>NW_027185425.1:7729410-8329410 GCF_022577435.1 Embiotoca jacksoni
GACGTGTGTGTGTGTGTGTGTGTGTGCGTGTGTGTGGGGGTGGGGGTGGGGGGGGTGGGGGGATTGGTATGTGCTCGTCTGGCAGCATACTGTAAGCCACAGAGATCTGAGGATGACTGCAGTAGCAAGCGAGCAAATTTTTAGTGAAGATACTGACCGACATTGCTCAAACACACACGCTCCTTATATTTGTCACTTCATCCACTTCATATAAGTGTTGCCTCCTCTTAACTTTCTCCCAGTCTTCTTTTCTTTCTTCCCTCCCTGGCCCTCACTATCGTCATTGAGTCTTCTCTTCACTGTGTTTGCCGTTTTCCCTTAATCTTTATTCGTTTTGCCTTTTCCCCTCTTTTTTTTTTTTTTTTAATCCTCTGTTCTCCCTTTTGTTCACATAACAGGCCGCCCTCTTCTTCTGCCTTTCTTTCCTTGTCATTTATGCCCACCATCCTGTCACCATTATCTTCTGTCTGTAAATCTTCATCACAACAGCCTCTCTCACTGCTCAGGCTAATCTCCAGAGAAGCAACAACACGAGGATATGATCCACAATTCTCAGTATATCATGATGGAATACAGATGCTCCCAAAACTGCTCTGTGTTTACGTTAGTTTGCATAGTTGTCACACTTGGCTTGATTTTGTGCACATTCTGGTATCTGTGTGTTTTGTAAAGATTAGGCTCAACACAGTGGGGATAAGAGACCATAACCCATTCTTTAAAACACACTCCTAGCTATAAAGCTGGACTGGTGGATGTGAGATAAGAGATTTTCTGTATTGTAACCTGGGCCAGTGTAGATGGAGCAGCTGCAGTGTAAGTGCTGTATTCAGTTCTTTTGTGTGAGTGAAAATGTGTCGCTATTTTGCGGGGGTTCTCCAGTGATCGAACACTGTGCCTTTATAAAGTTGATGGACTCACAAAGGGCAGCATTTTAAGGAATCAGTGGTTTTAATTAGAGCAGCAGACATATTCCGACTGTTGGTCAAGCTCCAAAAATGCTGCATCATTTAATTTTCCATAATGTCACTCTAAAGCACATTTCATTACATCCCCTCAGCTTCCTTAATGCTTTCTACATTAAACACTCCTTTTTTGTTAACAATGTGTCTGTATCATTCATGCAATTATGAAGCATTTGAAGTTGGCTTTTAAAAGGACATTTTATAACTATTTGGTGTATATAAATAATACAAAATTATATTTTCTTCTTTTTCAGCAAAGCTTACTGACGCATTGAGAAGTTTCGGTATATTTTATTGTACCTCTAAGTTAAATTTAAAATTGTTGAGCTGTGAATGCAGTATTTAAGTAAATGCACTTTCCACCACTGAAGAAGAATATCTCTGCCGCTGATCTGGAAGCTGTTTCACATCCAATAGTACTGAATGAAATGGTGCAAGAGCCATGGTCAGTGATCCCACATCAGCAGTTGGATAAATACAGGCTCCTGAAGAACAGCCTCTCATTGTGCCAGTCCTGCAATATAAAATAATTGCAGCCCACTGTGAATTTACTGTTGTTTTAGGAACTCAGGCTTGGACTCTAACCTAAATGTAGTTTTGCCTTTTATCCACCAGAAAAAGCCTCTCTCAGCCATCATTAAAGAAGTGTGTGAGGGGTAAGTCTGCATTTGCTTTTTCTAACGTGCGTGTATGTTTGCACAAATACATGCCTTTGGATTTGAAGGTAATTCCCCAACAGCTTTTTGCAATAACCCTCTTTCTCCAGCTCCATACTTGTTGTATTCCACACATTTAAGATGCTCTGCACTTTTAATACCAATTACGCAATGTGTTTTTTCTCCATCCTTTGCCTTTAAGCTGGTCCTTGGGGAACCATGAAAACTTTGCACTGCAGATTGCTGACGCGACAAATTTCTACATCACAGAAAAGGTTTGGTTATCTGTTTTTAACTCCAAGCTGCAGTATCCGAGGTAAAAATATGCCTCAAGTGCACGCTAACCACTGCTTGTATCTTGGTAATCCTCCACAGAATCGCAATGACATTAAGAACGGCTCAATCCTGCGCCTGACCACCTCTCCTGTAAGCTTTACGTCTTTAAAAAGATATATTTTTGGTACATAAGAAAATACCTGATTCATGTTTTTATAATATCTCTGTGTGTGTGTGTGTGTGCCTTCTCCTGTCCCCTTTTCCCCTCCAGTACCAGACTGCAGTCCAGCTTCATGAACGGATCCAGTCGTCGAGCATGGATGCCAAGTTGGAGTCTCTGAAGGACCTGGCCAATGCGTCCCGGGACATCACCTTCGCACAGGAGTTCATCAACCTGGATGGCATCTCCCTGCTCACTCAGATGGTGGAGAGTGGCACTGAGTAAGTCAGTTGTCTGTCTAACTCTTGTACCATTTTGGATTTTCTGCATTGTTGTTCCTTCAGACAATGTACCATTTCTCTTTTTGTGATGCATGTGAAAGGGAGCAGTAAGATGTGGGTAGAATACACATTTCCAAGATTTTCCTTTAAGTTCCAGCACATGATTTTGGATTTGTATGTTTGTATTAGACTTCAGGACTCTTTAAATCCCATCCAAGCTCAAGGAATGTGTTTTAAGGGTCTAAATTCAAATAAACCTTTACTGCTTTTTAATTTCATATATTTATCTTGTTATTGCTGGTGAGTGATAATGTCTAGCTACTAAAAAGAAATGTGCTGTCCTGTCATTATTAATAATCAGAGCTGTCTGTTTACATTTCCTCTCTACCTTGATGATAGAGTGAGGCAAGCAAAAGGTGTGCGAGTGAAAATAGATTTCTTTGTTAGATAGCAATATGTGACTTGCACTCTGACCAGAAAAAATTAACAAGCCTTTCATCAACTTTCTTGATGTTGTGCTTCTTATCAACAGTACTGGCATTAAGAAAGAAAAATAAAAACAAAAAACAAAAAAAAAGGGGGCAGGAGAAAAAAAACACAAGCAGCTTCACCTGGCAGTTCTTTAATATCTCCATGTTGGATCTTCATGGTTGCTCAGTTAAATTTTTTTAGGAGATCTTCCTGCTTTCCAGTGAAGCCTACAGCATAGCTGACAGAGGCTGTGTGCCAACTAAACCGTTACCTCCTAACTCTCTCTAAAGGTGTCATCCAGGTGTGTTAGTCCTGAAAAGAGAGAGACTGGCTTATGAAGTGAATGCCCAGCGGCTCCTGTTCGTCTTTCTTGACCATGACAGTGATATTACACACAAGTGAAAAGAGAGCTCTGCGCTGGTTTTGACTGTTCAGCAGGTTCAAAAGCTTAGTGTGAGTGTGTGAGTGTGTGTGTGTGTGTGTGTGTGTGTGTGTGTGTGTGTGTGTTGAGGGGGGAGGGGGGGGCTGGAGACGGTCTCAACTGAAGGTTAAAGGGAGGACTTTTTTTTCCGCTGAGGTGAAATTTCTGAGCTGGGATGCCAGGGGAGCGGAGTGTGTGTGTGTGGATGTGTGCGCACCAGTAGCATATCGTGAGAGTCAAAAACTAAGAGGGGAATTACAGTATAGCTGTGCGTGACATGCTCGTTTTCTGCTTCATGCAATTCTCATTATCCAGCCCGTTTTCCCAGAGAGAGGAAAGCTGGATTGAAGAATTGTTTGCTTGCATAAGAAGTTTGCACCAACGACTCAGTCAGGGTGTAAAACTGACACTCACACAGTGTCAAATGTGTCCTTAATACAGCACACTGAAATCCAAACGCTTTGGGCCTGATTTCCTAAGATCTCAAATAAAGGGTATTAAATCGTGTGTTGTTTCCAAAAGTTTGCACATTTATTTTGCACCCGTTTTGCGGGGGATTTACTAAAAGTAATTGCGTCTTTGATATCAGGTGCAAATCGCTCTATTTAAATTAGGTATTTGGGTGTGTTAAAGTGATTCCAGCCGTTCTAACCGCAAAAGCAAAAGGAAATCTGATCCCACTGAAATTAATAAATATTAATATAACAAGAACAAAATGCTATAAAGGAGATTATTAGCGATGAAGTCAATGCCGTGGGAATAACAAAAAGATCAATAGATGGAATTATGAGACGATGGCAAGATATTAAGCGAAAACAAAACGGCTTATATTAAAACGTCTGCAAATGAAAGGGGAAGGACGGTGGATGAGATCCTCTAACAAACAGCGATCAGCAGGTCCAGCTCTTTCTGTGATGAGCAGGTGACTTTTCATTCAGTGCCTCGCGAGTGCTCGTGAACCTTATGAAGCAACCTGTGAATTCTGTAGGACACATTCAGTACCTGTGACCGCACACCTGAATAACGGGACTGGGTGGGATTTTCCCGCAGTGATACGCTGGAATGACCCAGAGGCAGGACAATGCTGAGTCGTAAGAAGTTTTGACATTGCTGGTATTGCGTGGCTCCTCCTTGTTATTGGTTTTAAATCATCATTCAGTTCATTCAATAACTCAAAAATGGCATCGCTGGACAGACGACATGTCTGAATAATGTATACCTCTGGCAGCAAAAATGTTTCCACAGGTGTAAAGGGAGGCTGTAGCTCAGTCGGTAGGGTGGGTTGCACACTAATCGGAAGGTTGGTGGTTCGATCCCCAGCTCCTCCTGTCCACATGCCTAAGTGTCCTTGAGCAAGACACTGAACCCTAAAAAAAATAAAATTTGCTCCCGATGGTGTACCATCAGTGTGTTGTAAGTTGCTTTGGATAAAAGCATCAGCTAAATGTAATGTAAAACTAAGTTCTCTGATTTCCCTGCATCTCCCTCTCGCCACCAAAATAGGGGCAGCCGTCTCTCCCCTAATATGCGCATCTGATTAACATGTTCCTTTCAGTTGTACTAAAATAGACACGCAATCACTTCTCCTTTTTCTACTTTCAGGTTTAATGAATATTGTTGCGGGTGCTAAATGTATGTATTTGCATCTCCCCTCCCAGTATTGTTCAAGTTCAAGTACAAACGCCCAATATTACATATTCATTCAGGCAAACACGCAAAATGGACGTGTGTTAAATTGCACATTTAAAAGACGCAATCCTCACCGCACGTCGTTTGTAGATCAGCTTGGACATTTTTTTGCAGGTGGTGTGGAGATTGCACGTGATTTAACACAAGCAAACCTTTAGTAAATCAGGCCCTTTGTGCACAAGAACTACACACTGCGTTGTGTTTTTAAGGCTGTAACTCATAACATTTCAAACAATCCTCTGTGCTGAATTCTGAAACAGAACAACGACTACCAGGTCTGTCGTGCCATGCCGTCGATTGTTTTGTTTGTATAAATGGTTCAAATTCCAGTTATATATTTAATGTCTTCCTCTCCGTAGAAACCACTTCACGGTCTCCTGCTTCTGGGTATTAGACTGCAGAGCTGTTAGCTGTACACTCACTTCAACTATTTGACAGGAAATCGGTGAACCCTCTTCTTTTTTTTGAATGTAATGTTCAAATTAGTAAATCTTTGACCCCGTTTGATTTTACTGCAAGGAGCCATCGCAGTACGACTGATATTGACTCCACTCTGCTTCTGGTTCTTTGATTAAATATGTTTTCATGTAAATTACCATCACATCCGTTATTCAGCTCTGGAGATTTAGAGAAGTGGTGTGTGTGTGTGTGTGTGTGTGTGTGTGTGTGTGTGTGTGTGTGCGCGCGCGTGTGTGTGCGCGTGTGTGTGCCAAAGAGAGCAGGGTGAGTGGTTCAGCTGCATTTTCATCTCAACAGAAGGTGCTTATGAAACACAGACATGAAGATAGGCATCCGTATCAGACACACACACGAACACACAGTCATTAGTGTGCCTGCCAACCAACTTGGTGAACGGTAATTATTCAAGAGGTTCAAGGCTTGAGACTCTCGAGGGCAGAGAGGCTCTATGATCTAATGCTTCTCGCAAAGATATTGTACTGTATTCATGTAGAAATCGGTTGGCCGGCTGATGCTGTCGCCCACGAGTTCCACAAGCTAAAGGCAAATACCGCCCTCTACTGACTAAAACGAGGAACAGCTGCTCAGAATTTAAAGTGCAACTCCAACCATCTTATTTAGAGGTGGGATTTCAATTAGAAGCGATTGGGAATATGATTTCAATCATTGCTTTAAAATAGCTTTTTTTTTTTTTTTTTTTAATTGATTTCTTATTTGTCTAGGTTTTAGGGTCTATCAGTCTCTTAGGTTTCCGGCTCCAGCTTGATACCCTGGAATTTCAATTATGGTGCTTACAACCCCGAAAAATGACATTTTATCAAATTTACCAGCAACATTGTCATTTTCCTGTCCTGGCAGCTCCTGGCGTCAATATCCCTGACAAATCCACAAACCACACCATAAACCGTTTTAGATAGATAGATAGATAGATAGATAGATAGATAGATAGATAGATAGATAGATAGATAGATAGATAGATACTTACTTTATTAATCCCACAAGGGGAAAAGTTTTTCGCTACAGCAGCATTATAGGTACAATAATTCCATGGAATTAAGTTTCTACTAAATAAATGTGCTCTGAAAACTGTTCAGGTCAACAGACTTTGAGGTCTGTGGATTACCTTGAATAAAAAGGACACTGATCCTAAAGTTATGCCCCACTGTTAGGATTTCTTTGATTAGTTAGATATGTGACTGCTGCACACGTTCTGATTCTGGATTACATGAAAGTAAACTGTATGCAGGATTTTGTAGCCTTTTTTTTCCCCACTGCACCCATCCTATGAGACATTTGAAATGTGCAAAATGGATTTCATTGTCATCTTCACTGAAGCTTGTTACTTGAACATAAGGTTTGCAGCAAACTGCTTTTTCAACTGTTCCTACTTGGCATGCTTTCAGTGTCTGAGCAGGCTTACTGGTCAAAGGTATTTAGTTTGAGTTGATGTATGAAAGTTTAGGTTGAATTTGATATTGACCATTATTTTCATTCTGCTCTTGTCTGAATTTGTATAAGAAATCACTTTTACAATACGAGATAAACTGGTCTGGTCTCTTTCAGGGATGTTTACAGTTAAAAGACTGTGATGTGTGTTGTTCCCTTAAAGGTTTTGTTGTGTGTTTTCCCACCTGTGACACCAAAGTTTCTCAAATCTTTGCAGGCGCTATCAGAAACTACAGAAGATTATGAAGCCCTGGTAAGCCCCTCCCCTTTCCCCTGGACTGGGTAACTTCATTGGCTCCGTGCTCTTTCTAACCTGCTGGCTATGTCTGCATGATAAAAGACTGTGGCCCCAGTGCCTTATCGAAAATTATAAACATGTATAACATAGCCATTTACAGGCTTCCATTTTGAAATTAGTGTTGCACTTTTAATTTCTTGCATGGGGTTTTGGGCAGCAGAAACAAACAACTTCCTGATTCTTCACCACAAACTGAAAGAAGGCCAAGATTTATTTTCAATATTATGCTGTAAAAAAGTTATCAAAACCAAAGAATTGCTGCTTTTGCTACATTATTACATCTTGTCCAAGTCAGTACTTAACCTAAATTAAATCTTGGTGGTCTTCACAAAATGGTGCTCAGGGTGAGGGGATTGTCTGTGCACTCGCTATGGGGCAGTTATACAACTACTCTTTTACTTTAACATTAATAGCCTTTATCACCACTGGATCTTCACTCATCCGTCAACAAGGTTTTCTCTCATTATCTGCCTTCAATAATCTTTCCTCTTATTTCAATATTCTATGATTTCATATAGCAAAGTACAGTCTGTCATCTAAACGCCCAGTACCATCTGCAAAAGCCTCTTTGTTCTTCGGCTGTGGGTTACTAATTGTCCATGTGAATCTTCACTACTCATCTATCATGCAGCAGTACTTGGCTGTGATGCTCTCTTTTGATCCACTGACAATGTAGGAATATTTGTTTCCTGAAAGCCTTTCTTATTCTTTTGGTTTTCTTTCCTGATTTGATGGTGAACATCACTCTATCGTGTTCCAAACAGGATCCTCAGCTCTGCAAACAAACTGTACAATTCATCAAAATGCATCTCTTTTATCTTAAATGTTTAGATTTTTAAGATACAACATTTTTACTCAAAACATTTATTGTAAATTTTAGCACCATACATTTGTATAAGTTAATTTTGCACTGATACAAGCAACTAACTGTAAAGGAATATGATAATGTAACTGGTGCATAGACGATGATCTCTGATGCCCCTGTGCAGGACAGTTCTGCAACGCCAATCATAAGCACTAGAGGTCAGTATTGTAAAATATATTGGTGAAACTATCAAACATCTGAAATCTCAAAGCTTATTTTAACAGTTTTGTAGAATAGAAGAACTAACTTTGATATATTTATTGTATTATGAGTTATGAGCAGAAAAATGCTTCCATATTCAGTTATAATTTCCTGGATTCTTCATTAAGTTCTTCCAGCCAAAATATGATACAGCAGCTATTTAATGTGTTCCTAGCTTTGGCCTCCTGCGACTTTTGCAGAGATTTATTTCTCCTGACTTTTGTGTAACTGCATGATTCAGTCTATAATGTAGCTTTCTGGTCCTGATTGAAATCCGCCCTGTGCTGCCTGGCTCCTGCTGACCCTCTGGTGGCCTCTGCTGTTTCTCAAAGGCCAGTCTGTCTGCGCTGCATCTCAGACCTCTTCCCATCTCTTCTACTCTCCCTGTCTCTGTGTTTTTTTGTTTTTTTTTACTGTATTTCTGCAGCAAGCCTGGTTACAGCATTAAACTTATGTTGATCTGCTCCCTCTCCTCTCCACCACCTCTCTCCTTCGGTCTCCGCTGACCGCTCATATTTTTTTGTGTTCCAAGCCAGCTGGGCTTTGCAGCTATACACTGCTCCAAGCCATCTGCCAGAGAGAAGTTTCCTATGGTTTGTGTGTGTCTCTGTGTGTGTTGTCCTGTAGTTTTGGTGACCTGCTGTCCTTCACTCTGACGGCCTTTGTGGAGCTGATGGACCACGGCATCGTTTCCTGGGACACTTTCTCTGTGGCCTTCATCAAGAAGGTCAGCCAAGGAAATGTCTCATTTAAACAGGACCAAGATTTAACAGGACTGTGCATTAATAAAACTGTGGTTGTACTGTGGTTGGAACAGATATTGACATAACAGTCACACAAGGACTTTCTCTGCCCCTATTATGACAATATGGTTAGAAGCTTAGCATTTCCTCCTGATACAGTCATGGAGCTGAGAGTGGCATTTATTAATCGTTTAAAGTAGTTTGGCAACAATCTTAATTTAATAAATACTATGTGTAATAGTAAATCTTTCTGCTTTGTCAACAGTAACTTTGCCAGGAGAGAACATAAAGATCCCAATGTAATTTGCCTATAACATAAGTGGTCAGTTTACGTTATAAGATATATCTTTATATTATTGTTGTATTATTATTGTGTATCAGACGTGCAATAGATGTAAGTGTTGTTTACTTAACCCTCAACTGGATTAATGTAAACATACTGTACAAGCACAGTTTGGCAGGTTTTATATCTATATTATTTATATTTTTATTATTCATATTTGCAGATGCCAAAAGTAGTTCAAGCAAATCAACTTGTTTGGGTATTTATCCAGAGTGTGATTTCATATTATTATAAATATATTGGCTGTATTCCATCAACTTTTAGCACATCTATATGTCACTAAAGCATTTCATCTCATAAATTATGTCTGCAAATTCCTTCATCTCTCCTGCTTTGTCTGTCCTGCAGATTGCCGGCTATGTGAACAAGTCGGCCATGGACACAGCAGTACTGCAGCGCTCCCTGGCCATCCTGGAGTCCATGGTGCTCAACAGTCAGGATCTTTACCACAAGGTGGCACAAGAGATCACCATTGGCCAGCTCATCCCACATCTTCAGGGGTAAGTGGATGAATCGGCAGGCTGTGTGTGTGTGTGTGTGTGTGTGTGTGTGTGTGTGTGTGTGTGTGTGTGTGTGTGTGTGTGTGTGTGTGTGTGTGTGTGTGAACATTACTGTTTATACTGACTTGTTTTTGAAAGTATCACAGTGGCAAATGCACTTCATGCCAATATTTGATTTTGCTGTTTGGGTTGTTGTTTGATTACAGGACTGATCAAGACATTCAGACCTACACTATTGCTGTCATCAATGCTCTATTCCTCAAAGCTCCTGAGGAGAAGAGACAGGTGAGGCTGCAGTGTGCACACAGCATATGCATACTGTACTGTGTATACTTTACTGTTCATCATTTCATGTTGCAATCATCAGCATTTTTGAACTTATATGTGTGAATGTGTGTGTATCATTTGGTGTCTAAGAAACATCAGAGTCTAAAATACATCTGCAGTGTAGTGCAACCGCACAGATGTTTATTCTCGACTGTGCTGCCATTTCTCCGCTCATATCTCTCGCTATCTCACGCACTGCCCTGTAGCTAATCACATGATCCCTTGCATCAGCACCATAAGGTCCAGCGATGCACTTTGAAATTAATAATGAATGATGCTAACCCACAGCTTTTCTCCCACGCAGCACACAAAGTTGAAGACACGCTAGGCAGAAATAAGCCTCATAGCAGCACTACATACAAATTCAAGCATATTCGGATGTTGCGTTGCCTCTTTTGCTGAAGCTACAGTAGCTTTTTTTGACATTTTGCCAAGGATGTCTGCTCAGATCAGATTTGTGTGTTTGGTTTGCAGCAATTTTAACCAAGTACGGGATACGGGATAAATTTCTCCTGTAGTTCAAGTGAAGGCATGTGTTTGCAGAGAGTCCGTTTTAAATTTGATGATATTGGACCACAACTGTTCATCACATCAGGCACTTATAACCTTTTTTACAACATGTGAGGGGCTACTGACACCATTTTGGTTCCCGGTTTTTGCTATATGTGTCTGTAAGGACAGATGGTGTGTTTGTATTGCGTGTTTGTGTCTGTAATAATGACTCAACCATCAGTAAAGCTATTATTATGATCCCCCAGTCTCTCACCATTCTGCTGACTCTGTTGCCCCCCCCCCTCCACTTCCTGCCACAAGATGCACCACTGACAGAAAATAAAAACATTTTTAACCTCCTCTCAAGCTTTTTTTTTTTACACATTCACTCACTCACCCTCTCTGTCTCTCTGTCTCTGACTTTGTTTCCTCTCTGCACACGATATGGTAGTATGATGAGCACATTGTGGACATCCTAAATTGTCCCCTGACAGTAAGTGCACCCTTGATTAGCACACTCTGTAGTTTGCACTGTAGAAGACATTAGTGCATTTAGTATCCCTTTTTAAGTTCCTTTTTCAGATGCCTCCCTTATTTGTTTTTTTAGAGTCTGCCACTGCTTACTTTGCAGTGTGCCTCGGCAGTTTTGGTTTATTTTGCCCACCTTAATTTCTCATTTTAACATAGAGAATCCTAAGACGTGCATATTATCTTGATATATTGTCTCATCTTTATCTCTTTCACTCTCTCCCTGCTCTTCCTAAATTCTGTCTTTTCTTTCTCTATCGCTCCCTCCTGTTCTTTCTCCCTCTGTAGGAGATGGCCCATATTCTTGCCCAGAAACAGCTGCGCTCCATCATTCTCAGTGTAAGTCTAAACATGCCCGTCTCTTCTTTAAGTCCCCAGTGTGTCCCTCTGTCTCTGTCTCCTTCTCTCTGTCTGTCTTTGTCTCTTTTTATCGGTGTTCGGGTTTCAACCTTTGTCCCAGTTGATATCCATGAGGTAAAAAGACAGCTGCCACATCTTCCTCTGTCTCACCTCCCTGGTTATTATCTACTGTACTCACATTTCTCACACCTGTTCCCTTTTCTCTCTTTCATCTTCTCTCCCTTGTGTGAAATCTCATTTGTCCCTTCTCTGTTCCCTCATCCGACTTCTGCCTCCTAATCCTCGTCATTCACTCCCAAATCCTCTTATTCTTCTTTGTCATATCTGGCTGCCTTCCTCCAAAAATCTACTTCTCGCCTTTTTGACCTTAAAACACATCCTCTCCCCTTCACGTTAACCATTTGTCCCTTGTACAATGTAGAATGTGATCCGGAGCCCGACACCTATCAACGATGAGATGGCACATCAGCTGTATGTGTTGCAAGTGCTCACTTTCAACCTGCTGGAGGACCGCATGATGACCAAGATGGATCCTCAGGACCAGGTGTGTACTGAGACAATAGCTGTCTGAGTTTGTACACTCATCATTAAGATGAGCTAGCCAAACAACTTCACAACCTAAGGAAGCTTAAAATACATGTACAATATTGTGTGTGTATATGTAGCACACCGTGGCAGAAGAACAATGATGATAATTAAAGTTTTTCTTTGTCGGTGGAAGCTGCCAATATTCTGTATTTCTGTAATCGGTAGCCAGTTCTCTGAAATGACCGAAACAATTTTTTGTTTCTGAAGACATAAATTGTAAAAAAAAATAAAAATAAAAGGTCACAAATATTGTACAAAGTTGGATGTTTGAAATTTCCCCAAACCAGCTGTGTTCTATGTTTCTAATAAATGTTTCTCAGACAGGGGTAAATAGTGCATTTGTTGGGAGCTATTTATAGCAGTGGATTGATGTTTTACTAGCAGTGGGACAGTGTGTACTGTATGTGGGGCTGACCCAAAGTAAACTACATTGCCTGTTTACACTGTAATATAATATATAGGGATTTGTGGACACCAATGTAGGTTTATAGTACAGAAAAATAATCTTGCCCTGCAAAGACAACACTTGGATCAGTGTATCGCTCCATAAAGATTTGTTAATATTAAGAAAATTATTAAATATCGCCAAACGTGTGTTTTCAAGCAGTAGATGAGGAAGAATAGTAGCATATACTGTCTCACCTAGTGTAGGCTACATTGCAGGTGTACAAAAAAAAGATTAACAAGAAAACTTTGTCACGTACAAAAGAGGGGTATATGTCACAAAGGGATCCTCAAACATGATATTTGAGCATGATGCAGCTACCATGAGAAAACAATCATTAATATTTCATTCAGAAGCTTGTGGGCAGTTTTGGCTTGGGTTGTCTGGAAAAACAAAATGAAAACAGAAAATATTACTATTAGGTTTGGCCAAGTAATAAAAACAGTGCAGAGAACTGGCTGTTGGCCAGATTGCCTTTGGCACTCGGAGACCCCGGACAGCGGAGATGAGGCTGAAGCATTCTTAAATTATAAAATGGTGAATGGAAGAAAAGACAGATGGATTTATGGGCAGCTCATTAATATGCTTCTCTGCATGTACAGGCTCAGAGGGACATCATCTTTGAGTTGCGGAGAATTGCCTTTGACGTGGAGTGTGAGCCCAACAACAGTGGCAGCATCGAGAAACGGAAATCCATGTACACCCGCGACTACAAGAAGCTCGGCTTTATTGTAAGTTGTGCATATGTTTCCGAGGTCCTCATGAATCCCCTTCTTCTGTGATGATGTTCTCTGGTTCAAACCACTAACAAACTAGTACAAACCAATGGTGCAATAGATCAGAGTACATGGAGTATGTTTTTGTGTGTACAGTATCTCAACCGTTGCGTCTTTCTCAGCCTGTTTTACTGTATTTCTTCCTCTCTTAAATCACATTCTTCCCAAAATGTTTTTGTTTACTTCTGCCTTTCTCATCCTCTTGTGTCTTTTTGTTTAAAGATGCAGTGTTTTAATGCCCTGTACGTGTGTGACTTCTGGTCTAACTATACCATAAGAACTTGAACTAAACCCATTGTGGCTTGGTGTAAGCCCAGAGCTGTTTCACAGCTCTTCCCATGCACACTTCCACCGCAGTGTGCTCAGCAAAGATAAGGCCAGTTGGACTGCCTTGTTTCCACTGTGTGCAGAAAACCCACTCTGAAATCCTCAGTGTGCTTTCCACACTTGACAGTTTGCAGACACAGAAACACAAACATAAACTAGTCCTAATTCTCTAGACAGACCTTATCACTGCTGAGATAATTTGTTTGCCTTGTAATGCCTTCAGGTTGTTTTAAGTAGGGGGGGTTTGCATATGCCTAACTATTTTTCACAAGTCCATGAGAGTGAGGGCATTTTTTTTTTAAGATATGCATGAGCCCGAGTGTCTGTTTCTATTTTAAGACCATAAATCTGCTTCCTGTCAGCCAGAATTACAAAACTGATGAGCCAGATCTCAGTGTCCTCCATTCCTCTTTCATCCTTCGCTTCTCTTCCTATTGCTTTCCTCTTCAATATCCTGTGTCACCTTTTAAACTCAAGGCGAGCCTCACACTGATGTGTTTACATGTGTATGCATGGTTTTAATAACATTTTCTGGATTATCTAGGAGGCATGATGGACTGTGACAGTATAAGCAGTATCTTTGTGTATATCTTCTGCATTATTCAGATGTTATGGGAGGTGGATCTGTAGAGCAGATAGTATGTTATTCCAAAGTTCAGGGTTTGGTTCTTGAAATGTTTGGTTTTAGTGGGTTTTACTCAAACTTGAAGTCGTGAAATTTATAATATTTACATTCATTTCTTGCTGACCATGTTCATTCTGATCCATTGTGGTATTTTGTTGTTCAAAGGCCTCTAAGTGATCTGACAAGAACACAAAATAATCCGCCAACATTTTTTTTAGTGTTTTTGACATCAGAGGTTTCTGGTTTTGCCTTTCAGGTTTCCATTTGGCAGAAATATCTGTTAGAAAAATCTGCACCAATCAGGATTCAGCAATATTTGAACCAAAATCTGATGACAGTCAGTGCATTGTTCGATGTTGTAGCCCACTGTCAGTGAAATCTGATCAAACCACACCCACGCAGACCTCAGTTCTTTTCTGATAGTTGTTGGTTAGTTGTGAGGGTTTTTTTTGTGAACACCGTGTTTCACAGAGTCGAAACCAAGTTATTAGGGGATTCAAAAAGGTTACCCCCTCAATGCAACGAATACATAATAAAGCTCGGGATGAATTACCTATTCCAAGAAAATATCAAGCGTCTGCAGGCTGATTTTCATACTGTAGTGAATTGAGAGTCAGTCAAAACACTAAAATCATGCTTATGTAGCTTCACTCATATAATTCTTGAACCCTAACAAATGAAACTGGTTTCAATGTATGTATCGTGGCCTCACTGTTGCTTTATGCTGGGCGAAAATAACATGTTCAGTGGATTATACCTACAAGAATAAAGCTAAAAGAAAGAGAAATTTTCTCGTGTTTGTTTGAGTGCGTGTCTCACCCTGCTCCTCTGTTTCTCTCAGAACCATGTGAATCCAGCTGTGGACTTCACCCAGATTCCTCCAGGCATGCTGGCTCTGGATAACATGCTGTACTTTGCCAGACACCACCAGGACGCCTACATCAGGGTGAGCACACAGTCATGCCATCCAGACACACTGCACAGTGATTTCGTGCTATTGTGTTTCTCCTCGTCACCTCCGCTTCCCACCAAACCTTCTTGCCTCCAGCTAATACAGTATAAAATTGTATTTCATCAAGCTGCTCAGTCCAGACAATAGAAATGATTTACTTCTTTTCGCCATCAGTCTCTGAACAATTCAGAATTCAAATGTTTTTGTGAGTGTTAAATAACAGGTAACAAGATTTTAGACGCCTGGTTAATAGACTCTTAAGATATTGTATATTGCCTGTAATGAAATAGTGTACGCTGGCTTTGGAGAATTTGCATCAACTGCACACATGCAGCAGTTTAATCACAACACCTGTGTGTGTGTGTGTGTGTGTGTTTTATATTTATGCTAATGTGTGTCTCTCTGTTTCTAGACTTGAAAGTCAGAAAAGTGATGTCTTAGTCGTGTCAAATCGGCCCTTATCAGTCGACCAGAGGGAAAAAATGCAGCCTTCAATTTCCCAATTTAAACTGTCACCGGCTAAAATGATTGGGAGCTTGATGGCCTCATTCATGACATTATCGACATAATTAGAGGGAATGTTTTGCTGTTGAGTTTCATTTATGTTTTGTGGCTTTCTGACGAGCGTTTTATGGGGTCAGATACGGTCAAATAATGACTTTCTACCGTAATGAAAGTGTTTATGGGAAAATTACCTTTAGTGTAACAAGCAATGGCACACTGTAAATTAATGAAAATAAATTTAATTCATACTTACATGTACCACAAAACACTCTGAAAGTCCATTGCGCTACTATTGCCAATTAGAGGTCCTACCTGAAGGATTTGAAACTCTTTGTCTTTGGAAACTCCTTGGTACTGAAATCAATTAATGCCTTAACTACCCAGTGCAACTGAGAATGAATGGGATGAAAAAAAGCACAAATCAATATCACAAAGGTTCTTCACGTGGAAGCTTTAATCCATCAGGATCTAAATTCCATTAATATTAGGTGTTTGTACAAGAATGATCCACATATCAGATTTGTCACAACTGAGTCTATTTAAATGTGTAGTGTTGCAGTTGACCCACCTAAGTACATTTTCAGGATTAATCTGAGTTTTTACACAACAGGAGCAGCTCGATCATTTATAGGTACATTCATAGGTAAATTCACCAAAACCCTTGCCAGTAAAAATCAGACCATTTTTTTTTGTAACCCTGATGAAATGTGGTCCTGATTTCTTGTGAGACTGATTTCATCATCTGTGTTTCTAGATTGTCTTGGAGAACAGCAGTCGAGAAGACAAGCACGAGTGTCCATTTGGCCGCAGCAGCATCGAGTTGACCAAGATGCTCTGTGAGATCCTGAAAGTGGGCGAGCTTCGTAAGTCCATACCAGCAACCCAACACACACACACACACACACACACACACACACACACACACACACACACACACATCTAACACACTCTGTAGCTCTTAATCTCACTTCACTTCTTTGGCTCACGCAATCTTCAGAGTGAGTATTTCAACGGGAGAATAACGGATGAGGGACTGTTTTACCCACAGAGATGCATGTAGTTATATGCAAAAATACAAACATCCAGACACACACATACTCACAAGTACACAGTCTCTTCCTGTTTAGATGAAAGCAGGCATTATGCGCCGTAAGTATGCTGCCGGGAGCTCATTATTTAGTGATGGACCTTGCCCCCATTGAGCCCCTTTCAGCCTAATATACCGCCACTGGGAGGCACGCTGGGGAGAGAAAGAGACGCTGTGCCTACGTCTACTCCAAATTGATGTGCCCTTTTCATTTGTCTTTACTTGTTTAAATGGGCGAGTTGGTCTCAGTTCCGCTCCAGACTGACCCCTGCTGCTCCCTGTAGGGACGGAGACGACATTTTTAGCTCACTTTTAAACTGATGTGCCCTTTTCTTCTGCACATATTCTCTCTCTTTTTTTTTTTTTTCCAAAGGATTTAGACTTGGCTGCATCACAGGGTTTTTGACTCTTGTCTGAAAATTGTAGGAGGAACCTGAGACTTCTGTCTTTAAGAAAGTAGGAAGTTCATCCAAATTCTCTCATCTTTCCTGAATATTACTGAGAGAAGTGCAAAGCTAGGTTTCACTGAAGATAAAACATTTCTAAGCATGTCTTAATTCTCCTGTCCTTTTTTTAAACACACTCTTATCTCTGCCAGACTCGGCTTTAATGCAAAATGTCTCGACGTTCCTCGCTGTTCTCATCAAATTCTGAGCACACACTGTGGATTTAGATATTTTATTTTAACAGTAAAAAGCACTACCTTATCTCACAAATTTACTAACAGACAGACATGCCCTGACCTGGAGAGACAGGGTGGATGAGTTGAGGGTTTTAGTCCAGGTGAGGGAACAGGTCATGTCTCCTGCAGTCCTTACTTGACATGTAAACACAAACTAAGCTTTTAGTTTTCCTTCTCTGTGATCTTTTGGCTCGTTCATCCTGTTTCGGTGTGTTTGTTTGTGCGTCTATTTATGATTTGCTTTTTTGCAGCATGTCTCTGGGCTTTATTTTTATTTAGTGTGCCTCATTAGGCTTCTTCCAAATGTGCTTCACTGCACATGCCCTTGTGACCCTCTCACTTAGCAAACTGTAATTGCCTCCTTTTAGTCTCTCTTAGAAGTATTGCTTTGACCTCATTCATATCAAAATGCAGATTAACCAACCACACTTGTCCCCAAATAGGGAAACATCTTTATCTCTAAGGCTTTTCTAAGCATGTAGTTAAAGCCTTATGCATGGAGTTAAACCCCTTGGATGAATGCCATGCCGCCATTATGAATACAAAAAGACTTGCATGTTTACATACATATACTCAGAGCAGATGCAGGAAAACATATGAACAGAACATATCAACATATTATGATCATTTTCAACTGGAAATAGTGTTGTCTCTTTTGTGTCAGGCTGATATTACTGTTATGACACTGAAATGTCCCCGCAGGACCGGACGCTGCAGCTGAGTTGTAGCAGTGACCTTGAGTCTGAGTTCTGAGTCTTTTTTATTCCCATTGGCTGTATAATGTCCTCTTTACTGAGGATGTTAGCCTGGGAGACCAGACCTACCATTAATATTAATGTTGTGGTATGGTGTGTTTATGTGTGTATTTGTAAAATGGGGGGACAGATAAGAATTGAATGCATAACCTACATCTGTTTAAAATACTTTGCTGTGCTGCCATAATAACAGCACCTACACCTGGTTGAACCCTGACAGGATTTCCAGACACATAAGTAGGTCATCCATGGGTATGCGGTTAAAAAGTGGATGCAAAGGAAATTAAATAAAACAAATCCTTTGCAGGCAATCACTGGGGATAGGGGAGAGAAGACAACATTTTGATTTACTTTTACTGCGTCTCAAATCTTAATCTTCTCATCCATCTCTGTCACAACTCCAGTAAATATTTGCACAGACTTGCACTCTTGGAGCATTGAATGCATCTTTTCCTTATGGGAGGAAGCTACTATGTCCCGGACTAATCATAAGCTGCACTGCTCTTCTCTTGTGGAGAGCCAAGTGCATTTTAACACACACCACATTAGCACTGCGTATATTAACACACTAATGAATGTATGAGTAGGATGAATGTAACATGGGCCAGGCAGGTGCCGAGGGCTGGTCATTAATGTATTAATGTGCATGTGTGTGTGTGTGTGTGTGTGTGTGTGTGTGTGTGTGTGTGTGTGTGTGTGTGTGCGCGTGTGAGATTTCGTGGCTCGAGCGTGCTTCTCCCATAGGGAAGACTGGAGACGAATGAGCTCTACACAGATACTATCATCATTCGGATGACCTTTCAGTGGAGAAACAATGAAATACCTGATACTAATGAGGATGTTGGAGGTTGTTCTTGTTTCTCTGACTTGGATATCAAACTATCAAAACAGATAAAAACGTTCCAGAGTACTGTGGTGCATTATTTCACCAAATACTTGAAATGTAACATTGACATTTCAAGCTTGTAACTTTTCCTTGGTGTAGTGACTTCTCACACTTTGGGGAAAATGTTTCTACATTTTCTTATCATTATATGAAGACCATAGACTATATATAAAAGTAAACGTAGCTTCAAAGTCTGAAAAATGAGGCCAATGCAGAAGTGCTTCAAACTGCAATACAACCAAGTGCTGATAGAGGTAGGCTCCAAAAAGCCTCTGACTCCATAGATTTCTATTGAACTTGTCAAGAAATATTTTCCACATATTATTATGATGTCATTTGCTAAAGTCCCTTCTTCTTCTTAGTTTTCTGGTGGTCCATCTGAAAATAATCCCGTCAATGATTAGAAAGTAAGTCTCAAAAAGCCGTGTCTGTGTGATTGACAGGCATATGGTGCAGTCAGGTTTCTGCTATAGCTGGGCGGGATGTAGTGTCCTCGGGTTTCCAATCAGATCAAGTCAGATCCACCACTTGCTACTCCTAGCTCATCTAAATATGGTCACTTCTGGCTTCAAACCACACTAGCAAGATGGCGATGGCCAAAAAGTGAAACTCGAGGCTTCATAACGGCAGCTCACACCAACAGGTTGAAATTTTTGTTTTCTGGTGTAATGTCTCAACTATTTGATGGATTCCCATGAAATGTGGAACAGATATTCACAGTTCCCGTGATAGACATGTATTTTGGTATGTATTTTTCAAACATCTGCATGTTAGCACTGTCATAGTGAGCTCACTACATATTATCATTTAGCTGAAAGCACTGCCCTTGCGGCTGAAAGCAGAGCCTCACAGAGATGCTAGAATGGCTGTATCCATTTTTTAAATACAGCAGCTTCCTCTTTTTTTTGGCATTATTTTGCCCTTATTCATGTAGAGAAGTGTAAACAGACAGGGAATGTGGGGAAATGGAGTGGGGGATTGAGATGGAAATTAACCCAGGGACCTCTGCTGACGGCATTTGCGCCCACGTGGTATTCGCCCCAACCACTCAGCTCTCGGGTGGCCCCATAGTGGCTTACATTGAAATGTTCTTTTAAATAATCTTCGACCACACAGTCCCAGTGCTGCAGAAGATGCAAAGCATGAAGAAGATGATACACCGACTTAGCCGTATCCTTTAAAATTTGAACTGCGCAGAGAAACAGTGATGCAAAGCTGCTGGTGGACACCCAAACCTCATTAAAGCCAAACGGAGCTCTATAATGCTCCATCAAAAAGTCATGCTTGTCATTCAGAAACAGTCTTTCAAAGCAGACCAAACTCCTGGCAGAGAAAAAAAGTTAATTTCATCTTTTTCTTTTTTTTAAATATCAATTTTTTTGCTTTGTATCCCTTTGTGGATATAGGCAGAAGAAAGAGACAGCGGATTAATGGTGACGGCAGTGACGTCTTTGTGGCTCATTTGCTCTCTCCATCTGTGTGAAATGCCAATATGGTTCTGGCACTCAGACACTCTCTTCTTGTTCTCTCACGAGGATGTAACACAGAGTGATTCTGGATTTGCTAGGGGCTGTTAAAGTTTCTTTTCTTCCCCGCTTGCCTCTTCAAACCCTCTTTCCAGCTGAATTTTTCGTACTTTTCTCACTCTTCATTCTTGCTTTCAGGCGTCTTCTTTGTTTTCCTCTCTGTGGGTCTGAATAACAACTGTCCCTCTAAGAACTTTGATCCTTTGTCACACTTTCATGGTCTGTTTGCTGTCCCATGAATTTTGACAAAATATGCCAGTACATAAGCAAGTAGCGTCATTACATTTTTACCACAACAACAAGGCCAGCTCTATAAATGTGAATCTCTCTCACTGACTGAATGTTTGAAGTTTCACTTCTGATGAAATCAGTGTAAAATGAAAAGCTCATCTTGGTGGCAAAAAGAAAACAAGAGATACCCGGATATCCCGGTTTCCCACGGTTGCGGCTCAGTTCCCTCCTCACCTCTGCAGTCCTTTACAGCAAACGCATTAATGTTGCCGCTTCTCTCTCTACCTACCTATGAAAATAATACGCCAAATGAAAAGCTCTCTGTCATCTCACACACGGTCCAGCCATATACCAGGTTTTGACCTTGTCTTGTTTAAATAAATAACAGAGACGCCCCTCAGGAATCTGTCATTACACTTGTCTCACTGCTCTTTTAGGTCAACAGATATTCTTCCATTTCACTTTTACATTTAATGCCATCCTCGTTTTGAGATGTTTTGACATTTTCCCTTTCTTGTTGTTGTTGTGACGCCTCTATGCAGATTTGGTTTTGAGAAAGGAGGTAAGCTTGAGTGGTTGAATCAGCTGTCAGTACTGCCACATCCTACATAATTCATAACACCATGCAGGTTACACTCTCTCCATCCTGTCTCTCAGTTTTCCTTCACGTACACCTTCTTCCATTAATCTGTGTCTTCTTTCTCTCTCACACAAATGTTGATGGCCTGCTTCAGATCCTAAAAGATTGATTGTCCCTCCATGTTTCTGCTGGAACATGGGGCTTAATGCAATCTGCGCCTGTGAGGCGCCAAGCCATGACTTTTTCCAACTCCCCTGTTTAAACCGACCCATGGAATATTTATGAAGTTATTTAGAAAGGGCCAGGCATGGTGAGTAATGGCCCTGCTTGGTGATTCACGGTGTGTCGTCTCATTGCTGAGATGGAGAGCTGGGTAGTGAGGCATGACAGGTCCAGGCATGGACACGCACGCTTGCAGACATATATACGTGAAATTTAAAAAGAGACCAGACCCTATTCGCAAGCGTGTACACGCGCACACACACACACACACACACACACACACACACACACACACACACACACACACACAGACACAGACAGACAGAGGCAGGTCTGGGCAGGCTCCAGACGGACAGTCACATGATGTCCTTATATTTGTAACTATGGCTTCCATCAGAAAGCCGTCAGCCAAGGTCAGAACAAAAGGCCATGTTCAGCACCATGGACAGATCTGCTCCACATTTTAGCTCCTGAGCGTCTCACAGCATCACAGTACATCATGTGGAATTTTTGGATTGATTTTCCATTTCATTATGTTTATTGATTTTTTTTTTTTGTATATATATTCTCTCTTCTCAAGGACAGTATTAATGTGTATATCTTCCTTTTTAGTTGGTAATGAGCATTGCATCAGAAAATGAATGCAAAGCAGAGTAAATTCTGTTTTTTTTTGTTGCTCTTAGGCATTTAGGTGATCTTGTCCTTTTTGTAGTTACAAATCAGTGCTTGTAATTTTGTTTTAAATATATTTGGGGGGATTTTAGGCCCTGGGCTGCAGCGGGATACAGCATTAGATACAAAGGAAGAGAGAAATGGAAAATGGCATGCAAAAAGGCTCAATCTTAAGACATTTTTCCTCTGAACCTTTACCTTCTGATCTGAAGATGAAGTTGCAGCGACTTCTCTCCCATTTCCCTGCTACTACTCTGTCTGTCTCTGTTTTCTGTTTGACATTAAACTGTAGCTAATAATCGTGCATATTCAGTTGTCCTATCGTCTAACATTATAAGAAAACCTAAAGCTCTGTATGTGCTGAGAGAACAGCTCAATACTTCTGGTTGAAGTGAGCCTACAAGCTATTTTAGGTTGCTAGTAGAACTGCCCGCTGAAAGTCGATGAGTCAATCATGTCAGAGACCGTTCAGTTGACTAAGATTCTTGAAGTTGTTTTTCGCTTTTTATAGACTTAGGTTACGTTTACGCACAAACATTGAACTCGCCGGAAGTGATGTAACCTGATGAAAAAGCAACAAATTGTCAAATCTTCATAATGAACAGCCAGCTCTAATTTAACAGACAATATTCTGAGTACAGCCCAAGAGGTCAAGAGAGGGTAAGAGGGACATTTAGGTACTGCTGTGATGTGTATGGTTAGTTGAGTCTCTTTATAGTCCAGCCAGGCTTCATCACAGGTATGTGTGTTATGTGTGTGTAGCATGTCGAAACCCAGCAGGTGACTCAGAGTCATCCAAACTCATTAACTTGACAACTCCCACTGTAATGACATTCCTCAGTTGCCGGCTGTGATCCTATAAAGACAACAAGGTACAAACTCCATCTCTCGCACACACACACACAATAGGAGTTGTTTTATTTTTTTTAATACTAACTAAGTAATATTTTTCAATTTTTGTCAAGATAAGGTACTCTTAAGTAAGTAGTGGTGGCACTTGCAATCAAATGTCTAATACACTCACAACAAGGTTGTGCATGAGAACCCCCTTACAGAAAAACCACATGAATTTCATGTGCAATGTGTAATTCTGCACGTGAAACGTAATTTGCACATGGAAACGTGTGGTTTTAGAACATTTCCATGGTGTAATGTGTGAAGCCCATGTAGATTCCACTGTGAAAACTTTTCCATATGTTTTCCCTATATTAGCAAATCTGGAAACATGGGAAACTTGTGTTTTTTTCTCTAAGGTCTGAGATATGGAAGCAGGAAATTCATCCACATTTTGTGTGGATCAGATTGTTCTGCAGGATTGTTTGGAGATATTTGTTGAGATTTTGTATGTTTTTAACAACATAACCCCACATGCTTTCAAGCATATGCCTTTGTAGTCTACATTACCTTTCAAGGCTATTGAGCGCGAGGGTTTGAAACTTAATTGATTTTGAGTAGTTTCACTTTAATAGGATTAATTACATTTCTGACCTACTGGGACACTTTTTCCTACATACTGACAGGTCATTATATTATCCAGTATTTTATATTATACATTAACAGTTGCTTAAGGGCAAAATATGAATAAGAATATGACTTTTTAAGAGGTTGCTTAAAAAAACTTACTGGCAATGCTTATGGGTTTTATAAAATATGAAGGCATTCTGAATTATAGTGCATGATATTGACCTTTCATGATATGTTTGTGTCCTCTGTCCTCTGTGAGTGGTTGCTTCCATTAATGAAGTATCAGTGGGATAAAAATGCGTGTCCAAGATCGAGCATTAATATGCAAACATTCGTGTTAGCTGAGCATTAGCTAGGAAGCTGATCCCTTATGAAATTACTTCATCAAGGTTAGAGCTGTGAATCCCTCTCGCAAGTCTCACTTGATGAATCATGAGCAAAGTGGATGATGGCAAGAGGAGGAAAGGCCGAGCACAGAATTCCAAGTATCCCTCCAGTCGTGACATGAGCATCTATTTGGCAGTCTGCAACCACTTCTCACAGTTGTCAGTTGCAGTCTTGTGTTAAAGGGGTAGAGCATTCTTCAGGGTTTTCCACTTCATAGCCTCAGGCATACACAAGCAAAAGGTTTTTAAATTGGAGTGCACAAATAACAACAAACTTGACAGATGGGTGCTCGAGAATATCAAGTTTTGAGCATCCTCTGAGTGTTCCCGACACTCCTGTCCCCCATCAGCTCTCAGCATATCTTGATGGACTGTGATGCAGGGGATGATACACAACCCAGCCTATGACAGTGCTGCTGCTGAATTTTGCTTGCAAGTTTTCGAACTTGGAGCTCCTCAGATGTAATTTACCATCAAACTCTCACCAGGCTGTCACCCTGTTGAAACTATACACCATGCTCTCAACAGACAATCTGTTCTCCCAAAGGACCCCTTACTGGCAGACGTTACCAAGGGTGAAATCAGGAAAAACAAAATCACTGAGGTCTAACATTTCTCAGTGTACAGCTTTGACTCAATGTATACAGACACGCACGCATGAAACACTGTAGATGACTAAAGTTGATGCTTTGGAAGCTGAGATCTGGATACACTTTAGGAAAAAGTAGTTGTGCTGTCAAAAGTTGGTTTTAAAGATTTCTTTGTAATTGAAGTAACTTTTCTAGCCGCAATGCTACACGAGATAACATCTTAAGGTATGTCACTGAAGAACAGATAGAAAGTAGCACAAATTTGGGTATAAAAAGCGCAATACAAATATAAATACAACAACAAATGTGAATCAAAAAAGTACAAATAAGTGACAAGTTATTGTAATTTGAATATGAATATCTTTTCATGTACATTACAAATGGGACCAAACTTCATAGAAATTCAATCAATAGTTATTACAATTTCAGATTTTAAAATAATTTCTGTCATTCATTTTCCCCACTAAGTAACTCTTCCAGTTGCATTGAAGCACCAGGAATGCCTGTCAATGGAAGTTCAAATTCCTGTTGAGAAATACAGTATATCATGTGGTAGGAGACACCTTTTTCTAATGAACAAAGCTAAGGAGAGTTTTGCAGCGGTTTGTGAAACCACTCAGCAATACTAACAATTGCTCCTTTCCAAAAAAGTAAAAGACTAGAGAGCATTTCCCCTTAAGTAAAAAAAAATTTGCATAATGTTTACAATTTATCCACTTATAATATTATCTGTTTAATTTTTGAAGATCATAATCATATTTGTATATAACTTTATATGATCTAAACTTGCCCACTACGTCTCTAGACTGTGCCTGCGAGCCCCTCTGTGCATGCTGTATTTGTGCACGAGCACATATGTGCACGTAAGCTGGTGAAATTTCTTTTGTTTTGTAATGATTAAACAATTCTGTTTCTGCGTTTGGGCAGACTCGGACAGATTGCGTGTTTGTTTGCATAAATATGACTCACACCATCTGAGATATTCCTTCAGAAGAATCTGACATGAGGTGTAACATCGTGCATATCTGATATTTGTTGTGTTTATTATGTTCAATAAATGCAACCTGGGACAGCACAGACACAGAACACGCCGCTAAATGCACAGGCTTTATTGTATCTGAGAAAATATGAGAAGTCTGGGAAAACAGATACTGCTGAATTCGTTGGATACTTGTCTTGGTCCACAGCGCGGATGGATTCATCGCATGCCTCCCTCAGTCTCATTTTCCTTTCTCTCCATCTGTTACGCCACTGTTCCTTGCTCTTCCTCAGCCCTCTAATGCATCTTGATCATTGTTAAGGACTCTGCACGCTAAAATGGTTTAGTTATGTAATTAGAAAACACAGAGAAAATAAGGCTTTGAGTCTTCCCTGTGTTCATCGCCGTGGGCTTCTCTTTCTCTCTGAAATGGCTTATTTGGTGCAAGTAAATGCAAAATGAAACAAAAGGAAGAAACAAATTATATTCTACGGATATATGGTTTATATTCTACAGCATTATGCAGCTCTTGCGGTGTATATTTTTTTGATCTTGTATTATAAAGCAGAGACTTGGACCAATGACTTCTTTCTGCTGGCATCCTTATTTGATGATCATTACTTTCATGTTGGAGATTCTCAAATTAGAAGATCTTCCCTGCTGATGTGGCACAAACATGAAATGTTTATCATTCTCTTTTCACACTTAACAGATTCCAATCTCAAGACCCAGGGCCATTACATTTTAAACTGAAACATTGGGCCGTCAATATTAGTTTGTTAATGAGCTTGGAAGCTAATTAGTTTTCCTGCTGAATTTCTGTACTAGTTTAGTATTGAACCTGCAGTGTGGAACTTTTGTTTCACCCCTCTGTCAGTGAGAGTAATTAATTACGAAAACCTTGTTGGCACTTTGTTATGTCAAATACTGCACCATAGCCTACTCTATTGCAACTGGATTCATTGTTTTGAGCATAAAACCACCGTGAAAGGATTTGTTTCAGTATCAGGATATGACCCCCACTGATAACATTTGGAAAGTCTAGAGGAGCTGCACCTTTGAATAATTTGGTCTCCATTTAAGTTAGCATAGGGCTGATTCGGAAGTTAGCCTGCTTCGCTCGTGGAAATCTCTGGTGTACACGCTCTGCCCATAGAGTACAGCAAGTTTGTATTGATCCAGCCAGTCCAGGAATGTCCACCCAGAGAACAGGTGCAAAATTTGTCTATACAGTGAAATCCAGAGATTTATTGTTAACTCGTTAGGCAAGGGCTTGAGTGTAACAGATATTCATTAATGTGTACAGTAAAATTCTTGCACTATAGTTTTAAAGTTATTGCGTTGAAGCCAGGGATAAAAGAGAAACTTCCTATGGATGTCATACTATAAGGTGGTGCTTTAATCATTTCAATGAAAATGTCTTCTTTTTTCCCAGCATTTTTACTGGGGGACATATTTGTTCAAAGTAGCAGATGGATGAAAACAGTCTGGAATTTTTTTTTTTTTTTTTTTTTTTTTTTTTTCCCAATTAGGATAGCCATGTTGGTAGACAGGGCAGATTGGTTTGCTTTGATAAACAATGTAATCTTGTTTCGACCATGGTTGATTACATTAGTTATGTCTGTTTAGTGGTGCTGAGCTGTTGTTTGCTGTTTGCATGAGAAGCACACAGTCAGCCTGCTAAGTCATCTGGCCAGCCAAGGTTTTGCATCTCTGAGTACCTGCTGCCTTGGCATCCTGCACACACACGCAAACAGTGACAGGACTGGAAAGATGATGTTGACGCTGCTCACTGGACACACACACGCGCACGCACACACACACACACACACACACACACACACACACACACACACACACACACACACTCCCCTTGTCACAGTTGGACATGAGGGCATGCTGGTATTGTAATTACAGTGAGGATGACACTTTTTTGCTATGTATTCATCATGTGGCAGAGCTGCAAGGTGACTCTCAGGGTTGTTTTGCTTACTTTATGCACACTCATGGACACACAAACAAATACACAGTGGACCTTGACAGATGTCAGGGAGGCATTCAGCCCAAATGTCTCTCTTTGTGTCAGTATCTCTCTTGCACAGATACGCAAACAGACCATAACTGCACACACTCTTTCAATGCACAAGCTTCATTCAGGACTCATCTGTGTGGTTGCCAGTTTAGTAATTAGCTGTTAGCTGACGTGACTGAGCCCTCAGAGCCTTCACATAAAACGAAATACGATAACTCGACAGGTGACAGCTGTCCCATATTCTCAAGCAAACGGACCTTCATACATATAAGTCACTTCAGGGACATGACAGTGACCCTTGGCCTCAGACCATCACGTCCGGGAAGTCGGATGAATGGATGGGGAGAAAATGAAAGGAGGAGAGAAACTGTCCGCACCTTAAAGATTAAATTGGGTGATGTGTAGTGGAACATCCCTGTACCGATGTATTTAATTTTGTCTGCAGAGTTTATAACGCGTTCACGTCAGACCGTAATCATAAATTATCAAAGCAGACAAAAAATGTCACATCAGCCTCAGAATTTCTATTAGCGACATTACTTTCCCTTTGGGGAAAAGAACCACATACTGTAAGTGTATATAAACTTTTTTCATTATTTCTGCAAAGCCAACATGTCTACCTACATTTAAGTTAAATACAGTCCATTAGTCCTGCTGAAATTGATTTAGCCAATTTCAAAGAAGCTGTACACAGTTAGTTTGTGGTTTCACCTTTAAACAAATTGGCTCAAAATATGTCACAACAAAAGTAAGCTTTTAAACTGTTGTGACTGGTTAGCTTATTTTTTTTTTTTTTTTTTACAAAAAAATGCAAAAAGGTTGCACTGACTAAAGAAAATAGGCATTTTGTTAACATTACATGTCACAACAAAGGCAACCAAATCTGATCATTTTGTAGTGACATATAACAACAAAGTATAACACCATAACAAGTTCTGCTGACCCATGCGGACATATGGTCGAGCATAACCTAATCCGGTCATCATAGTGTCCTGTTACTGCCTATATGAGTGGTACAGGCACTGAACATCTGGCTGTGCAGATGGATGAAACGCATACAGGACAAAGAAAACTCATTAGGGCCCATTTTCCATCCATCCAGATTGTCGGCTGTGGACCCATATGCTGGGCCAAAAAGAGTCATAAATTGTGACTTAAATTGAGTGAGTTCATATCTTCCCCTCTGTTCTGTGCAGTGTTAGCCGCCTACAAGCAGAGCTCAGTGTGTGTGTGTGTGTGTGTGTGTGTGTGTGTGTGAGAGAGAGAGTGAGAGTGAGAGAGACTACATGTCTTTGTGACTGATCCATCCCAAAGTGTTAGACTCCTCAAGCAATTGTGTCCAGTCAGCCACTTACTTATTTTCTTCATTTTGTGTCACATGAATTCAATTTTCCAGTCTATAAAATGCAGAGCATCGAGGGACTGTTAACATGAAGTAGTGTACATGCCGTGGACACTATTCTTTTAATCCACTGTTAGAATTTTAAGGGCACTACATGGAGCATAAATTTCACAGTCAGAAGTCAGACACTCAATTTCAAACACAGCCTCTCAGTTCAAGTGCAGCTATTGAGACCATTTTTGTTCTATATCCTCTTAATTCATATAACTGTACAGGGCAGTGATACAACGCTACATGATCGAAAGAAAGTCATATTTTTTGGGGGTTTTTTTGTTTGAATTTCATTTTGACAGCATATTTAATTTTTTAAAGCCACAAAAGGAAAAAATAGTTCTTAAATGAAACGATATTGAAGTATTCTAAATGAGAGTTTATTGAGTGACACCGCAGGTCTCCCCCTTGTGAAAACATTGTTAAGAAGTAGCTTCAATCATCAGTAGTCTTCAATGTTTAAGTCAGTAATGACGTTAGTTATGAAGTTACCCAATGTTTCCCTGCTGCCAGTCACACAAACACAGGATGAAGCCTCAAAATGAGGTCATGTACACGATCTGGGGCAAGAATAATGAGGAGCTTGGAGTCTCTTTCTCTCAGCACAGAACTTCAGTGTATGAAATCCAGCCGGAAAGCCCCTTAAGTCAGTGATTTGTGTTACAGTGTTTCATTGTGCAGATGTTTTCATGTCATCATTGCACTGTAGCTTCAGAGTTAGAATAGTGCTGAAGCATAGCTCTGGCTCGAACCTATGGTTACCTAATCACGGTAACATGACTTTGCACTCACATAGTTCCATCTCCGTTCAGGTGGATAACTTTAAGTGCTTTTGTGCGGTCGAGAGAATGATTCGGTTGTGGCATTTCAGCTGGCTGCAAAGCGTCTGCAAAGATGAAAAAAAAGAAGTACTAAATTGTTCAGCCTTTAAAATGACCCATTAAATTAGTTGTTAATTTTCTAAATGCTCAATGAAATATGTTGTCTCTTTATGTCACTGTAGTAAGTTTGAAAGGAAATTGCAGCTGTAATTTAAAGTGATGACTCTCAGCTTCAATTTCCACATGCGGAGAACAAAAACTTTAGTCCTTTCTGTATAACAGTACAAATTAATTAGCAACAAGTCGAGTCTAATATGCCTGAGTTTCATAAAAGCAATTGAAGATACTGTCCTAATGCAGAATAAGACAATATTTTCATTTTCACAAAGTAAGTGGATGAATTATGTTTGAAGTAATCAGCGATTCACATTCTGTAACCGTCTAGGAAAGTGTTTTACAATTCACAACACAGTTTGTGGACCATTTTGAGCATCAACACACCATAATGTTTTTTTGCCTCGTGCTTGATGCTTCAGGTCCTGCTGAACCCTGCGAGAGGTAATAAAACTGTCTTCAGATGAGCATGCCTTGCAAAACCTCAAGATGGAGAAATTTCTGCAGAGTCACATGAGATGGCTCAGTCTGTATCTCCCAAATAGGCCTTGACATGTAATTCCGCTCACCTTGCCACCTCAGGGCTCTGTTGGTCCTGTCCTATCAACAGCCCATTTAGCCCAGAGGTCACTCCGCACTTCAACCTTCCCAACAACTTTTGCCTGTCGGCCAAAAAGGATGTTTGATTCAGGGGGGATTTTTATACACTTCAACCTCTCTTTTTTTCTATTTCATCTCTTTCCTGTTTTGTTTTTTCTTTCTCTGTCCCCGAGAGAAACACTGTTGACCAAGCAGGTAGTCAGCATCTGTTTTGGCTCACCTCCATTAGTTTTCTGATTGACTACCGGCACCGGTAGCACATCCCTCTGGATTCTATGCGTCACCCTCCCCTTAATCTCCCATCCATCGTTCCAAATCAAGGCTCAGGTCGCTGTGCCCGTGGGCCGAGGGCATCACTCATTATACTGTGAAGTTTAAATTTCTCTCTGACCCCTTCCATCCAATTTCATGGCTGCTCATGGAGGACCAGCGCCCCTGCTGCTTCACTCTAAAACTCTTTAAATGAACCAACCTTTGGCTCAGAGCCGCCACTCATCTCCACAAGACGAGAGGGAGACGAATTTAGTTCAAATTAATGTCATGCCTTGTTATTGTACCTCTTGGTTAATACAGTTGGGGCGCTCAAGAGCTCTGTCTTTCCCTGTTCCCTCTCATTCTTATTTCAAACACGCTCTCACACAAATAGTGGGGATTGAAATGCTTCAGTACTCTGCTAATAAGGAAAATAAACCACCTCTGGCCTTTGAAGATTAAAAATCTCAACTTAATCCAGTTGGAAGTGGTTGGTGATCACCGTTTGTCTGTTTTGTGTTTGACGTTAGAGTAGCTACATTTTCAAAAACATAAAGTCTTGCTTCATTGGAGAAATGTGTCTCATTCTCTGGCTGTTTCTATCAAATAACCCTATAAACACATCAACTTCCTACCATGTCTGTAATGCAGAAACATAGAAGCCCTCTCAGGTTTTTTAGATTTTCTCTCATGAAAGGTCTGTCATATTTCATATTATTCTGTACCTAGCGGAAAATGTGGTTATTTAGATTGCAGATCTTCAGTGTACACACACCTGATGATTTTTTTGTATTTTAGACTTAAGTGTCGCCATGACCGTGCATGATCATCAGACACATTAGTCAGTGTAATAAAGAACATTTCAGCAGCAGTTAGCTGATGATGTCATCTGTAGCATTTTCCAGTTAAGTGATGTTTACTTGCCGTGCATGCGTGCATGCGTGGGTGGGCGGGCTGCTTGTCCCTGCGGTGCATCAGTCAAGGTGTTCAGGTCCAGGCAAGGGGGCTACATTCCTTCAGGCCCATTTATGAATATGAAGCCAGCGTATAGCATGAGTCTCTTAACAGTGGAGAATGGCTGTTCGTTTATCAGTGTTTTTGGGCATGCGGTAAACATCAGGATCAAGCTTTGGAAATAGATTTTTTTTTTTTTGAGCTTGAATAAATGGAGTTCAGTGTTAACATACTGTACATACAAATGCTATGAAACAAAACATCCAGACTGTGGTCAGATGAATCACTGATGCAGTTTGTCTTTTAAAGGAATTGTTTTGAAAAAATAACCGCATATGCTTTCTTACCAAGAACACAATGAGAAGACTGATTCCACTCTCATGTCAGGGTACAAGATATGAAGCTAAAAAGCAAGCCAGTCAGCTTAGCTTAGCATAAAGACTGGAAGTGGGCAACAGCTGGCATTACCCTGTAAAACCACAATTTCTCATTTTGTTGTGTTAAGTTGAGAGCTTTCAAGATGGTGGTCTATCTTTTGACCTCTGGGTAGAGCCAGGCTGCGGGAGCTGTTCATCTCTGTTTCTTGTCTTCATGCCAAACTGAGGTGCTGGTTGTAGAGTGTACGTACCAAACTGTCCAATTATAACTTTTATAGAGATACAATGCAGGAGTACTAGGGGACCTACCAGCTCACCTTTTCTTCTCAGCTCACATGTTGCTTGTGGTAAAATAAGTTTATTGTCATTAGCAGCTTGTTACAAGTGGGGTTGAGCATTTCCAGCAAAAAAAAATACTGTTCGATATTTGCCGGGAAATGACTATTATTCGAAGACAACCAGTCGTTTCACACTGAACTTTTTGACGGCTGTAGATGTCTTTGTTTGTTTCTCCTGTTTGAACCGTAGCATCTAATCTCATAGCGCGACACGTTTACATGTTTCATGAAAACTGAATCCACAAAAGTAGATGTCAAATTGGCGACATACAAGAACACACTAACTATTTTACATGAATTAATTAATAACATACACAGAATCCACAAGATTTTATATTTTGTTGCTAATAGCACCAGAACACTCCGCTAAAAGCAACAGCTGGTGACAGAATAACTTTGTAAATAGTTTAAAGTTATGGTTTTAGTCGAATCATTACATATTGAATGGGAGCAAATTAGTTCGCCTACTGATTAGAGCATTATGTCATGGTACTAATTGTGACAAAAAAAAATGGTATCAATTAAATCTATCTTTATTTGAGTTGTCAGAAGAAGTGCTAGCATCCAATTGCTGCGCCTCATTAACGGGTTTAATTCCCTGATATCTGCTGCTGTAAGTGATAATCTGTATCTCTTGTGTCCACAGCCAGTGAAAACTGCCATGACTTCCACCCCATGTTCTTCACCCACGATCGCTCCTTTGAGGAGTTCTTCTGCACCTGCATCCAGCTGCTCAACAAGACCTGGAAGGAGATGAGAGCGACGAGTGAGGACTTCAACAAGGTACCCTGCTCGTTTGTGTTTTGGGGGAGGGGGGATGGTGAGATGAATTCCCAAAAGAATTCTGTGCCACAAATTATTTGTAACTAAGTTTTAAGTTTGTGGTGCATTCACATTGGAAAAGTGAAAAATTGAACCGCAATTGATACCATTATGCACACTTAATTATCTAATTCTAATGGAGGACTCGTTACAGCTGGAAAAAGTTAAAACATACGAGACATCACAGTACTGCCTCAAAGTCCTTGTTTGATTGAGGCCAGTTCTTGTTTCATTTCCTCTAAGTAAGTGGTACTAAAATTGAGACTAAAAGTTGTTAATTTCTTGTATACAAAATGGTAATATGTAGTATGAATTGTGAGTTAAAATATAGTTTTTTTCGACACAACACAAAAAGATGCGATTCACTGCTTAAATGTCCTTTGAAACAAAAAATAAGACCAATAATTTTGTAGTTAATGGCACATAAAAAACAGTTTGATGACAAAGTGTATGGCAGCTTGTTTAACAGAAAATAAAATATTTGTTTCTTTAGAAGTGTTTTTAATAACTTTGTTTCCACAGCATTTTTCTATTTTAAGGTGCACATCATGCAGAGTCATGTCATACAGCTTCTGTCACACATCATTGACTTTCTGTTGTGAGTTTTGGCCGGAAGCGGCACAGTCACATGGCTCACACTTAATTACAGCTGCAATTATCATATCTCAAACTCTGTTATTAGTGTGGCGTGCACATGCAAATGGAAATGTTTTTATTCCTGTGTGTTCATAGATGAGCATGCTGTAGGCGTTTAGTTTTGTTTTGAGAGAGGGAGCTGCACACATATCTCAGGGGCTTTTTATTTTAGAATATTTGGATTAGATTTTTCCTGCGCTGCTTTGTTTTATCTCTGACATGAAACATTAACTGCCCCCGTTGGCTGAGCCACTGATTAAGCTCCTACATCTTCATTTGGAGCTCAATGGATTTTAGATGACGATAACAAACTTCCTGTTAGCTGGCTAATGTTCAGTCAGCTCACACAGGAAATATGTGTATGTGACAGAAATTATATGTTGTGTAGTCAATTGGGCATCACTTGTAACAGTCAGCAGATGGGTTGTGCCTCTTCCCTGATTTTTCAAACAAATTATGATTATCTTATGGTGTCAAAGACCAAACAGACCGACACAAGCTACAAGTCACACTGTGTCCAAGTCACTGCTTACACAGTGATTGGTTGTGGGCCAATCCTTTGCTAATACTTACCAGCACTGATCATCATTATAAATGTGTGAGCCTTTTGATCTAATATGTCACTCTGCTGTTAATAGAAACACATATTGTGCAGCATAAAGGAATTTTCAGTTGTGTTCTTATTTTTGTTTTTGAATGGATTGACTGTTAGTGTGCATAAATTATGCAAGTTTGGAGTTTCATCGGATGTTTCTCTCTGAGAGAAATTACTGTAGACAGCAGTGTGAGTTTCATATGCAAGTCCTAATGTTCACTACAAACAGAAGTAGCATTCAAATGCAACACTGTGAATATAGCCGAGCGCTCAACTGTCACAGAATAAAGGGAAGGGAAAGGGAAGTTATGAAAAATGTATTGCTGTTGTTGTGTTGAGACCTATTAAAGCAACTTTGATCTGCTCCAAAAGGCTATAAGAAGAATCATAACATGTTGTAGTCAAGAAGAAAAAAACAGGCAAGTCTAATAGTCTTCTGTTGCAGTTGTTGAGTAAATTTTAAATCCAACTATTGATGTCGTTATCACCGTCTGTGGGTTTAAGTCACTAAAACCTTTGGTAGTGGGACAACATGAATGCATCGATGGTTTAATGAATTCAGGGCTGATAAAAGATTGTTTCAGTGTTACACGGGAGACTTGTTACGTCAGTATGTTTGTCTGATGGTCGCAAATGTTACTTTCATGAACTGAAACTTTAAGTTGATTATAGATGCAGCCATCTCTCATAGGCATTGAATAACTGTCACAACTCATGTTCACGCCTATTCCCAGCTCATCTTTGGGAACAATTCAACACACAAACTATACACGCACCTCCCCTAGCAAGCGATCCTATTATCCCATCCCCTCTCTTCACGCCCTGCCCTTCAAGGGCCAGCTTCGATTGAGCTGGAATAGATGATGCATCCCTTCCTTCTCCCTCTTCCCTCCCCAACCTAATTTTCTGTCACACACGGGGGAGTTTGAAATTCAGCAGTAGCTTGTCGATAGTATACCGTTTTGGTCTCAAGGGCTTCGCATCAGCTAAATGGTGCGTGTGGAGCTTGGGGCTTCCCACCTCTAACGCTGAGTCTCAGTTCGTATCCACTATTGAACATAGAAAAACTCTTGAGACATCAGCCGCTCTTACGATATTGGAAAGTTGTCATTTTTACCTCATTTGGTAAACAAGAATCTGAGGTCCTAATCTGTAACTGAAAAAGTCACTGACTGCATCTTCCTTGAAGCAAAATATTAGAGAGGAGGAAAAGTCCCCAAAAATCACCTTGGGAAAGCTTAAATCCCTCTTAATCCTGATCATTAGCATGAGCAAATAAAAACAATGATCTGATACTGATGAGAGCAAGAACAAAATTAGTTTAAATGCTTTACATGGCTTCTCCAATGTGATGTATATCAGTGAAACATAATGTGGTTGGGAGATCTAAACACTCCTCAGACTCATTATACCAAGAGGTGTCTGAACAATTAAGAAAAGGATACGGGATTACTATTTGGAAAATAGATTTTATATTTTACTGTGTCTATAAAGGATAAGAGGAGGAAAGAAGAGGAGAACTCTTTTGAAGAATAAAAATAAATTGCCTCGAGAAAACAAGTAAAAAAGATAAGAACATTTTTGTATTGTTTGGATGAATAATGTCTAATGCTAATTTAGTGCTGACGTGCAGTCTATAAGAGGCATCAATGCATCTCACTGCCACTGAAGCACAGTGATTGTTCTTTGAACTGCTCCCAGTTACTGCATTGTTGCTGCCCCTTGTTAGTCTATTAGTCAGGTAATCAGTTTTAGTCAACCAAGAAATGAATTGTTTGTTTCTTTTATGGTGTCTTTATGAGTCTGTGTTGTTACACATCAGCGGTCACAATGATATTTGTCGAGTCCAGCTGAGCCCTCTTGAACAAGCCAACTCTGGCTGTGTTGTAAAAGGACCCGTGTATAGATGTATGAATGCTGCCATTCAAAATGTGTTTTATATACAATATTGGAGGGTATATTCTCTTTAGCGAGGACACGTCCTAATGTGGGCGGATAATAAGATGTGTCAAGGATAATTCGGAGGGCATCCACTTTAAAATACGGTTCTTGTATGACTAGATTTCCCTGCAGCTCCTGCATTTGCTACCAGATGCCGACAGCACTGAGCTTTCTGAGGTGTGGAATACTAAAACACCTTGTTCAGGTTTTATCAATGTTTGGGATGTGCCTAGTGCTGCGTACTGCAAGTGTGTGAGCGTATCTTAAACACTGACGACTCTCTCAGTGGCTGGCTCTTCAAGGCTGACTGAGCATCTGCCCTATAACACACACACACACACACACACACACACACATACACAGAGGCTCTTACATGAATTTATGCTCATTTAAGACAAAGGCTTAAATGAAGCTTAAAAACAATGTGACATTTAAACCCATGCACACACACCGTATAGCTGCTACACATCCTGCCTTGTTTTTTAAATGTAGACCTGCCTCTGTCTGTTTATGCGTGCGTGCGTGAGTGCGTGCGTTTGCTGTGTGTGCATGATGTATGTGTGTTTAACGGAGGCAAGTCTGATGCTCCCAGGGCACAGCGCTGACCGTCAGCAACCGTTTCCCCTGTTTCCATAGCAACCCCTGTTCAATTACCTCTGCTGTGCTGCACTACTCATGCTCTGTTTCGGTAAGATGGAGCCACTCAGCTACATGTGTACATGCTTGTTTTTGTGTGCTTATGTGCGCGAGAGCGTCTATCAAACACCGTCTTGTACGGCTGCCTATCGTTCCTTCATCCAAACGTCTGTGCTGAGAGCGTCTTCTTCTCCTCCTCCTCGTCCCCACTGAAGAAAAAAAAAAAAAGCCTTCATCGCTCCCCGCTCAGGCCCTTGAAAAAAAAAAATCACTCACTGATGTAGCGGCTTGCAGCCACTCACAATACCCCTCCTCCTTCTTCTCCTCTTCTTCTCTCATCCCGTGCTCCCACCCTCTTCGTCTAAACCTCTCTCTCTCCCACACAGACACACACACACACACACACACACACACACACACACACTTATCATGTGATCCACTTGCTGCACCACCATTGGTGTCTCTGATCGTGGCGTGTGTCCAATCAGGGCATAAGCCCGGAGATCAACATAAGCGAAGCAGAGCAGTCTGGCTGATGCTCTTAGAGTCACAGAGGGAGGGAGGAAGGCAAATAGAGAGGCATACAAAAATATCATAGTAGATGGGAGATGGATAAAGTTTGATTGTGGAAAAGCCAGCAGTTTTCTTTCTTTTTTAATTTCAAGAAAATATGCTAAAAGACAGAGTCAAGCAGGACAACTGAAGGAACAAAAAACGGAAAAGAAGATAAAAAGGCAAAAGGAGGTGGTGCACGAGTTGTGTTGACAGATGCGTCTTCCCTTATTGTGGCTAACGCTAAAGCTAACTGTCCACTATCAGCTAGACTGCTCTTCCGAGGAGCCATCTGCTCCCTCCATCCATCCCTGTCTCCCGTTGAGCCCTAGAAACTCCTTCTCTGGCAAGAGCACGAGGATTCATCAGTCATTGTGGAGAGTATCACACCACACTTGGAACCATGGAGGTGACATGTAAGTACTAAGACTAGAGATGAGGATGAGAAAGAGAGACTGGCTTTCAATTAGCATGGATGGATGGAGCGAGGGGAGGTGGTAGTATAAGGGAGGAAGAGGGACTGTTTTTGTTGTTGCCTGGATGCGGAGGAGGAGGGGAGGGACAAGGGAGGAAAGGAGAAGAAAAGGCAGGGAGAGATGGAGAGGATGGGACAGGGCAGAGCGGAAGAGAAAGAGGAGGGACAGATGGGGCCGTGTAGACTCAGCGAGGCGTAAGCAGGTTAGACCGGGACCCAGATCACAGCCTTTTCATTAACAAACACACACACACACACACACACACACACACACACACACACACACATACACACACACACACAAATATAATCTGCTTTCACCCTGTCTCACAAACGCACATTTACTTGAATACAAACACACACATCCCCCATCACACTCCAGGTTTCATCTGTATTCCAGTGTACAGTGTGTGTGTGTGTGTGTGTGTGTGTGTGTGTGTGTGTGTGTGTGTGTGTGTGTGTGTGTGTGTGTGTGTGTGTGTGTGTGTGTGTGTGTGTGTGTGGTGGGGGTTGGGCTGTGTCGTTGTGAATGGGATTACTCCACACCACCAACACCCTCTGTTTGTCACCAGAGGAATTCAACGCCACTACTACTGCTCTCCTTTACTCCACACTGTCTCTCTCATCCTTGGATGAGCTTCAACCAGTGTTTTAGCCAGAGGGGTTTGACACAGGATTAGAGTGAGGTCAGTCCCAGACTGTAGAGCAGGAGGCTGTGAAACACTGCCAGTACCTGATTTCATGCGTTTTGGACAAAACACAGTAACAATGCATTGTTCTATTCACTGTGGTTTTGTACAGTGTACAAAAGCCATCAGTGACCTGCTCCACCGTGATGTGGACTCAAACAATTAATCAGTGAAATTAAAACGTTATTTATGAAACAAGGGGGCAAAATCCTTCCATTTTCTCAAAAATGGGGGTTTTCTGGCATAATTTGTAGCATGATGTCAGGAGGTTCTTCACTATTTTGTTGTTATATAAATATTTTATTGTTTGGCCCATCAAGTAAAATATAGCATGAAAGTATATTTTTGTTTTTTGGAGAATACACTAGCAGGAGTTGGATAAGAAGACTGATTTTAGTCTTGCAGATATTCAGTCAATATGAAGCTGCAGCCAGAAAGTGGTTTGCATAGCTTAGAATAAAGACTGAAATCAGTTAGTCTGGCTCATCCTCTTTTCACCTCTAAAGCTCACTAATTAGTTATATCTACTTTTTTTTTTTTTTTTTTTTTTTTTTTCATACAAAGAACAAGGTGTAAAAAGACCCATTGTGATTTCATCAGGGTGCCAGACTTATTTCTTGGCAGGGCAAAGCTTCATGCTAACTGTGATCTGGATCTGGCTTCATATTGAACAGATGGTTTGGAAAATAGTATCAATCTTCTCATCTAACTCTCAGCAGGAAAGTAAACAAGGTGGTTTTGTGTCTTTAATCAATAGTGAAAATAAACATTTGCAGTTGCAGCCCTGGTTAATGATACTGTTCTGTAAATGGCAAGTCAGGTTATATCACTACAAAACACACTGTTGTCTGTGGTTATCAGTATTCCGTTAAAAAGTGGGCTTGAGCAAAAAACCTTGAATCTGGTCGAGTTAAAATTTCAGCTAAATAAACCAAGCGCAGAAGGAAAGCAAAACCCTCCTTTTTTGGGGGGGTATTTGACATTTGTGTTCCTGCCTGGGGTGATATAGAGAAGAGCAGATAATCTGCTTCGTTCAGCCTTGTTGAAGAGCTACCGGTCCCATGTGGGATTATTCACATGGCAATCCTCAAAAGCCCTGGCAATTGCGGCTGAGCATTATTATTTTGCTTCTTTTTAAGAATATTAATACACAGTGTTAAATTGCTATTTCAGTTTTATTTAAGGCTTCAAATCAATTAAGGATGCTTAATGCTAATCAATGCAAATGATTTCTGACTGTGCTCTTTAGCAAGAGGACAGTTCCTTCTCTTTGCCAGAAGGTTAACATGCATGCATACATGATTAATGAAATGGGTGCTGGGCCATTGAGTTAGAAGGGATGTGACAATAATAGTGTGAGTGCAGGTGCCAAAGGTTTTGGGCAGATGCCACGTTTGGATTCCAGAAAGCACCTCGGGACAGTTGGTGAAAGCGCTGCGCACACCGCCATATGCCGACAACTGTGACTGCTGCTGTCCTGCTTTGCATGAAACGGTGCATCTAGCAGGACACGGTAAACCTGCACCTCCCCCTCTCCTCTCCTCTCCTCTCCTCTCCTCTCCTCTCCTCTCCTCTCCTCTCCTCTCCTTTCCTCTCCTCTTTCCCCTCCCTTCCTCTCCCCTCCCCTCCTCTCCTCTCCTTTCCCTTCCCCTCCCCTCCTCTCCTCTCCTCACTTTTCCTCTCCTCCTCTCCTCTCCTCACTTCTCCTCTCCTCTCCTGCAACGAGACCTGCTGTTTTCTTATTTCATACTGGTTTTATATGCCTCACCAAAGATGTCTCTATTACTATTTCCTGTCCTTCAATCTGTCAAAGTTCTTTCTTATTTTCTCCCTTTTTTACCTCTTCAGTCTTGTCTCTAGACCCCCGCTCCCACCCACATCCACCACCACCACCACCTCTATTGTTGAATTCAGACAGGCTATTTATATCTTTCTGCCTGGCTGCTTCACCTCCCACTCCCTTAACAAGATTTGCTTTATTGTTTTTGCACACGTGAGTGCACTCGGACAGTGCCTGAATGTGTGTTTGTATATGTGCCACAACAAATGTGTGTATTTGTGTTTTGAGTCCTTGTAGGTATGTGTAACGTTTTATGAGTTTGTGTTTGTTTGTGTGTTTTTGCATTGCTCATGGTTTGCATATGAGTGTGTGAATGCTCAGCTGTGTTTCTGTGCAGGGACTTGTGCTCTCATTTTTTTTCAGTGCATTAGTTTTTCATGAGTGTGTATGTATGTGTGTGTGTGTGTGTGTGTGTGTGTGTGTGTGTGTGTGTGTGTGTGTGTGTGTGTGTGTGTGTGTGTGTTTGTGTCGGTGCCTAAGGGGAGATCTCTGATGTCTGGCCCACTCACATCAAGAACACCAAAGCTAAGCTCACTAATCAGACCAGCGAGATCATCAGTCATTAGCATCAAACCATAAGAGCTGCATGAGCAGAGATGCAGGGCTAACATTTTGTTTTGTTGTGTATCAACATAATGATACTGTTGTCTCATCTCCTCAACAGCTTGGTAGAAATTAGCAGGGGAGGAGACGAGTAAACTCAAGTTTTCTTGACTTTTGATTTTGTTATTTATCTTTTTCTTCATTTATTTATGTCTGTGTGTGTGTGTGTGTGTGTGTGTGTGTGTGTGTGTGTGTGTGTGTGTTTAATCTTATTTGTGCACAGTAGTCCTCAGTATGCACTTTAGATCCCTTGCAAATGAAAAGTCTCCTCAAAGGCTCTTGTGTGGGTGTGACTTATCTTGCATGCATGCTGGGGTATGGCTGCCAAAGGCCTCATCATTATTATCAAATAATAATCCAGTTTTGATGTATTACTGCTTGAATCAATTATTAATCGGAGGCACTTCTTCTGTCTGTGTGGCAAAGCTTGGAAGGAAAGGAGATAAACAGAGATGTCTATTATATACTCTGTCTGGTGTTTTTTCTATGTTTCCACCTTCCTCATAGCCAGGCTGGGTCAAAGCCATATTCAAATTTGTTATTACAAGTAACATTTAAGGTCAGACACGCTCCTGCAGGCTACATCTTAAAACTGTAAATAATCCCCTTATTCATTTTTAAACCTGGGAGCCTAGCACTCCTTGATATTTATTGCCATAATACCATTTTTACCATTTTTCTCCCGTAAACCCGCCACCTTAATTTCCTGCCAATCCTTGAATCACATGGCATGTTGTAGGAAATCATTGCGATGGATTGTGCTGCGCTTTCCTTTGGTAAAAGTGACCTCGCTCTCTGAAATGCCAAACTTGCACTTTTGGTGTAAAAGCAATGAAATTGGTCTAAATGGAAGAAGTTTGCATTATTCATGGCGAAGTGGGGTGATTTAGTTTTCCTGACAACTTCAGTCTGTCTGCCCAGCACTTATGCATGAGGTAGTGCTCTTAGGTAGTGTTAGCCCCTGATGCATTATCTCATATAATGAAATAATACCTGTTTTTATGTCCTTGAATAGATGTTTAATCACAACCAATTTACTCATCCCTCTGGGACAATTAATACAGAATGTTCATATTTCACCGCAACAACTGTGTCATTATAAAACACTCATTAATGCAACGTTGTACACAAGCCAAGGTCAGCACTTGGCTTTCATCGGCATTTCCTTGATAGACTCACAGTAAGCGGTGATCTCCAGTCATCCATATGGGCTGCGCTGCACCTCACGTGGCGCTGATAGGTGAACGGGAGCTCCTCTGACAGTTTGTCTCAGCATGTGGTGCCGGCCCTCTAAAAATGGCAGGAAGAACAGACAGCAGCAACAGCCGGTTTCGACCCTGCATCACTCACATGGAATTGATGCAGGGAGGTCTACAGGTGTGATTTGTGTGTGTGTGTGTGTGTGCATGGGAATATTGTAAAATTACATGGAACAGTCAACTAACAATCTACATGCGTGTATGTTGGTTCTTATTCCTTTTCTATAATGCTCGTAATAGAAGGAATAGATTGATACATTAGATTGGAGTGTATATTAGCTGTTTTGCCCACAGTACAGTATGTATGCCTCTCTGTGGTGCAGTAATGCTGTCAAATAGGTCCCCAAGGCATTCACTTAGAGAACAAGAAGCTGCTTTTAACTTCACTTTAAAGTTATATATATCCCTTACCACTCCGTTTTATTTTATTGAAATATCCAGATGACAATGACTCCTTACATTTGAGCCGTGGGGGGTGGTTGTATAATTGAAATTTTAATGGATGAAAGTAGCGCCTTTCTACTTATTTGCTCTCTGCAGACTTAACACAGAGCCATGACAGGGGTTGTCAGGAGAGTCTAATAAGAATAGCTGACTATACTAAATATAATCTGGGAACGTAACATTCACAGCTTGCTCTGCACGCTCTCCAAAATGCCACCCTGACTCATTTGTTTGACATTTCATACCATTAATATGACAATCTCAACAATGTTCAGGGTGGAATTAAAAAGATTTTGCATCGATTTTTGTCACATTTAACAATCCCCATCCTTGTTAAAGGGAGTTTCCCCTTTCAAGTAGGGGTAAAGTTTGCCCCATACCATCACCTTATAGACATCTCTTTTGAAGTTCCTTACAAATGTCGTCACATCTGTGACAACGACAGCAGATGGCAATACAGAGTAGCTGAGACTGTTGTTTCAGCGCAAGCTTTTGGTATTCCGATCCAGAGGGAAGAATTTGAAGCACGACACTATGCTGGGACCAAAGTGAAGCCGTGGTGTTTGTGCTGTCTTAACGCCTGTCGGTCGGAGGTCTGTGTTTTGTTGTGTCCTCTCACATACACCGCAGGAGTGAGGGAGAGCAAAAACTGACACAGTTGGCATTTTTGGTATAGATTAATGTCACTATCAATTTATAAACAGAAACTAGAAAGAAACAATGTCCAAATGCACAAGCAAGGCTCATCTTATTATTGATCTTTAAGCTGTACTCTCAATAAAATGTGCATCAATCATTGGCACTGAATTGGAAAGAGAAGCTTTTTTGTAAGTTGTACTTCAACCATAAGTCCTCAGCCCTAAATTTGTCATGTTTTCCTCACTGTCAGCTTCCAAAACACATTTTTATATTTTTGTACAGTGCATTTTTATGAGCCTCTAAATTGAATACTGACTGTCCCAGCCTCGTCTTTCCATGCAGTGTGATAAGAAGCCAGCATCCTTTCATGCCCATCTCTGTGGCATTGTTTTATTTTCAATGACATCATGGTCAAGTTTGAAGGAAATAATTATTAACAGGACATGGAACATCAGGGATGGGAAATGCAATTACTATTTCAGTAACAGGGAAATAGATTCCCCTCATTCTTTTTTTCTGCTACTTATTCACAAAAATCTGACAGACGTGAATATGTGTGTAATTTTTGCACACATACATACACGTGTTAGCGGAAATTCCTTTTGTATATACCCAAGCATGCGTGTTTTGTCTACTTCAGCCACATCCTTGAGTAACAGTCCCATTATCACCATGTGAGATTGACTTTTTGATTGCTTTCAGGGAGTTATCAGCAAAGTCATTATTCTGTGATTACTGCCTTGTTATTTGCCCACCAAAGTGTCTCTCCAGGACACTTCCCAGATTTCACCACATAGGCTTGAGTGGTGGGTGAGTGTTTGACTGACAGCTGGTAAATCATGTCATTAACATCCTCTTAGGTAAATGGAGCAGCGGCATCAGTCGATTGGTCGGCAAAAGGGGGGCGGTAATTTGTTATGGCTGGTGCGTTATCGATGATGGATGACGGGGCAGCTCCAGGAGAGACCAACTGTCCGACCGTCCTGTTTGAGTTGAGGAGAGGCTGAAAGGAAGGAAGAAGTGTGAGACGATTCAGTGGCCGACTCTTCATTACATGCACTTTCTGGCTCTTGGGACAGCGTTTAATTACTTTTGCTGACACTTGCTCTGCTGTCTAACTTCACTTTGAAAGAGCTACAAGAAAGAATGATGGCCTGTTGTCCAGAAGAGACAAGGGAGCGTGAGAGGGAATGTAGAGAAATTAATGTGAGCAAGACAGAAGTGATAAATCTTGGATCAACAGATCTGACCAAATGGAAAGACGAGCACAAGACGAACAACTCTGCTGTTAGATAATCCAGAGTGTAGCTAAAGTGATGGTAATTCAAAACTGAGCCTAAATTTATCCTAAGAACGAGCTCAGCATGCAAAGTTTGTTTCAGCACTGATGTCATCTCACCTCTGCCAAGGTGCTCTTTGAGCATTCAGTGGATAACTGAGAAGGATGAAGATAAAATATTCAATATGCCCCCCCGCCCTGTTGTTGAAAGGACCATGTGTTTGTATTAAATGTGATGAATATTCACAGTGTTAATTAGCATGAGAGCAGCCACATGGGCCAACAGAATTGTTTTCCTGCTGGAGACATGACTGCAAACAAGGCATATTAATGAACGTTCCCCGGGGACGGACTGTGCTGAAACACCGGGGCTGGATATCGGTCTCTAGAGATCAGGTTTGGTTAGAAAGCGAGCTGCAGGTGACAAAAAGATCTGCCTTACAAAACAGAAGTTTCCTGCTGTTTTTATGATTTCAGGGGACAATTTGAGGGATTGTTTTTGTTTTCAATCTGCAGTCTTCAGCATACTCCCAAATTCAATGTCATCAAATCTCAGTCTTTTGTCGTATTCTTTCTTTTACTTTTAAACAGCTTCTTAAGAGAATAATGTTCCTTCTAGACACCCTCACATACCATTTGTAATTGTAATGGGAATATAAGTTAATTTTAGACTTAGTTATTAGTATTATAGGCGTGTGCATGTGTACAAAAATGTATGGTGGGCAACTCTATGAAGTTGTGATTAAAGTGGTGGGCAAGAGTGATGCATTTCTCTTGGCATGATTGCAAGCTGTGACTTCATCCATTTGGCTGTGCATTTTTCAGCTCAAAAAGGAGGAGGAGAAGGAGGAGGAGGAGGAGCTGAGGTGATGGGCTGGAACTGAAAAGCCAGTTCTCAGGGTAGTAAATCTGCTGTTAGCTTGACACCTGTTTCTCCCCATGAAAATATGGTACACATTATGACAGCCAATCACGGATGGGGAGCAGAATACAGAATGCAGCCTAGCATAGAGATTATACAATAGTATACAGTAGCAGGAGTTACCATAAACATGTTCCAAGCTGAGGGGGGAAGGGGAAACTGTCTTTATGGATCAATAAACCGATGCAACAAGCCCACATCTCTGTGCAGATTCTGCCTCACTCACCTGGAACAAATCTTGACCGGTGGGGATGGGAAGTGTTGACCCTCGCCCTGTAGTGGATGGACATTTTCATGACGCCATTTGGTTCCTGTTCAGAGTTACGCTCCAAGAAAAAAACTGCAAAAGTGCTTCACTTCATGATGAATACACAGATGATCCTGACTGTAGTGACTTTAACATACATTTAATTCTACACCAAAGCTTTAAACCACAGGAGAATTCAGCACCTGCAGTCCTCTTCTTGGTTAGATGACGTCGCTGATGCACAGTTTGACTTCTGTACACTTCCTACTAAAGAGAGCAATGCCTGAAATTGACTTCCCTTTCTATTGTTCTAGCTATTTTACAACGCTATCAGAAATATTTTGAAAATGATAGTCTATAATGAGGTTGATACTATCTTAGACCAGAAAAGAGCTTCTTTTTAAAACAACCGAGATCCTCATCTCAGCTTTTGTCTGCCTGTCAAAGGGGATTTGAAGGATGTACTTTTGCTGAGTCACTGATGTTTTGCATCAACTTCAGTCCCAGTTAGATTTGGATCACACTGGAGAAGACCACATGTGCACTGATGTGGGTCTGTGTCTGAGCTTTGTAAATAAATCGGAGTACAACGGTCACACATGGTCAAAATCTAGACTCTGCAAGTGATTCTTAAAATACTTCGACTGAGGAACTTAATGGCTTGTCTTATGTCATGGCTAGTGTATTCAAATCGACTCCTGAATTAGGGCTTAAAAACAGTCATGAGCAACTCTCCATAAAATCTCCTGACACTCGTTCTTCTCTGGTTGTCACCTTGTTGCTAATGTTTATTTTGTTAGAAAATACGCTGTGAGAATATATTTGCAATCTTAAACGTAATTCCAAGATTATGTTTTTTAAGCAGTTACAAAATGACTTTTTTCTGTCTTTTTTTGTGGTGGAAGCTTAATGCCAGCGTATTACCACTATCAGTTCTACAATTAGAAATGGGTTAATTCCTTTTTCTGGCACTGCCGCTGTGCAGCACCAACTTCCCAAAATGAATCCAGACCACTTCTGAATACATTTTAACACAGACGCGGATTCAAACGGATTATCCTCAATCGCCTGTGTCGTCTTGAGTTTTTGAGCTTTGTATGGAGGTTTATGCTTTGCGTGTTTCATTTTCAGAAACCAAATCGTCTATTTTTAATGTTCTCACCCCTGGCTTAGTCTGACTAGAGAAAGTCCAGAGGTTAGCAAGTTGAGTAATCGCCTTGCAGTAAAAACAAACAGGAGGAACAATATTACATAAAACTGTGTTTGGGATCTTGGCTGGGTTTCGGCATGGTTGTTAAGGCCGAGGAGCCCAGATAAAACGGAACAGCATAGCCCAGGAGAACCTATTCATTATAAAGCATGTTACTTTTTTGTGTTTCCATAAGCACATGCATGTATGCAAAAAAATCATCCCAACCTTCTAGTGTCTCTGATGATAATAGAGTCGACATATTGTGAGGATGTGTTTGCTGAAGTTGGAAATACAAGTGTGTCCTCAAGCATTTCATTAAGCACAAGAAAGCAAAAATATAATGGAGTAAAATCAAAGGGAAGAGAGTTTATTTCTCCATGTCACCTTGGTATGATTTGATCCTGTGACTCAGCTTTTGCAGGCCCAGAGGCAGCTGCTAACAAGGTTGAGCCTTAATCAGGGTTGCTTGTCATCACCACCATCTCATCTGCAGTAAGTGGAACAGCACTGCTAGACCAGTGAAATGTTAAAAAGGCAAATTTATTTTTACAGCCAAATATTACACATAGCATCTCAGCAGGATTTACAGGCCTCCTTCAACCCAAGCTCTCTAAGCTACTCTCTGTTTTCTGGGAAAATCATTGTTGCAGGTGATGTTCTGTTCAATTCAATTTCATTTGGAGCATATTAGAAATTGTGTTTACTCGCAGTGAAGTTCCTTGTGTGTCAGCTGAATACCTTCACAAATAAAGAAAATATGGTTGGGCTATGTTCTTTTTTGAATTCTAATTATGCAAAATGCAAATCACTTGTCAAAGCACAATGCTAAATGGAAGCAGCTGTCATTGAAGATTTCAGTTTCAGACTCATTTTCCACTGGCTTGAGTGTGTGTGCTAAAGGATGAAGAGATTGTATATTAAGGAAATAAATCACTGCTTTATTAACTATATAAAAAAAAATTGAAAAGCAGCATCGCCTTGTCAAAAAAGCAGCTTGAACAGGGTTTTAATTTCACTGTACATCTTAACAAGTTTAAGTCCTCTTCAGTTCAGTTGCTGGGTTTTGTTTTGGTCTCATTCAGTGTTTGGGGCAACACATGCCAGGACCCATTTTTTTCCTTTTTATCTGCACAAATGTTTGTGAAGTTTGTGTCAGTTACCTACTATTTGTTGGTCATACTATTGATTTTTAAGGATATTTGAGTTTCGGTTCTTTAGTCTTAAATGTGTGTTGGTGCAGCTCTGTATTTGTCCGTGCTGCCAATACAGGAACGTTCTGTGTCTGTCTCTGTCTCCGTCTCTGTCTCTGTGTCTGTGTCTGTGTCTGCGTCTCCTGACTGTAAGGCATATGCTCTAAGCTAATTGATCTAGACATGCATATTGGGTTTTATGTGTTGTTGTTGTTGTTGAGTGCCTTCCTTTTGTATTGTTACCTCTGCTGTACACAAAGACCCCTTGAGTGGGATTGATGACTTGGAACACCACTCATGTCATGCTTCTGCAGCCACAGCCAAATGAATGGTATTAACTAGATGGGTATTATGGGCAAGTTCTGTCATGCATTTCCCTGATGCCTGATACTGGGCCTGACACTTGACTAGCTGCTTCTGAATTGCTTTGCTCTTTCCTTCTTACGGCTCAATGCACCAGACTGGATCACAGGCTCCAGCTCTGGAAAAAAGGAATGACATCATTAATCCCATTGGGAACGCAGTAGAAGTTTATAAGCTGCTCTGACCCCCAAAATAGGGAATAGGGAAGAGGGGATAGTGTTGACTTCCTGTATGTACTCACCCTGCTCTCCTCTGCCTCTTTCTTGTGTTACGCAGGTAATGCAGGTGGTGAGGGAGCAGATCATGCGAGCACTCACTCTCAAGCCTAATTCCCTGGACCAGTTCAAGAGTCGCCTGCAGAACCTGAGCTACACAGAGATCCTGAAGATACGGCAGTTGGAAAGGATGAATCAGGAAGACTTCCAGTCCCGCCCCATCTTGTGAGTGACGCAGGCATGATGTTGTCACAGCGTAAAGTCCCAAAATACAATTGCACACATTTGTCAAAGGGTCTTTGTCTGGAATGTCCGGCCAAAGCTTATTGGGAGGTCGGGATAACACCATATGCTGAACTTTGTAACCGTGAATTGTAACCATCCTTTACCTCATGATGTCCTAAACTGGTCTTAAGACCCAAATGAGGACATCATTTTCATTTACAGAAAGAGCTGTGCTGCTTAATTTACTTCTAATTGCTTCTTTTTTTTTATGTGAATTTGTCAAACTAATTATTGGAACTGTCCAAAAGCAGCTCACACCTGTGTTTTCCTCCTCTGATTGAAAATATGCATTGAATTCAAATTGTCTGCAAATGGCATTCCCAGTGAATACTCCATTAAAGGCCCTCCAGCTCATTACGCATGAAGAGCTAGTGTCTAATAAATCATTCATCGGATGATCATGGATGCAGATCCTGTAATGGAGAGCATTGTTTTGTCCTGCCTGTATTTAATGGAGTAGGCAGCACTATTGAAAAAAATTGTTTCACCGAGAGAGCCTGTCCCTTTGAACAGTAATCAATGCTGAGCCGAGGGCTTATTGAATCGATATTGGAAGGGTAGAGACCAAACTTCAGCAGCTAGGTAATCCTTGTGGAGAAAGTAGAATGTAGTTATCATAATAACATATTAGGCGGTTTACAAACAGGTTTAATTATGTGTTTCAGTGGACTTCAATAGCTGCGCCTATATTAAGGTTACAGCTGAATGCAACATGTTCACACCCAATCGCAGGCTATTATCAAAAGGTTTTCTTTGAGAAGCATGCAATAAGTAACTTAAAGCAAATATAAAATGAAAAAGCACATTTTAACATTTTTAGAGTACGGTTTGAAAACCGATTAACATCACAGACCGATGATGAGTCTCTCTTTAAAAGAATGAGAGACTGAGGTTGGAATTTTCCTCCAATCAGTAGAGTACAATCATGACTTGTAAACATAATGAGCCAAGCGTGTCGGAGCAAAGATTTAAAGAAGCCCCGTATTACTCGCTACAATCACTTCCAATTTTCTACTATCAATTATTGTGGAGAATGACTTAAGACATCAAAAGAAGGTGAAGAGAAGCTTTTCTGGCTTTAGATCAAAGCTGTCTCTCTTGTAGAAAGTCTGACTTGAAGGAATATTTGATGTCATTTTGACTCCTGTTAGCAGAATTTGGAGGTTGTTTGATATAATTTAATATATTTTTTTGCAAAGCCTGTGGGACATTTTTATTTACAGAAAGTTGTTTCACAAAGAATTACACTGCCTAACTTTGATGCAGTCCTCAGAAAATTTGGATGTAAAATGTCTTTACTTAATTCATGACACTTTTTTCACCTATGCAATATCTTACTGATGTGCTGTGAAGGTATTGTACATTCCCGCAAGGCTTGTGCCTCACTTCTTTCATCATTCAAACACCTGATACTAACCCAAGTGCTTCCTTCACTGAGGACTACGAGTACAACACTTCAATTGTCTGTGATTTTCGGCACTTTCCGCGAAAAATCAATGTAAAGTGAAACTGAAGTTGCTCCCTAAGAAGACAAAAGTCGCAAAGTCATTTAAAACTCTCAGACAAAAGCAGTCCCAGTCCCATGTCTGGCTCAGCCAGAAGGATGGTACATAAAGTGGTAAAGCCGAGCTATCATCATCCATCCTTCCTACAATGAGCCACGCCTTTCCCACTCGCTGTTTCTTTAAAGATGTCAGAGTGAATGTCTGACCACAGATCAATGTAATGACTGGAATCACCAATGAGGCAAACACGCAGACAAGGGAGGGCAAGCAGGGAGACAGATGAGGGGAGAGGAGAGCGGCTCAGCCTGAAGGAGACAAAGAAGAGAGAGGACAAAAATACGATCAAGAACACCAACATGGAAGAAAATGTTAAAAATTAATTACCTTTAAATGTCTACAAACCTTAAATTCTATTAGAGTTGGCAATATTTCTAGAATAGAAAAGGAAGAAAAGGTAAATTGGAGGAGAAGGGGCTCAACGATAATGTTGATAGGGAGCAACGCTGCTCGGGCAGATAATATACATAATTCATGTTGACTAATGCTGTATGCTTTGCATTCGTATGCAAGACAGACACACATACATGAAGACAAATGAATAAATGGTAGCGATTCGAGCAGCAACGATTTCCACTGATCAGCCTTGTCAGATGTTATATGACATATTTCTGAGTGTGTGTACATGTATGGAGGTATATTTGTGGGTTTGACATTCTGTTTCCCCCTGGCAGTCATAATCCAGGGGATTTTGTCAGTCATGAATTTTGCACGCTGCTAGATAACCTGGGGAAATATAAAAGAAATCTCTCGTTTCGGGTCTTATAACATCTTGTGGCTCGCTGTCACTAGCCTGCCATGCTGGGTGGGTGTGATTAAAAGAATTAAAATGACTCTGTGGTGGCGGGGTGTGGTTAGCTCAGCTGCAGGGGGTAGAGAGTGGGAGGAGTGGTTCAGGGAACGGTGCCGGGAAGGTGTAATGAGCACAGCTGAGCCAAATATGAACTGATGAGCTCTCCCCTATAAAGGGAGCAGGTAGAAGGAGGCTAGGGAGGAGCGGTTACACGGAGACATTGGTGTGTGGTCAGGGCAAATGAAGGCATTTTACACCCGAACGTACGACTGAGCGCGTCATCTGTGTCCAGGAGAGACCCCGGTAGCACAAACCTTGCTACAGACTCTCTTGAACCAATTATGTGTGTTTGTTATTCTGCAGGGAGCTGAGAGAAAAGATCCAGCCAGAGATCATGGAGCTGATCAAACAGCAGAGGCTCAACAGGTTGTGTGAGGGAACCTCCTTCAGGAAAATCAGTAGTCGCAGGAGGCAAGGTGAGACACAGTATTCTCTCATACACACACACACACACACACACACACACACACACACACACACACACACACTGTATGTGTAAGTATGCAAACCCAACTTTACATCGCCTTCATCCACAGATCACAGCCACATATAGCACTGACATTCTCAGCTCCCTCTGCTTGTCTCCCTCTGTTCCTCGTCATCATCATCTTATTCCCTTTTCTTTTTGAAAACCCCCATGGGAGAAATTTTATCAAGGAAGATCTTTGAAGCTCTGGACTGCTGCGGATCTGCTGTCATGATCACTCGCGCAATTTTTCTTAGAAACTTATATATATAAACTAGACATATAGTGACACGCTGCCTCTTTTGAGGAAAATGCAGTACATGTCTGTCGGTTTCCAGATGCACAGGCGCCGCCTTCTCCTCCTTTTATCCTTGCATACATAAATATATGGCATGCAAAGAAATACAAAGATGTATAAAGCCAAAAAGTAGTCTTAACGCACATTTATACACACCGGTGGAGATAAATTCTGGAGAAAGCTTCTAGAAAAGAATTAAAAGAGTGAGAGACAAGCAGCCTGCAGTAACCTCAGGCTCTATTGTATGGAGGGAGGGTGTGGTGAGAATGACAAAGCAGTGTATTACCTACTGAGGGATAGCACAAGCCAGATGTTTTGCCTGGGATGTTCAGCAGGGTAGACACTCGCATTTAAAGTTGTCAAAGAAATCGTTTTTTAGGAAGAAAAAGTGTTGTTTACACACACCGTATGCTCTTTTGACTTAACTTAGTTTTTGTATTAATGGTATTGCTTCTTAGTGACACAATGGAGAGGAGAGGAAGAGAAATTAAAAATCTAACAGCCAGCTTAGATAGGAGAGTATTTAAATCATTCCGCGTAATATCGTATTTCACACTTACTGCCACGAGAGAAAGCAAGTGAGGAGGAGTGAAGGAAGGAAAGAGGAGTAGCAGTGGTAGTATTTATCCTAGAATATACTGCTCTTCAGTCACAGAGGATTTAATCTGCTTGAGACCTGATCCCTTCACTCTTCTGTCCTCCCTCGTGCACTTTCCATCACCCCTCTCTGTCACTTTTGCCTCAGTCTACATATACGATACATTAAATAAAACACCCAGCAACAAGCTCAGGTGGTGGGTTGGTTTGCTCTTATTGTATTACTGTCATCAGCTACCCTACAGGAGCTGTACTTTCCAATAAATCCAATCAATCTGAATAAAACATGGTTGGTTTTTTTTGGTTGGTTTTGTTTTTGCTCCAATGTATTCTGGCATTTTAAAGCCTCATCACTATTCGTCTTGGCAGCCGTCATCCAGATGTTGTCAAAGATGGATTACAGAGAAGTTTAAAAGAAACAAGGAGGTGGGAAAAACAGGATACGAGTTGAACAGGCAGATGTTCAGGTGGAAACCATCAACAAGATTAAGTATGTAATTGTCTTTTTCGCTGCTTGTGGTCAGCTGGTTTATGCTTGTTGCAGCAACGTGCTGTGAACAGGCTCTTTATTACCATATCATTGTTATGACTTCAGAGATTTTAGAAAGCCTGTCAGCAGAACTGAAGACACATGCACATACACGCAGCCACATGAATACTATACAGAAACAATGCGCATTAGCCATTCAGGAACACCAAAGACAGTATATAAAGCAATTCATGAGCCCTGCTGGATTTAATGTAGCACACTAGCCTGCGCTGACTTTAATCTGCTGCAACAGCATGCCGAATGTAGCCAAGTCGTGTGCCTGCTATGAGCTAGCTGTAGTGTTTTTGGACTCTGAGGAGGTGATGCTTCTCCACAACAATCCTGCCTATCTTTCCTATCTGCCACTCTTTTCACTCCTCATCCTCATTTTCTTGTGGTTTGTAGCTTTCTCCTTACTCATGTGCAAATCTTCATATTCTTCTGCTTCCATCTATCCCTCCTGTTTAGATCTCTCTTCCCATACATGTCGAGCCGCCCTCTTCTCTCTGAGCATTTATTCTCATGCTGGTACTTCCAGAATATCCATGTATTAAAATATGAAAAGCACTTTGTCATGCAGACCTTAAGCGAGCTGAACAATAATAAAAGGAGCCCTGTAGCAAGTTTAATACACTCTTGGTGTTTAAATAATGAGACGTCAAGGGTGGTGCATGCAAGCTGAAACTTGGTTGATTAGTCCAGGTCTTTTTACCTTTTGTACACTGCTTTGATAAACCAATCCTTATTGATTTTATTTGTTAATGCACTGTTCTGTTTCTATATTTTTTACATATGTACTGTATGTATGTATGTATGTATGCATGCATGCATGTATGTATGTATGTATAATGTGCTTCGTCCTCCTACTCTCCCCCGTCCCATCCCTCCTGCTGCATCTTTTATGACTATTTCAAAGTCCCTCAGCCTGCAGGGACTCAAGTACCCACATCAAATATTAATTTAACTGACTTCAGTGCAGATGAATCTCCTCTCTACTTTCCATGCTGCCCATTAGAGGAGGATCCTTCTTTCTAAAAGCTCAGGTTGATGGCACTTTGAATTTTGAAAGAAAGGGTACCATTTGTACAGTCTTTTAAGTGTAGGATGCTGCAGGTAACAGCACTTGGGTCTCGGGGAGGTGTAGTTTGTGTAAACGCTGCACTAGAGCAAAAGTAAACTTGGAAATTTGGCCTGGTTCTGTTCAATGTTATCATGAATCACTGGTAATTTTAAGTGCCACAGGAATTAAATCTGAGACACAGATACAGAATCTCAAAGCCAAAGGAAGAGCATATGCTTTTGTACACCGACACTCCAGTCACCGTATCAGTTAAGCTGAACAGCTGATCGCATCCTCTCCCCATTCAGCCACCACACATATCTCTTATCTGCTCCCTGTGGACTGGTGCCACTCTGTACCAGCCTGGCACCACCAACTGTCTATTTTCAGCAATTAGGATTTGGACTGTGCACATGCCAGCCAGTCCTCCCCAGTCTGTGCCCGCTCACTGCCAGCTCAGCTCAGGAACACCAGGCTGGCTGCAGCGGCTGGCCGTGGAAGCAGCGCACAGCAAAGCACAACTGGTCATCAAAGACTTCCACTGCTGAAGGATTACTCGAGACAATCTGTACTGAGAAAGGCAAACTTAACTTCATCTTGATGTGACAAGTCTTCTTAATGAAGTTTTGCTTCAATGATGTGTCAACTTCAACAAATCATGACTACTATATTGACAATAGAGCTATTTAAAGAGTGTTACATTAAAACCTGGACTTGAGTGAAACTGTCTGTCAACAAGAGGTTTTTACTTGTATTTTGAACTTTAAACAAGAAGTATCATACAAAAATGATTGAAGGTCAAGTTACTAAAACACACATAACGTTTTCCTTTTTTGTAGTGTTTAAAGGTCCATTGTGTATATACTGTATAATAAATCCAGATCAACTTGTGTCTGCTTCATCCTTCTCATAATTTTAGGCTACTCATTGCTTTAACATTTGTGTTTTAATATATTGTCTGTGGTCAAACAAGATCCATTTTGGATCTTGTGCTTAGAACCTGGCATGTGTTTGAATTATTTTCCGATTTAAAGGAAAATAAAGTTCAATCGGGTCTCGTGCAAGGTTTCACGCTTAATTTTCCATTTTAAATGAGAGAAAAACCTGGATGTCCTTTTGTGATCTTGACTTGCGTGTGTGTGTTGCTGTTGAATCACTGCTAAAATGATGCAGGCCAACTGTCTGTTTTGTTGCCTATCAAGATCTGTGCCTCATGGAGAGCATCATGGCCCATCTGTGGATTTTCCTCGGGGCTTTTTTTTTTTTTGTAATACATTTTTTTTGCCTTGCTAATTTTCTTTCCTGTTGATGACTCATGCAAATCCAAACCTGTATGATGCCTTCTGCCAGCCACTGCTTATTTTATAACTCCTCTAAATCTACTCCCTCTACTCCCTTCTGTCTTCTTTTCCTCTCTTTGTTTCTTCCAGATAAGTTTTGGTTTTGCCGTCTGTCTCCAAATCATAAAGTCCTGCACTATGGAGATCTGGAAGAGAGCCCTCAGGGCGAGGTCCCCCATGACTCTCTACATGAAAAACGTGAGTGTCAAGAGAAATTCTTAATATTCCTTACCCAGTATATTGTCATGGTGTCTGTTTTTATTGCACTGATGTTCACTGTCAAGCAATTGATAATAACTGTTGGCTTTTTATAGTCAGTGTTAACATCAGTTTTGCTTGTAGTGCTTGAATAGTGACAGATCCGGGGAGAATTTTAAGTTTTAATCACTTGGATAAACCAGGCTCTCATCTAGGATGTCGCACTTGTCACAGGGGTGTTGTTGGTGTTGTTGTTGTTGTTGCTGCTGCTGCTGCTGTTGTTGTTGTTGTTGTTGTTGTTGTCGTCGTCGTCATCGTTGTTGTTGTGAACTCACTTCTGTCCTCCCTGCAGTGCCTGTGGCTGACATCAAAGCTGTTATCACCGGCAAAGACTGTCCTCACATGAAGGAGAAGGGAGCCCTGAAGCAAAACAAGGTGTGTGCGTGCGTGCGTGCGTGCATGTGTACATGTGCATATGTGTGGGTGGGTGTGTATCCAGGCGAGAGAACGTGTTTCTGTGTGTGTGAGAGTTGCGTAACATGATGTCAGTTACATAATTTTGCTTTGGGAAATAACACAATAACTTGCGTTTGAGTACTCAGCACAGAGAGATGCATCCATCAGCGCGATGTGTAGAAATAAATTACTGAATAGCACTTTAATTGCAGACATCTTATCTTTGATGTTTAGATGTGATAGTAACAATGGGCATGCCTTCTGTGGTGCCTTAACCAGGATGAAAGAGCCATCTTGTCTCCATCTGTGTACACATCAGCCCTTCCTCTCCCATACTTTTCCTTCGCAAACCTCCGGCCCCCACCTGCGGGACTCTGATATATTGGATCCTGGATAAATAGCCTTGAAGACAAAGGAGCATGCTTCCTCCTTTCTTTGTCTACTTTATTACCTTGTCGATAAGCACAGCTCTAAGAGAATGACCTGAGGGGGGTCTGTGGGCTGTCTAGCAGCCCTGTCCCAGCCTTGAGCATGAGAACATAAGCACATTTCATTACTCACTGTTACAAGGCCAGCCAAAGTCACCTCTATAGGCCTCACAGCAGACTTGGCCTGTGGACCATTTGTGGGACACTGAGACAGAGGTGGGAGAATGGAGAGGCACGCTGTGTCTGATTGTCTCCAAAATTCTACCAAATATGGCAAAGCAGTTCTTATTTATTTGCATTACATTTTTTGTAATTATTCCACATAATAATCTCTCATAAGCATGTGGTCAGGGCCATAATTCCCCTGTTTCAAACACCTTCTGCGCCTCAAGATGTGTGATATTTAGAAAACAGGTGCACCAACCTGGAAGAGCAGTTTTCCTGTAATTTTGTATCTCATTTCTGAAGAGCACCTTTCAGCTTTATATGCAGGCAATTCAAACAGGATCACACAAATGACTCGAGGACACATGATGAGTGTGGTTGACTGCTGTTCTGCCGAATTTAGTAATGTTCGTGCAATTTCCTTGCAGTCTGATTTGTGTGGAACATCCTCAGCGTCTCAAAAGCAGGTGCACATTAATGCAGCCGTATTAAAATAAGCCTGCTGTGGGAAAGAGAAAATTTAATTAACCAGTGTTTCATTTAAACTGCAACGATAGCAGACACGGCACCATTAAAAAGGGAGCTTCACTTAATTAATTCATACAGAGAAAAAGCTGTAATAATTGAACACATGTTTTATTACATGTTATTATACCAACTAAAGAGCAGAATTGTCTTTGATGTCATAAACCTTGAAAAACCCAAAAAGTTGTTAATGCACTGTTGTGATTACACTTATTTAATTTGGAAACGCACAGCTGCAGTTATACTGTGCTTCTTTAGTGACTTCAACTGTATCATCCATGCACAGTATATGAAACACCTTGTTTTAGCTGCATGACTCTTGGGATGTCGCTCTGTTTACCACTTTGGTCCAGACTGAAGTATCTTAACAAGTCTTTCATAGACTGTCAAGAAATTGTCAAGTAAAGTCAGATTTATTTATAAAGCACATTTAAACACAACAGAGGTTGACCAAAGTGCTGCACATAATCAAACAGAATCTAAACAGTCAGATAGACTTGATCCTAAGAAGAAATAAGCTATAAAAAAAATTAAAAAATTAAATTCAAAAGCAAGATAAGGCCAGCGCAAAACACACGGAAAATGTAGGCGCTTTAAACAATAGATTAAATGGTGGTTAATGTTAAAAAAAAAAAAGTGAAAATAAATAGGATTTTTTTTTTTTTTTTTTTTTTTTTTAACACTGGTATCGATGTTGACAGCCTGATATGGAGGGGGAGGTTGTTCCAAAGATGAAACCGAGGCCTGGTAGTCATTTTAGATCTCAGAACAACTAATAGTTACTGGTGAAAACACTTGAGTCAGCGACAAGGAGTATAGGGCTGCAACACTGTACGGACCTTCCTTGTACCTTTCCTACAATACTTAAAAATAAATGACGTTCTCATCAGCCTCAGCTGTTCTTCATGTTAAGTTTTAATAAGCACATCTTAGTACCTAACTTGTTAAATGTGCATTAAATACGTTAAACATACCAGCTTAACATCAGCATGTTAGGATTGTTATTGTGAGCATGGTAGCATTTGACCTCATCATTCAGCTTAATGCAGCCTGACAGAGCCGAGAGATGCTTTTCTGATTTGCCATCAGTACATCTATTCTTCACTGAGTATCCTGATCTAGGACTAATCTCACCACTGAAGTACATATTTTAAGCACTCCCTCACAAAATGCACACAGGCTGCAGTCCCAGTCTCTGATTGTGTAGGCCTAATTACCTGCTGCCTTAGTAAACCAGACGCTAATTTCACGCAGATTGCAAGCACGCATTTAATGAATTCCTTGCATGTATACAAATCTGTCTGTGTCTCGACTCGGTCCTCATACACAATCCAGTTTATTTCCTACAATAGACCACACAGAATTATGAGGGAATAAACATGAAAGCATATCATGTCACATCATTTCCCAGTCCTCCCACGCCTCAGACATGTTACAATGTCCACAGTAATATCTCACTGTTACCTGATGACTTTTTGTGCAGCTCATGTAACAGATGGCGATGAGATGTAAGGAGATGAGGAAGATTGCACTTGTATGGCAGCATTGTGGTATAAATCTCATCTGTTATTCATTCTTTTTTTTTTCCCTTTGCACCCTTTTTTCTTTTACCTCTTACCATCCGAACTCCTCCTCCTCCACTCTGTCACTGTCTGCAACTCTTGCACCGTCCTCCTCTCTGCTATTTCTCTCTGTCCTCTCTCCAGGAGGTGTTAGAACTGGCCTTCTCTGTCCTCTATGAGTCGGACGAGTACTTAAACTTTATTGCTCCTGACAAGCATGAGGTAAGCCTACAGTAGCCGATCCTGTGGCCATTGACAGCGTCGGACTGAATGAACATGCGTCATTGCATAAAGAGAAAGGTTATGCTGTGCGTATGTACATTTGTAAAATTGAAACATATGTGGACTTAGTGCATGTTTGTTATTCTTTTCCCAAGCAGTTCAGTTTCTTGAGCTATGTGTATATATTGCTAAATCTTGAATTTGATCTTAATATAGCAAAAAATGAAGAGGAGATTGTTGAACTGCTTGTACTAATGATAATAATTGAAAACCAAACTATGATACTTAAGCCTTAAATCAGAGCTGTTGATTCGAGAACTTAACTCATGTCAGATTCATGTCATAAAAATGAAATGATAGATAGACAAACAGATGTACTTTTGAACTGACTGATTGAGGACATTAATGATCTCGAGGGTAAATTACAGTGTTACAGCAGCAATTCACACAACCTGAGATTTGACTGCTTTGAGAAATAGAAAAATCAAATGAAAATTTCAAATATTTTCCTTAAACTATTCTCATTCTTTTTGAATATTGATCTCATACACCCAGACATAACTGTGATGGTATAAATGGTGTCGAAGGGGATGTGTTTATCTCTCACAATCTGATTTCCTGTAAGCTTTGCATGAGCTTAACTTGGACTTGTGACTTGACATTGACTTGTCTCATTTCACTTAAAAACAGCTTTTCACATAAATAACTAATACCTATAAGTTAAAAAAGTTTGGCAAATAAAGGGGCGGTGTTCTTGTTTTTCATAGATTTGGGCCAAATAATACTTATAGCACACAAAGTTCTGTTGTTTGAAGACTTTCACTAAGTATAATTCATTTCATTTTCTCTGTGCTGGAATATAGAAACTTTTTTTTAGCTGTTTTTTTTAGACATAGAAGTTTATATTTAGGGCAAAAGAGAAGAAGGTGTCCCTGCTCTATTTCTCCTGAGTCACAGTGTACATAAACTTTCCTCCCTCTGTGGTAAGCTTCTTTTATGTCTGTATGTCTCTAAAGAAGCTGAATATGCTGTCAGCAGCTTCCTTTCAGTTTGGAAATGTGTCATGCTTAATTGCAGTTTCTAGATTTTGGAGGTTTTGTGTTTGCAATATTGATTTCTCTCTGGCAACACTGATGTGAATTTGAATCTGCCTCTGTCCATCTCTCTGCAGTACTGCGTGTGGACAGACGGTCTAAATGCCCTCCTGGGTAAGGAGATGACCAGCGAATACACCAAATCGGACATGGGCACCCTGCTCTCCATGGAGATGAAGCTCCGCCTCTTAGATCTAGAGAACATCCAGATTCCCGAAGCCCCGCCCCCGATTCCCAAAGAACCTAGCAACTATGACTTTGTATACGACTGTAACTAGACGTACGACCCCACAAGCCCAGCCCAAACAAACCCTGCACCTACTGTATTCACTGGACCAACCCCCTTTTCTTATAAACTGGAACAAAAATGAATAAAACCACCTAATATAAACACAGGAACTGTGATTGAAAGAAAAAGGATTTATTGAACTATTTTCCTCTTGCCAGACCTTCATAAGAGAGAAAATGGTGCATATTAACATTGATCGTTGCACTTGAGGGACTTGGGGTCAAGCTATCGGGTTGACATGGAGAAGAGAAACCAGGAAGTGTTTGCTTGGCCTGTCGGTCGTCCTACGTCTTCTTCCTCACTCTCCTCCTACGTCTGATGTTTCAAAACATTCACTTCTTCTTCTTGGCTGAAGCGTTCGATGTCATCTTGCTTCAAGATTGGTGTAGACAAATGCTTAGAAATTCCATTTGATTCAGCTTCCTTGTTGTCCTTTTTTTATGTTTATTCTATTATTTTTCCTCAGGGCTTTTGTGGGGAGGGATGATGGATGCGGGGATCAGAACGGATTGTGTAGTTCAGGAGCAAGGAGGGATGAGGGGGGTGTGGGGGGCATTAGTCAACTTCCCAGTAGTATTTCCTGTCACATTCCCACTTACAGTATTTGTGGCAGCTAAATGTTTCCGAAGAGGCGGAATTAAGAAATATACGTCTTGAAAATGATTTCTCATCTACTCTGTCCTGCTTCACATATACTGAAGACTGTTAGAATAAGTCGATCCTCAAAATCCAGGCACTGTACAACAGTAAAAAGCCTCTCTTTTCAATATTAATGTTATTATCCCACCGCTGCTTATTGCTTATTGTACACACCTACACATTGGCTTTGCCATAAAACAAACGTAAAAGCACCACCATCGTGAAACACGCATTCAAACATACTCACCTCTTCCTCGTTTGAGTCTGTCTCGTTGTAAAGGCTTTCTGTACACAACATTCCTCAGCAATATTTCAGCTTTTTTTTGTTTATCATTTGTAAGGTGATCATAATTTAGTGATTTTAAAATTGTGAAACTGCCAGGTAGTTGGTATTACCAAGTGTAAAGTTAGTATTCAGTCAAGGGAAGTTGACTTTTTTTGTGTTCAGGACTATATGGCCACAAAATTGAGAGTTTATGTATTTTTTTTTAATTTAAAAACAGATCATGGTTGTTATTTCTAGTATGATTTATATATTTCCCCTTCCTATTTAATGCCTTCAAATGTTTTTTTCTTTAGGCTTTTTCAAGCCCCTCAAAACTGCTGTTTACATTAAAGATTGAAGAACTGTAACAACTTTACGCAGTTCCTCTCTTTCTTCCTAAACCACAAACACTTAGAGGATCATACCATTATTGTGACATTGTCATTTAAAAAGGTTATTCTTGATTAAAGCAGCAAAAAAGAACCGCATTGTTTGGTTTCCACTTCTAAGTTACACACTATATTGAGCCATTTGTGCTGAGTCATCACTCACACTTCCGTGGACATTCACAACAGATAAGAACAGGTAGTGATTGATTAAGACTTTAATAATCCAAGAAGCATCACAGAAAAGCAGTTGAAACATGATCAGCAAATTAAATTAAAGCCCTTTAATAACATCTGCACTGTCTACATGCTGGTACACAGAATTCACAGCAACACAAAATATACAGCAAATAAACATATTGTAAGGATAAAGGTTAAAGCAAAAATGTTGTGCCAATCTGCAACTGGATTATACACTTTATGATTCAGGTTCATTGTCAAACAAAGCTACACTAAAACAAAAACCATGTTACAATCAGTTATTACACCTTAATAAAAGATATAGGTTTATATCATAAACATCATGTATAAAATATAGCTCTACCTGTGCAAACTATTTTTCCATTTGTTCATTTTTATCATTTGATCTTCAAACAAATGTAACAGATTGAACAGAAATGCAACCAAATCCGACCCCAAAAAACTTAATTTACCTAATATTCAGGATAAAACCATATATCTGTAGCTATACACTTTTAGTTTTTGTACATGAGCACATAAGGAAAAGCATCAGCGGCCCCTACATGCACAGTCCTTCAGTCTGGGGGATCAACTTATTGGCTGGTTGCGGACTGTTCTCCCCTCACGCACACCTAACTGTCAGGTGGGTGGGAGCGGTCATGCAGAGAGACAGAGTTTCTCCACCATCCCATCACCTCCAACCTCCTCCAGGGACTCCAGGTTCATCGGTCCAGCTGAGCTTACAGCCGGGACCTTCTGAGCTGCTGCAGCTCCAGCCAAAGCTATACAAAATGTGATACTGGCCCCAACAGACCGAAAAAAACAACAACAACGACAGCAATGGATATTGTGGAACTTTCAAAGCTGTTATTTCTCTCAGAAAATGTCCGCTTTGTTGAATAAAAATGTTCTCTGTATAAATCTCTCCATTTAGCTCAAGTTAAAATTGCAACATGCTGAAAGGAAATATTTTGGTTTACAGATCAATATATCTACTTCAGTAATTGAAGCAGTATTTGAAGTCCAAACTCTAATTATTTTCAGATTAATCAGTGCAATATCCTTATCCTTAATGTTTATGCGGGGAAAAAAAAACTTGTGAAATTTGTGATTTGGGACCCAGTATGAGAAAAAAAAATCGGCCTTTTGTATTCAAGATAAACATTTTATCTGTGCGTGTGTCCTTGGTTTTGGTGCCTGGGTTTTCCCATTACATGCCTCGCTGTGTCACAGGATATTTATTTCCCTACACACAGGTTGCAGCAGTCCCCTACTCCTCAGTGTGTGACACCATTTCCTGCTTGACGGCTCTATCTACCGCCCATCCCCAAGAACCTCCACTGAGCTCCATCTTCAGGAGAAAATTGTTTAGTCACTAATGGATACCAATGCCCTGTGCTCATTAGAAATGCAAGTTGGTACCTAACAGCATCTGTCTCACACTTTCTTGGGCAAAAAAGGGAACACTCTCTCTTTCCTACCACCCAGTCTTTGACTCAGTCACCTCACTCACACATCCCGCACCTTTTTGATCATTCACATTTAAATGGCTCCATTCCTGGGAGGGGAGGCTGTGGTGTGCTGTGGGCCGAGCAGAGCCAGTCTGTAAAGTGGATTACTCACTGGAGCTGATGGCCCTGATGAAACTCCCTCATTAGGAAAAGTGGGAGAGGCGACACAATGGAGAGCGATAAAGAGAAAGTGCCAGAAAAAAGATGAAATTCACAGAAATTACAGAAAGGCATTTGCTTGGGGTGGACAAAAAAAAAGAGAATTTGCAAATCAACTAGATATGAATTTTAAAATATGTTTTTACTTAGATCCTGCAAATATTTTTTAACAACTAATAATAATAATATAATTATATGCACTTCACATAGTAGCAAAGCGCAATCTTAACACCGATCCTCACAACACACTAGCAAAACAAATCAACTAATATCATCTTCTGTTCTTAACCAACACAAAGATTCTGGTCTCGTAATTATCAACCTATCATGCAATCCTAAATATTCAGAATAGTTACGACTTCACGGTCTGGATATTTTATTATATACGTGTCCCCATATAGTTTAAAACTGGATTAGTTCATTCTTCTGTATAGCAATTGTATTTTTTATATTCAAAAGTAAAACATCTCTTTTTTTCCCAGTCTAACTACCAGAGGATAGGTGATTTATTAATGCTCATGTATAAGCTTCTCAAGTACAGCTGATTAACTATGAATATGAAAAAAATTCAAGTTTGGTTGTGTAGAAAAGTCAGCCACGAGAGAAACTGTTTTGAGTCATTAAAAAAATAACATTATTGTCTGATGTACAGGCGTAAAACGAGAAACAATCTTGCTGTTGTATGCTCTGATTTTTACTGCAGAACTACTGCAGTGTGAGGTACTTTTTATTATTTGCTTTTTTTATGGAATTATTGATTCAGATTTGTCTGACACATACTCAACCCAGATCTGTGGGAATTTTAGTACAGTATCAATCCATATGAATTATTATCATATTAGTTACAACATGTGTCAGTGTATGTGTGTATGAGTGTATACTTGAAGGTGTGTACTCTGCGCTGTTGAAGAAAAGAATTAACACAGCTTCAGTTGCAATCCAAAATAACTTTTATGTACTTACATTATCTTGATTCACTGAGGTACTCATTGCTTAGTGTCGTGTGTGTGTGTGTGTGTGTGTGTGTTTGTGAGTGTGTTTCCATGCACACTCGCCTGTGAAAGGCAGGAGAGAAAAGGACTTGGCTGGCCTCATTACAAGTTGTCAGACTTCATGCAGAGTGTGTGACAGCAGCCTGAGGGCTGCAGCCAGCAGGGTGCAGCTCCTCTGCTTGTCCAGCAGGACATACTAATCAAATCAGATTAAGACTGGAACTGAATACATGGGCACGCTTACTTCCACAGCAGGCTCTCAGACAAATTGGCACGGCATCCAAACGCATCCACCTTCTGCACTCGTTAGCATCCCATTGATAGTGCAGGAAAAAAAACGCAAATAGAATAGTTCCAATTAAAACTACGGACAGTGACGTCTACAGATCATTCACAGCATTCTCTCTAGGGAGACATGGCGCAGTTGGGTTTTTCAAACCTAATTTTGTGAACGAGTGTGAACGACATATCAAATTGAATTCACCTCCGTATTAGGGTGGCAGCAGATGTGCCAGCAACAGATATCGCAAATGAAGCTAAATCTCCAATTCAGAAAATATAGTTTTTGTGATATGGCAGCATTAATCCTTTAAACTTTCTTTCAGTTGGAACAGATCATGTACTCGTTGTGCAGTAGTCCTGCTTCTATTTCCGTTGCTGTATCAGACTTGAGGTTAGGAAGCTTATAGGGATTTTATACTGCGTTATCGAAGTGTCTTCAAAGAAAGAAGGGCTTAAGGGTGGAAGCAATACAAAGAAACCATACTTGCTATTCCTCGTCTTTTCTTGTCGAATGTGGTGGCATAGTTCAGCCGATCCCTAAGGGCGTTATTGACAAAATGTCGTCTTACTCAAGTAAATCACAAATCTAATGGTGCCAAAATAGCAGCTAAAGGGCAGAGGAAAAAAATATGAGAGCAATTCCAAGTTTTCTTGCTCATCATTTATATTGACTTGTTTTCAGAGCTTGTTCTCTCCTCGTCTCTCATTACTGGAGACATTTGTCCTATGAGGACCCAACAGAGGCTACAAAGAAAAACTGTGCTACACTGATGCTATTGAAGAGTGGAGGGACAGATCCATATCCCATGTACATTATTATTCACCTGACTTGAGGGCAACAAAACTGTGTTGGATTCTGCAACTTCTAAATCAATGCAATTGACCCCATGAGGTGCTGAACCTGACCAGAGTTATTGATTATAAGGTCTTCTTAAAATCCGAATAGATCTGAGAGACATCTAAATGATATATAAACAACTTAAAACACTTCCATATACTGTCGTAGGTAGTAGGCTTCATTTTCTTTGCATCCATTGTGAAATGTATGTTTTGTATCTCAAGTAGTGTTGAGGCATTTTCAGAAGAAGATGCTGTAGAAAGTAGAGGAAAGGTAGAGGGATTACAAAAGGGTTACAATCCATCTTGAGGAGGACATGATAGTGTGTACAAAATGTCATGATAATCAGTCCTGTAGCTGTTGAGACATTTCATCTTCACAAATGTCAACCTCATGGTGGGGCTGAATAAGAATTGCCAAGATTCCCGTTTTGGTGACCTTAATTGCCGTACAAAGTTTCATGGTTTTGCATCTGATAGTTATATTATTTAAAGTAAAGCAATTGACCGACTAAAATACTGCAGCCAGAGCTGCACTGCTACCATGTCTGCAAACAAAATGTGTCACACTTGCACAAAGCATCACCTGTCAGGAGTCCGGTTTTCCTCTGTTTTGCCCCCGATCCCCTCTCCTCCTGTGTCCCCTCAGTCCCCTATCTGCTTGTTCTGTGTCCTCCTCTTCTGACCTCCCGTGGCCACGCCCCTCACCAGTCCCAGCAGATGCAGTCACTCACCCCTGATCATCACCTGCAGGTGTGCTGCATCTCCCTGATCACCTCCCCGGACTATATGTACCCTGCCCCTGCACTCCTCTGGTTGTTGGTTCATTTGTTAGTCACCCGTCCGTCCTGTTCCTCCGACTTCTGTTCCTCCTGCGGAGCTCCCTGTCGGAGTCATCAGTCAGTGGAGTTGCCCTCCCGACTCGGAGGATTATTGACGCCATTCCTTCCGCTGGTCTGCCGGCTGCCCTGCCAGCCGTGCCTCCCCGGATCTGTCTGTCGAGTTGCCCTCCCGACTGGAAGCAAGTGGACACGATAGGTGCCACCTTTTGGTTGGTTGGTTTGTTTGTTTGTTTGTTTGTTTTTGTTTATTGCAATAAAGACTGTATTTTGGAACCGATACCCAAGTCTGTGAGCCTGCATTTGGGTCCTGGTAAACACCACCTCATGACATCGCCAGATAAATTCCCACATTGAACGGGCAGTTAGGCATTCGCTAACTTTTCCTCCCGCTGCAGCACTCCGAGGCCCAGGGCCGAAACAATTGCATTAACCAAGAAAAAGATCATCCCAGTAAAGTGGGAAACTGTGATTTAGATAAATGGATACTACTCTGAAATTGATTTCCACATCCACCCCAACAGTTGCTTAATCTTGGCTATCTTGGTGATGAATCTAAAACTCTCATCTTCACTGGTGGTCGGGGACATGGTGATTGATTGAAGAGCTTTTCACAGACTGCTGCAGTCAGTCAGTCAGCGTTTGCAGGAGCACAACAGGACGAATGCATATCTAATACGCTGCAAGAAGTGTAGTGTGCCAAGAGTTGGTCACTCTGGAAAACCGCAGCCACATCTGAAATTGTTACTGACCCAGGCCAAGATAACGACACCAAATGTTATCTGCTGACCTTGGAAAAAGCAGCTGAGAAAACGGTCAATATATATTTAGTTGAACCCTGAATTTGTAGAATTTCACTTCTTTTTGAGCACTTTTAGGATTTAGACACTGCGGGTCAACGTTCATTCTTGACGTTGGAAACCAAACTGCCTTAGAACGTTTAACAAAACCTAAATAAGTCTTTCCCTGTTGTCAAAGTTTGAATAAGATGTTGACAGTTGAACTAGGGAAATTCTCCATCCTGAACTTGTGTTAACTAAAGAACAATCGTGCCTATATTTGTAAAATGCCCTACATTTTCTTGCACCTTTTATCATATTTCTGCTTGCCAGGAAATGTACCTGTCAAGAACAAACTAAACCTAACCGAGCTAAAATGGTCCTACACTCACCTGTCATCTCTGCCTCTCATTTGTTTAACATATTCATTTTAGTCAAACCCCACCACAGCGTATCCCTTTTTTTTATGTCCTTTTTATATCTCTAAACCGTCGTCATCTCTCTCTAAATCTCTTGTTCTATTTTGGTGAAAAAGCAATCTTAGCAAGTGAACATGTCATTCGTAAGGCCTATTCTGTTTTGCATTGATCAGTATCTAATTTTGGTGAAGGTTGACGCCTCTTCATGTTGTGAAATGAACGAGTGCTTTGTGGCAAACCGGAGCCCTTGAATCACTTTAGATAACTTAGAAGAGAAAGAGCACCACAGAGTAGGAAGAGGTGACAATGAAGATACTTTTTTTTTTTTATGTGGCAATAAATGATCTAAACTTTGCCTCAGGTGCCTGTTTTTAGACCGTGAGGTTTGCTCCTCTAATCACTCGCTGAGTTTACAAAAGTGTGTTCGGCGGTGTCGGAATTTTTTTTTTTAAATTGAAAGATGGATAGTGACGTACTGAAGATACACAGGGAATCTCTCTAATGCACCAATAAATCTTTCTGGATTTCCCCCAGGCCGGCCCCACCCTGCACGAAAGGAAACACATGTCTGGTGGGTGGACGGAGTGTCACCTCCACCAGGTGATCTGATCTGATGTGTTCAAGATGAGTGTTTGCAAGCATCTTCTATTTTCGAGAAAGAATTGGTGCAAGCTCACCCAGCTGTCTCACCTCCCTGGAGATCGGCAGAGTTTCCCACATTATGATTAATATGACTTTGTCCAAATTCAAGCTTTTTTGTATGCCTTCCCACCGGCGATAGCAATAGTTGGAGGCATTAGGTTTTCGCTTTGATTGCCCATCTGACCCGTGCGACAAACAGCAGTGACGTCACCCATTGGTTTGTGAATGGCTGTTATGAAGCCTCGAGTTCGAAATTTGGCCGGCGCCATCTTGCTAGTCTCGAGTGGTTTGGTGCCGGAAGTGACCATATTTGGGCGAGCTCGGGGTGAAAGGTGGTCAAAGCTCAGATGTCAATATCACTGTGACCTCACATCTTTTCTATTTTTGTGAATGTGATATCTCAGGAACGCCTTGAGGCACCTTCTTCAAATTTGGCACAAACATTCACTTGGACTCAAGGATGAACTGATTAGAATTTAGTAGTCAAAGGTAACTGTGAACTCACAAAACATATTTGTGTCCATAACTCAATAATTAATACATTAATTGGGACAACATTTCATATATCTAATAGGATAAAATTATTTGTATTATTCTCTGTCCATTATTTAACACCATAACTAATGAGCAGAAGGAGAGATTTTGACCATATTTCACATTTATGACAGGTACCGAACTGGTGACATTACCCCATCTAGAAATTGTGGTGATTGTATAGATCTTCTGTGCTGTCAGGATTCAAGTTGTATGTGAACCATCCACATTTTAGAATTTACAGCTTCTTTGCCGCAACATCTATATGAGTTTGGACAGATATGTATGATAACTACAACTTGAGTGATTAGCGGAGGCATACAGGCACTTGGCAGTAATTCTAGATTTTTTTTTTTTTTGGTCTCCCGTATGCACATCCTGGGCATGAGGCAGTCCCATGAGAGAAAAATGTTTCTCATCAAAGTTATAGATTGTTTCTCTTTGTCTCTTTGTGCATTTTAAGTGTTTCCTTTAGTAATTTATAACTTTGTCTCATTACAGGTGTGAGCGAGATTCATTAAGGAGAGAGACTCCCACTGGGCCATTCTTTTTTTCATGCTGCATTGTGTGGGATTGACACGAGACCAAGGAGAGCCAAAAGCAGCCCTGTGCGTCTATATTTACCACTGCAGAACCTGCCAGCGCCTGTGTGTAGGACGACAGCAGGCATATCACTTCCACAAGACGGCTCGCTGCAACAGCCAAGGAACATGCTGAAGACCACTGTCTCAGGTAAGACTCTGCTGTTTAACATGCCCTAGGACCTTTTAGTCTGGAGTTATTGAGATACAGAACGTGCAGAAAGTTCCCGCACTAAAAGACAAAAGCCTGTTAGAAAAAGGAATTAAAAGCTAAACAGAAGAACTAAGAAAGCAGAAGAGTTTTTAAATGGTTTTTTTCCCAATCCTTTTACCTTTCTCGTAAATTGCTTCACTTAAGTCCTGCAGAGTAGTCAGTTTCTTTTTGTCTGACCTCTAACAGCGAAAATATGTGCCCCTACAAACTGAATTTGAGTTATTTAGGGCCCAAGCACCGAATGGTGCGAAAGCCCTATTGTTCTTCAAGGAATTCTTCTTCCCTATTATTCTCGTTCATTCAGCTTAATTGCCTTTTTGGCAGCTTTAACATACTCAAAAACTCATGACACTTGGAACTCGCGTCGGTCGTGGCGAAAATTGACGTATTGTAGTGGTTTCCTGAGTGGGCGTGGCCAAATGGCTCACTAGCACCCCCTAGACTGCAGCCCCGGCACCTAGTTTCACCTCCAAGCACGAAATTCGGTGGACATGTTGACCGCATCTTCATCTAAAGAAAAGTCTCTTGGCACAAAGACCTAAACTTAACATGAAGTCCGCCATTTTGAATTTAGTCACCATTTTTGGCGATTCGCACATGTTGTACTTTAACAAACTCCTCCTACAGAATTTTTCGGACCGACTTCAAATGTTGGCAGTAAACTCTTAACACCTTTGGGATTAAATGTTGTTCCAAAAATTTGGTCTTTGTCGATCGGTGTGCCCGTAACATGGTGGCCATTTTGAGTGTCTCGCCATGAAAATATAAATTGCTGTAAATCTTATGGTACATGGACTGACCTCCAAACTTTACATGTATGATAACTGTCTGGCCCTGAAGACATCTGTTTGGTAATATTTGCTCTCAGTCATAGTGCCCCCGGCTGGCAACAGGAAATAAAAAATGTTATACTTTCATGTGCTTCGTCAAGCTGGTTGATCACATCGTCGTTAAATCGTCCTATTTTGGACGTCATACTATAGTATGAAATTTTTTTTTCGGAATTTGGACAAAATGCTATAGTATGACTATTTTTTCATATTTCGGATGACATGCTGTGGTATGACTTTTTTTTTCATATTTCCAAAGACTTGCAATAGTATGACTTTCTTTTCATATTTAGGACCACGTGCTAATGTATGACTTTTTTTCATTCATTTGAAATTTATCATTCATTCATTTGAAATTTAATTTATTAGTTGTAGCCATGATGGCTGCATTCCATTTAGGATTGGTTCTGCATTTGTGGATGCTGGTTCACTATCTTGTCTGGCGGGACACTTAATTAAACCGAGTCATCATTAATGTAATGAATTGCACCTGTGCTTCTTCTACTGTGAAATGTCAAACGTAGCTCCACCTAGGAGGCTTTAGCCCTGCAAAGGGCTAATTAGCATAAATGGAGACACCTGTGTGGGGGAGTAGGGACTCTGCTATTCAAAACTCAAAACAAAATTTGAATCATCTTTCTAACTTACAAAATGGTTACATTTTTAAGACGGATATTTAATACACTTAAGATCATAGGATAAGAACTCATTACTGTTTTTCCATCAAGTGACTGTAAATAAGAAAATAAGTATTTCACAGTCAGCAAATAAAATACTGACAAAACAAAATGTGTAGAAAGATTTCCATTTTTATTTCAAATTACAGATTTTATTATCTGGCATCATCCATATTTACACTAATTACATTTGAAGTGGTTAAATGTCTCACTCATACCCATGTCATTGGAAAACATAATATATACAAGCATTGTATTAATTTACACTGACTTTAAAATTGTTAAACCCCAAAATAAGAAATAAGGGGTGTAAGACTTGTGTTTAATCAAGCTAAAGTCACACGTTGACCAGGTTTAAATGTGACCAAAGATTTTCTTTCTCCTGAACCGCCAAAGTTTTCATACCTACAAAAAAAAAGAAGAAACCAACACCGTTTTAATCAAATGTATTGACTATATATATCTATAAACTGTTCTTTCACTTGAGAAATGAGTCATCAACAACAGTATATGCTGTAGAGTTGACAGCAATTTCTATTCTCCAGCTCAGCTATAACTCTTTTCAGTTAACAAAGTACACAACAAAGTACTGCAATAAGAAAGACTAAATACTGATTCATATTCATCTTTTGCTGCTACTTGGCCGGACCTTTGAAACACCCATTTTTCAAAAAGTTTTATTGTACTCCGGGAGATGAGACTTTAAATACTTCGGAAATTGAATCTGCTGGAGATTATTTTAAATAAATAAACATCTGTGAAATGTTTTGTTTTTTTAATTCCTGTAGGGCAAACAGACATTTAACAGTGGTTTAATCTGTCAACACCAGTGTGATTTATATTGCTGTGACTGTTGCAGAGATTATGATCCTATCAGGGGTCCAGATACTCACTGTTTTGTGTATCTATTCCAGTCGGCTTGGCTCAGAGATGGCCTGGTCACAGCCATGGCAGAGTTTAAATGAGCCTGACGCAGCAGTAGGCCCGGTTGGCTGGAGGCTGAATGCGCCCAGACACTCTCTTCCTACACACACAAAAACAAAGGAAGCATACAGACAGAAGCTTACATGAGCAGTTTAACAAGACCAGTGAGAAGAATAGACTACTACTATTACAATAATCTACTACAATTAGCTAGAAAACTATTAAAAACAGTATTGAACAGTGTCATGGTGTAAAAAGCAATAGAAAAGAAACATTTATATATTTTCCTCATTTAGTTTTCCTGTTCACTGTCTCCACTTACATTGGCTCTCCTGTAATTCTTCTTGATGTTATTAACGTCTTGTTGTAGGTGCTCCAGCTGCTCCGGACCGAGCTCTTCGTATCCACTCTGGAGGGAGGACATGTAAGCAGGAGGGAGTGAGCTGACGGGGTCCCGGACTGATCCTCCAGTAAAGTCATGGTTTATGGAGTTGGGTCCAGAGACACACTGGGAGTTCTGTTAAAAGAAGAGGAGGGGAGAAAATGCACAGACACAAGAATTATGTGACAAATAACCATTTGATTTTTACGTTAGACAGAGAGACAGTAAATGCAGGGGGGGGGGGGGAGAGTATGGTTTGGGTGACACAAGCAACAAAGCTCTGGCCACTTGGGAGTCGAATTTGGGTAGAAATATGCGTCACCAGCATCTGAATTTGAATCATTTATATTTGAATTGCTTAACCTGAGCAATTGCATGAAAATGAATTTGAATCAAATAATTTGAATGTGAATTTATTAGTCTGCAACTAAATTTCAAACTTGAAACTGAATGAATGAATAAGTTGCATTCATTTGCTCATAATAAATTCCCCTCTGTATACTTAAAAATTCAGTTCTTAAAAATATATTTCAGTTTGTGTTTCACACATCTGGGTCTTACTCAGAAGTTTTGTTTTTAACCTTGAAAGACGTTCCGACAACGGTTGAGCGTTCTCGGAATGTTGCCCAACGAACTTTCCCGTATTGTTGCTGCAGTATGTCGTGCCAAATGCCATGAACACATCATACTATAGTATGTGATCTAAAAATCCCTAAAAATGTATTTTATGTCGTTCAAAATTTCATAAAAATGTAATGCTAGAGCTTGTCGTTCAAAATGTAATTAAAATGTCACAGTATGTTGTCCAAAGTATCATCCAAAAATCCATAAAAACGTCTTACTATAGTATCCTGTCAAAAATGTCATAAAAAAAAGTCATATCATGTCATCCCAAATGTCATGCTAAAGCATGTCGTTCAAAATGTCCCTAAAAGGTCACTATACTACATCGCCCAAAATTTCATAAAAACGTCGTATGTTGTCCAAAATGGCATAAAAAAAGACAAACTATAGTATATCTTCCAAAATGTCATAAAAATGTCATACTATAGCATGTCAAAAAATTCCATAATAACGTCATACTGTAATATGTGCTCCAAAATGTCAAAGTCATAGTATCGTATGTCGTCCAAAATTGTCCTAAATATGTCGTCGATAATATGTGTGCCCGCAGTTTATGGTTTATTTATGTCTGTTTTTTGGTGATTTTGGCTGACTACAATGAGACCTAAATGTAACCAAAATATTTGGGACACAAGCTCTGTTTTTTTGTTTTTTTTTGCCAGTAGTGCTCACCAGTCCTGATATCGGTGAGTTCCCCAACTCCGACTCGTAGGAACTTCCGAAGTACAGTCTCCATACGTTGCCGCAGTGTTGCTCGTCTTCTGCTTGAAGTTCACTGGGCTCCAGGAGAACCATGGGCTGATCCAGCCCCACGCCCGGTTCTCCCTCTCCCACTGAATCGTCAGAGGCACTGCTGTTGTTCGGGAAGATCATGGAGGACAGGCTCATCTCGCTGTCGGAGCCGGAGGCCAGCTCCTGATTTTCGCAAAGAAACAGAGTTCACATACACGAAGATTAGTAACAAGCGGAGGGCTTTCTAACTGTGTCCCTGCAGCTCAGTGTGAAATTGGTTTGCACTCACTCTGCCCCAGGAAGCTCTTTCTGTTTAAGTTATTAAAATTCTTGAGACCGTGGTTGGAGGTGATTTGAATATTGTAAACCGTTAATGGATTCACAATAAGAGCAATTCACACATGAATACAAAACACATAATTTAATTAGCCTTAAGGGACAAAAAAAAAAAAAAAAAAAAAAAAGGCCATTGACTGCTTCAAAATGAACTATAAATAATTTGAAAATGGAGTGACCAACTGTTCCTGTTTTATTAGCTCAGGGCAATCTATGAAGGTAAGCTCATCAGACTTGTCTTTTAAGTGCATTAGACTTGCATGTGGTGTGCTGGTGCCCAAGCTGTTGTGGACAGCCTCCAGCAGTGCATTGTAGAGCAGGGCCTTCAGGTCTGCCCCGGTGAAGTGCTCAGTCCCTGCTGCCAGCTGCTCCAGGTCAACATCGGCAGCCAGGGGTACGCCTATACTCAGAGCCTTCAGGATCTCCACACGAGCCTCCTTGGAAATGTGACACAACAGTTTGTCAATAGCTGGATTTAAAACCAAAAGACCCGTGTTCAATCATAACTTTGCAGTTTTTTTTTTTTCTTTTAAGGACTTTTGCATTTAATCTTGAGTTTAGAAGTGTAGTGTTATTAATATGTATTCAGTCTCTCAAGGTTTTTTGTAATTGTTATGATACAAATTTTTTTAGGCAATTTTATTTTATAATATTGAAGGAATTGTCAAGGAATTTTTTTTTATTATTTTTTTTTTTTTTTTTTAACTATTATAAAGATATTATATAGAAAAAGTCATGTATAATCGCAGAAGAAGCTGAATAAATTCTCGTTCTCATCTTTTTTTTAATTCGGAACTCATAGTGCTGGTTGGTTCAAAGTTAGAAAGGTTCCTAAACAATAAAAGTAACATTACAAAACAGCCTGTGACTGAAACAGAATACAACATCTGTAACAATAATTGCATTGAATTTTTTTGAGTAATATTAACTCAGCACTTACTGTACGCATGAAAACAAAGGGAATTCTCTTACAATTGACTGGAGGTGTAAGCATTATTAATTGTAATCAACAGATAGTGATTTCCTGGAAGGACTGTTTCTTAATAGCGTTAAGATTTTAAACCAGCAGACCAGGTTAGGAGGGGGGCAGTAGAGGGACTTGTCTAGTCGTCCCGGTCTCAGCAGGGCCGGGTCAATTAGATCTGGACGGCTGGTGGCTCCCAGCACATACACACCTACAAACATGAAGAATTCTTGTTTATTTCAAATAAATTAAAAGTTCCCATCCAGGCATGTTTGAACATATACAAAAAAAGCTCTTATTTGAATGATATTATGTGTCTGATGTGATTTTTCTCAAAAAAAGTTCAATTACCTGCTGGGAAATTTCTAAAATGACATGTACACCTCTTTGTCTTCGCTCAGTGAAAAATTACCGTTGTTTGACAGCTGTACGTGTTGACACCAAATGATGAAGACTTGGAAATGTCCAAACTTTAAATTTACATCTCACTATTGAGAGAAAAATGCAGTGTCTATTATAAAAAGAGTAATAGGGGGTGGTTTTGGACACAGACTATTTTGTTGCTGGGTAAAAGCTCTTCATGGAGTCTTGTTGTCACCATGAGGTCAATAAGCAATCAAGCTGGACAAAGCCTAACTCCTGGAAGTCACAGAGCTAATATATATTCAAGTAGATGACTGCCATATAACCACAAACTACTGTTTCCGTTACACATACATTGCCACTGCACCGAATACATCTATCAAATATGCCAACAGAATCTGTTACCCGTTAAAGTGGATTGTCATTAAGTATAGACATAACGCATTATACCGATGTGTGACCCTACCCTGCAGTCCCTCCACCCCGTCCAGCTGGGTGAGGAGCTGGTTGACCACCCGGTCGGTTACGCCGGTGTTGTCGTGGCCCCTCCTGGGGGCCAGAGAGTCAAACTCATCAAAGAACAGGATGCACGGCTTGGCAGCTTGTGCCCTGGAACAGACACAGCAGGGAGCAATCAAATGGTACAAAAGGAAATTACTCCAGTTATACAGGATGGGTGGGCCTATGATTACTATAAATATTTGATGTTACTCATTATAACTAACCACAAAGGTAGTAATAGAGTAATTACATGGTGTTGGGAGGAGTTTAAATGTTCACTAACCTCTGGAAGACGTCACGGACTCCCTTCTCACTGGCTCCAATGTACTTACTCAGAAGTTCAGGTCCCTGGAGAGAGGTTAAAAACAATTATTAAAAAATAAAAAAATAAAATAAAAAAAATCACTGAACATACACTTTCCTCTCAAACAGAAAGTCACAGTTGTCTTTTTGAAAACTCCAAACCAAAGCCCAGCCTACCTTGATGCTGATGAAGTTCATACCACTGTCTTTGGCTACAGCCCTGGCCAGCAGTGTCTTCCCCGTACCAGGAGCTCCGTACAGCAGAATCCCCGAGCGATGGCGGATAGGAAGATTGGAGAACAGGATGGGATACTGCAACACACCAAAGACCTGCAATCAATCACTATGCAACAAGTTACGTTCACTGTGGTTTGATGTAAAATAACAAACAGAAAAGTCAGGCAATGATGACTACTTTTCTTAAAACCAATATGGTGCTTTGAACAACACCACACTGCACAGTGGATGCATGAAATGACATCACTTACTAGATTTATCTTAGAAGCGCATGTCGGGCTTCATTCACCAATATCTTCTTAAGATTTTTTCTTAAATTTGCTCTTAAGAAATGTCCTAAGAAAAAGTCTACATCAGTTTCACGACGTGTTCTTAAACCCCAGATTTGTTCGCACCTGTGTTCTTATATTGATGAATCCCACGGTCCTCGCAAATTGAAAGCGCGTGCCCGTTGCTCCTAATGAGCATAAGTAAACGCCCTGCCAATGCCCAGAAAAGGGCATGAGACTGCAGCGCCGGTCCTCAAAGTGTAATTGTAGTGACAATTCAGAACCATGAAACTTTCTAAAGTAATGAAAATAATTATTAAAATGATGACTTATAAAAGAAATATCATTGTAGATGAAATACTATATCATACGACTGTTCAATTGATGAAAACACATTAACCAATTAGTCGGCAGAAACATTTCAGCACTAAGAGTGCTCTTGAGTGTGCGTAGATTTTGTTCTTATCGAAGAAGAAATCTCAAATAAGAAAACATTAGTGAATGCCAGAATCTATGTAAAAACTGTGCAAGTGGGGTTTAAGAAGACATTTCTTCTTAAGAACAGTTGGTGAATGAGGCCAATTGTTCTTATAAAATTACAGTTGTGTTTTTTTAAGACTTGTATTTAATAATGTTTTGGGTTCCGTTTCTGGAAACTGACTCACGCATCAGGTTTGGGGAAAAACAAACAAACATCGGCAGCAGAGCCAGAGGGGCGAGCAGCATCAAAAATTAAATGATTAAAAAGAGATCAAATCAACCCCACTAATCCCAAGACACCCTGATCCATTTTCAAATCAACTGAGTACCATTATGAATCATGTGTGAAGTGGTAGCAAAAATCAAATAAGGACAAGGCTTTAAATTGATTTGTTGAATCCAAAGACGGACTAAAATTAGGTGAATCTGTGAAAAACAAAGCCATTTTCATTAAATACTGCCTGTCATATGCACAAGTAATTTCTTTACACAGTTATTGTTCTGCATGAAACAGAATGGTAAATAAAACTGATTAGATAAGAGGCTTTGAAATTAAAGATAAATTAAATAAGAGTGCTGATGTTCCTTTTGAATTTGAGTTTAATTAAATAAAATAATTCGATTCATTGTTCATTTTAATTTTGTCTGTTTTCCCCACTTGGCTCTCACTTTTCTTGAGACAATCAATAGTAATTATTGGGTGTAAATGATACAAAATTAATACACTGCCATTGCATACACTTAATCACTTTCAATTTGTTTACTTCTATTCCTCTTTCATGGCACAGAGGAATTTTTATATTACTAAACCACACTCGGTCATCTTGTAATGGGCAACAGTCCACTGACCTTAGCAGGGAGCAGTATGGTGTCCATTAGCTGCTGTCGCACCTCTTTTAGTCCTCCTACCCTCTCCAGCCCACCTCCACTCGGGGTGTGAAGGTCAACAACCCACAGAGAGGGAGGCGTGAATCCCTTTAGCGCCTGCGCAAAGTCTTTCCATGACAGACACACACCTGGGAGACAAGGGCACGAACAACTAAAAGTGTAAAAAAATGATTCAGCGTTGGCTTACTTGGTGACATGAAGCATGAAGAACTCAAAGAATGACTGAAGGCTTTGTGCAGCCAAAGTGATTGGTACCTTGGTCGCTGTGCGCTCTTTGTATGATGTTTGCGTGGGCAGCCCGCTCCAACAGCAGTGCTAGGTCTTGAGGTGTGTATCCCTCTGTCTCCTTAGCAACAGCCCTCAGGTCAAGAGTCTCTAAAGTCTCCTCAGATAGGCAGGACTTTCTGAGGATCAGACAGCGCAGGATCTCAGCTCTCTGGGCCTGCAGATAAAAAAAAAAAACACAGCATGTTGCTGCCTTTTTCAGTGTGTGTGTTTTGTGTGTGCGTGCATGCATGCGTGCTGACCTGGTCTGGTGGCTGGATGTTTACAAATCCCTGGATGAAGTGGGAGCCCTGCACCTCAGTCAGAGAAGAATGGAGGCCCTGCTCACTCTGGCAGGTGATGATCAAACACACCAGGCTGGAGTGAACCACCACCTCATCCACCACATCTTTCAGACCTGCAACCACAAATAAGACTAAATTAATCAGCATCAAGGCAGGAAATTATTATCGATCCTGCCTGTCAACATACATGGCAACAGATATTCCCAGTCCATACACACAAGAACATATTTTAGGGTTTACTCTGTGCGATGTACTGCTGCAGCAGCGCCTCAGGGCCGTGCTCATGTTCAGGTGAGGTCGGTGCCCGCGTCAAATGATTCAGGTCATCAAGTAGAACAACAGACGGCTGACTCCACTCTGCCTGTTCAAAAATGTCCTGCAGAATCTGTCTTACAGTGTCGGCTCTTTTGCCTGAAAAAACACAACAACACAAATTTGCAGATAAATACATTTATTTTCAGCTTGTTTTCTTTGATGCAGCGTGTGTTCACCGAGACGTTTTTCACCTTGTAGCTTTTTGCAATCGACCACCTCCACATGTGCATCCAGATCTTCTCTGGCTTTCCTGCAGAGGGCTCGGGACAGGGTGCTCTTCCCACTGCCCTGTGGAGTGGAGTAACGACGCAGCATGTTACAGACCAGAAGACAGAAGATAAAAAAAAAATACATTCAGTTACTTGACTCTTGTGTTTCCTGGTAAGCTTAGGCTAAAAATAAAATCTACTCTACCAAGGTCAATTTTTCCTATTTTTTGTTGAATGTGTAAATATCTGGATTGTGAGCAGGCAGTAGATAATTAAAATGTTGAGTAAAGAGATACCTGAGCACCAGTGAGTAGTAGCGCTCCACCTTGGAGTCCCCGTCCAGAGGTACCAAGCTCTTGTGAGAGAGGACTGCCCAGAAGGCTGTGGGAGATAAACTCAAATCCGGTCGCACTGAGTTCATCGATCGCACTGGGAAGAGACAAGTTTAGGGAGAAATACGGAATGAAATGAATATTGACAAAGATCCTTGTTTGTGCCATGCAGAGGCGCTGAAATGGCTAAAGACTTACCCAAGACTATTGAGGGAGGGAAGCTCTGGGTTGAGTGTTTCAGCTACAGGTTTCTCAGCGGGCGGAGTTACAGGATCTCTGTCTACCTGAAGGTGACACAAAGTGACAAACATTTGCTGCTCTGTCCGTCATTTGCTTCGAATTATGTAATGAAAACTGCGTGGAGCAATCTGTTTTCATGGTAATTGTTAAAGAATATTGATTTAAACCATTGCAGTTTACAATACCTGCAGGGCAATACCTGTATGTCTTCCTTTTGGATAACAGTGGGTGCCAGTAGAAACAGCTGGTCGGGAGGGTCGCTCTGTGGTTCTGGTTTCAGCACAGTTAGAGCAAACTCTAACTTTGCTATGAATAAGAAAAAGAAAAAAAAATGAGGGGCACATAAATGTTTTATTGTAGCTGAAAGAATTGTAATTTAAATATACAGTGTGTATTATGGATTGAGACACTTTAATAATTAACATTTTGGAAACTTTTTTTTTTTTACACCAACATCTGGAGATTTGTTTGCTTTATAAATACACTTCTTAGCGTAGAAATGAATCACCTTCAGTTCCATGTAGGAGGATAGTGCCAGACCGTGCCGTCAGACAGGCTAAAGGTTCATGACTCTGTGTGTGCAGCCAACCGAGGAAAGCTGTCTGGATCTCCTCATCATCCTCCTCAGGCTGAAAAGAAAATGTCAAAGTTCAGATGGACAAATCCTATGCAGTTTTGAACAAATTAAATGTTCTTCATCATTTACATTGCACACTGGAATCCAGGATGTCCAACGCAGCACTCACCAGTGGTTTTAGGGGTTGTAGGCGGATAGTGGAAGCTACTTTGATAGTTGATTTCACTGGCTTTATTCTTACTGTTGAATGTGGAAGGATTTTCAACCTGCTGGCCAGGGGCTTCGGGATCTGAAAAAAACACAAATTTTGTAAACGGATGTAATGGCACATAAAGAAGCAGAAGACTGAGCTACAGTAAAAGTGTCATAATCAATCTGAGGTAAGTGAAGAAAAATGTATTGTCTATCCCAGCAAACACGTAATGGAAGGGAGATGTTCAGATCATGTCTATGTAATGTTAGTCCGGACCCACTTTTGTACGTCTGGTGGAGGTCCAATACGGGTTCAATATTCGAACGGCTGAGTGGACGTTGCTTGGACGACAGTGTTGAACGTTGAAGATGTCCAAAAAAGATGTCTCTTCACCGTCCACAGTGGACATCACTGGGATTTGAAAAGAAGTCAAAAAAATAAGTCTTTTCAGTATTTAACACTGAAGTCTAGCGGACATCCCTGGTAAACGCTGACATTTTTTTGAAAAAAGATGTCATAAAACCTTTCATTCTGGCTACCCAGTGGTTTTAATTTGAAAGTTCAGGAAAGTGACATCTCCCTGACGTCAGGTATTGCAGGGATTCCTCTGTTGGACATCATACTCACCCATACTCTTCCACTATGGATCTCGCCCTTGCTTTGGCTTCTCTTCTTGCCCGCTTGCATCTCAGTGCCATGGCACACTGCCCTGACCACCACGGCTTCTTCTTCCTTCACCTCCGCTCCTCCTTCAGCAGCAGCACCGTCTTTAGCAACTCCCGCATTCTTCTTTTTCTCTAGGGTCTGCTTGATTCTGGCCCGTGCTTCTCTAGGGGAATGGACTTTGGACAGAAGGCCGTATGTCACCGGAAACTGACCTCCACTTAGCCTCGCATCAAAACTGTGGCTCAGAGGAAATAAGTGAATAGCACCAGTTGCAACATGGCTTATGGTGCAAAGAGAGTTGGGAAGGGCACTGCACACTCTGTAGACAGAGTCAGTGAGGAGGGCTGGGATCTCGGGTAGAGGTGGTTGCTCTTTAACCGGGTCATAAGCACCGTTCGTCACGTAGCGAAGCAGGCTCTTCAGGTCAGCTATGCCACCCCACTGCTGGCTGTGAGGGAGAGGAGAGGGACACTCTGATGGTCTTGAGGGGGAGGAGAAATCCATGTTTTGCTGTCTGTGAAGCTGCTGCTGGCTGGATGTCACTTGAGAACCACTCAGATTGCCAACTCCAGCATGGATCTTGGGAGACACCACAAGTTCTGTAAACTGCTCCAGGCGACCATAGGGCACAAATGGAGAGAGCGAGGCTGCGTAGACGTAAAAAACAAAAAATCCATACCGTGTTCAGGAATATTTTCTATAGATATAACCAAGTCATAAAAAAAATTACAAAAAAAAAAAAGAGGAGCTAAACAGAGGCTTTAGTAAGTAGCTTTAACTTGCAGAAACCACATAACTCATTTAACAGACTATTTGATCATTTCACATCAGGGCAATATGAAGAAATAATTGCACAAATAGCAACCTATTCGGATGTAGATGGCAGTGTGGTTGTCAACCCACACAGGAAACACGGCATCTTGGAAAACCACTCTGATCTGGTCCAGTAGGTGCTGCTCCAGCGCAGAACTGTGGAGCTCCTGGGGTGTCAATCACAGGGAGAAAAAAAAAAAGACAAACAAGTGCTTCTTAAATGTTTTTTAATTTAAAAATCTGTCTTTGATGAGTGACCTTGTTGTAGTCAGAGAGTGAAATTATATATAATATTATATATAATACTACTTGTATGTAGTAGAGCCTGACCAATATATCATCTCGATGATTTTTTTTTTTTTTGGCCAATATTGGCCACAGATACAGATATATCTGTATTGGCATGTACAGTATATTGGTCAATCTGTGCTCATATGAAAACAGAACATAATGCATCATACTGAACATAACGCAGAAGAAGAAACTTGGCGTACACGAGAAATTGTTCTATTTATGTTTTGTTTTCATTATTTATAATTATCAAATTCCCTATGAGGTTTTGTTTCAGAGCACTGATGTCATTGTGGACACTTAACTTTAAAATATCCTGCCACCATTGCAGATATTCATCATAAAAGTCAAAAGCGTTTCATAACCCCGTTTGAGGGATCATTGCAAAAACGTTTAGTTCATATATACTGGATATAAAATATATATAAATAAAGATCGGCCTATATACCGATGTTGGAATATTTTTTGCTCACCTGTATAAGTATCGGTCCCAAAACTTCAGTATTGGTCAGGCTCTAGTATGAAGACAAGCTACACACGACAGTAAGTCACGATGTCACCTACCAAGATCTCCCAGTCATCCGATGACAGAGGCTCCACAAACACTTGATGCAATGATGACACCTGATGACATGGTCTTACGAAGCCCTTAGGAAAACCACACAACCAGTCAGTCAACACTAACACCTAGTCAGACAACATAGTAAACATTTCCAGCTTGTGTCACTTAGACAAATTGGTCATTTCTGGAGGAAAACACAGCGAAGGAGCTCTCTCTACCTGCTCTCCATCTTTCAGGCCTAGCTTCTCTCCCAGCTGCCGACACATCTCCACTTTGTGGCTGTCCGGGCTGGAGGAGACTCTGTTTTGAGTCCAGCTGAGGAACGCTGGAGATCCATTGCCCCAGGACAACTCCAAAGCTTGGTTCTAAAATAAACAGACACAAAGGACATGTTTGCTGTCGCACCTTTTATTTACCCCAACACTTTACCTGTGGAACGCCTCGTTCCTTCCCCTGATACAAGTCATTTTACCCAGCTTAGGTTAATAATGACAGAGCTAAAAATAGTTTTGATTTCAGTGCCAAGATGTCAAACTGAAGGAGAGGAAGGTTGCGAGAATAAAACAATGACCAATGCTTTTACAAATGTCAGGTAAAACTTCTGACACGATAGTTAATTATAGAATCATAACTATGCCAATGGACCACAGCAAAACAGTATAAAAGGCAGTGCAGTAATTTAGTATGATGCATTTACCCAGCTTCATTTTTAATGTAGTACTTTGTCACCACCAAGTGAGACAGCAAAGGAACTACTCCAAAAAAATACCTAAGATGGAATCCAGTGAAGAAAATACTATTCACCATTTCTAATTGACAACTATTTTGTGTCTACTTGTGTTGACAGAAGCGTTTCCCTGATATGTTTACTACTGTGTATCCAATCCTGGATAGGTTTCTGTGGAAATGTAATGTCACGCTTCATTTAAAAACTCCTCTTTGCCGTTAAGCTTCTGAGCTTGAACATTTTTTACTGAGTCATTTAGTAAGGTAGATAATGGGAAGTAACTTCGACATAAGGTCTCAAATATTACCCGAGAGCAACATTATAAAAAAAAAATACCAAAAACGAGCAGCACGCAAAAACAGGCCAACAATGTCTGCGTAAACGTTGTTTCCTAAAAAAAAAAAAAAAAAAAAAAAAAAAAAAAACTTCCACTCATTTTATCTAAATGACACTGCTAGGAGGCTAAGTTAGCCAAGTTAACTTACCTCGTTCAGGGAAAGATGCGTTATCAACCTCGAGGGGAGATGGAGAAAGCAGTTTTTTGTGTTGTTAAAAACAACACTTACGGGTTGAATGCCCTGGTTACAAAACATGATTTTTCACATAGCTAACGCTGCTCACGTTCAATGCGCAACAAATCCACGGTCGATCGATGTGATCTGAGGCTGCCCGTTCAGACCAAAGTAGCCGATGTTCGACCGAATACTTTTCAAAATAAGACAAGTCAACGTGGCCGTCCCGTCAACGCAGCCGTAGTCAATATAAGAACGAGCACTTATTTTGAAATGCGTTCAGCCGGAAGTTAAATCCAGAAACATGGCGGCACCTGTAAACAAAAGTGCAAACTGTTGGAGCGTCCCGGAGGTTTACAAACATCACGAACAGCGGAAAGTTTGTATTTCTCGACCGAAATATAGGGAGGGAAGAAAAGATAAAGCAGTTAAGGTAAGAAAAAAACCTTTCTATCTGTAAATATTAGGATTAAAAAACGGAGTGTATTATAAGCTATGAAACCCTGCGTGTCCCGGTCAGGGTGCAGAACGTCACTTAAAATGTACAAAAACAAAAAATAAACTATATTTGCAGTTTTTGCACGATAGTCTTGCCCAAACATTGTCAACCAGCATTCTGCCCACCGGCATACAATTAGCTTCGTGTTGTATTGATACTGAAGAGCAACTGTCGCCATATCTTGTTTTATGTGTATTATCCAGGTGTACACCATCAATTTGGAGTCCCGTTACCTGATGGTCCAAGGCGTCCCAGCCATCGGCGTGATGACCGAGCTGATCCAGCTGTGTGCCCTGTATGGAGCTGTGGAGGAGTACAGGCCCCTGGACGAGTATCCCGCTGAGGAGTTCACGGAGGTCTACCTCGTCAAGTTCCAAAAGCTCACAAGTGCCAGGTACAGGGGCTCACCTGGTCCGTGATACCTCACTGGCGAGGCTGAAAAAAAGGACCTGCGAAATAATGCTGCTTGGAAAATGTCTGTTTCAGAGCAGCGAAGCGACGCATGGACGAGAAGAGTTTCTACGGTGGTGTGCTGCATGTGTGCTACGTCCCAGAATATGAAACCGTGGAAGACACCAGGCTTAAGCTGCAGGACCGGAGGAGTTATGTGAAACGGGCTGCTCAGAATAGAGGTGTTATTTTACATTTAAATGTGTGTATTCTGAAAGAAAGCGCTACCTGTGGTGTTGTCAGCATTTTTCTTTGCTCATCTATGCAGGTGTGTGTGTGTGTGTGACATATATATATATATATATATATATATATATATATATATGTTTGCACTTTAATTTAAACTTTTCTATTCAATGAGATTTTGTCGCACCCATACACTGAAAATATTTTCATGTTTTGTCAGTTTTTGCCCCACAGTACTAAATATTTTTTTGTTTGTTTCAGTTGTATTTTGTCTAAGTTAACAAACAATTTTCCATTTTCTGTTTTCTCTCTCGTTACATTGTTACAAAGCGAGAGAAGAGAAACAGAAAGAGTCAGCACTTGAGGAGCCCACGCCTTCAGACACAGCCACCACATCGGACAAGATCATCACCATACACGATCAAACCTCTGACAGACGCACTACGGCAGAGACTCCACACGTCAGCCATTATTCAGGCTTTCCCCTGCTGCCATTACCTCCCCAAGAACATCATTTCTATGGACATAAAAATCAACGTGGGTTGACTCCAACAGAGGACAAAATGGGGTCTTTACATAATGCCATCACTGAGGCAAAACAGCAGCAAGTGCAGAGTTCACGCTCCAACCAAACTCCCTCAAACAGAAGCCGAGGCAGAGAACACAAACTGAACTCAAATCAGGCACCTGCAGCCAGATTTGTCCCAAGGACCACACACTTGGAGAGCAGAAAACGCAAAATGGCAGAAGCTGCAGAGCTCTCAATGACTCCTTCTGTGCAAAACGAGCCTTTGATCGGGCCGAAGCTCCCGGAACCGTCTAGACTGGACATGGCGGATGAATCACTGAACACAACTGTCAGTCTGATCAGAAACACAATGAAGCAGGTACCCATATTTGATTTGTTTGACAGGAATTAAGAATAAAACAAACTAGTCATTGTAATCAAAATATCTTTATGCATGTCAGTAAAATCTGTCGTCATCTTTCTCAGATGGGATCAGTTCCGGAACTCAAACCAGTGGAGAAGAAGATCAAACCACGTCGTCGGATTTGACTGACTTGCAGAGGTTGCTCCTGCTACTCTGGAAGATGACCTTCGGAACCGTTTCTTTTAGCAGCTTGTTTATATTTAAAAATTTTGCATCACAATGCAAACAGATATGAAGATTTTTTTTTTTTATTAAAGACAGTGAGGCTGTGAGTTCATATAAATATGATTTCCTCATTATTCCAGTTCCTTAAATACGTGCCTTTCAAACCTCTCAATACTCTGAAAAGAAAGAAAAGCACACTGCAAGATTAAAAATTTTCGACATGGAAATTTGAACTATTAGAGTTCAGTCTTTCATTTGTTATTACCGTGGAGTCAGGAAGGCACGTCCCAAACGCTTCAAGCAATAGGTTCTCCTCTTTCACTGCTTTTTCAAAGTCTTCAAAAGAAAGTCTACCATCATGATCATGGTCCTGTGGGAGGAAGCAACATCAGCAGTGTTGACAAGTTATCTACACAACAAAAAAAAACCACTCAAATTCAAAGCTCGTTTGGAGATTTTGAGGAAGTGATGCAAACAGCCTGTTTAAACCAAGATATTTGGGCAGCAAACATGTCACCATTTTCTTGAGAATGATCTCCACCAGGTCTTTGATTCCTTCATCGGGATCTTCCTCTGTGGGCTGTCTGACGAGGCTGTTCTTCAGCATGTGAAACATCTCCTCTCTGGAGATGTACTTGTCTCCATTCAAGTCGTACACATGAAAGCAGTCTGAGCCGTGCAAAAAGGGAAACATTAACAGCTGGATAAACTCTGTTTGTGTGTGTGGTTCAACACACAAAGTGTGGTTCAGAACTTACATTTAATTTTTTCATCCAAAGTCCCCCGAAGAAAAACAGACAGTCCCTCGATCCACTCTTTCAGACTGACGAAGCCGTCGCTGGCTGTGTCAAAAGTCCTGAAGACTGGAGGACAGACAAACAATCCCAACACTCATCCGTGTCTAGTGGGTGCTAGTTATTTGTTTTACGGCCTCCCAGAGAAAATATAAAAAGCAACAGACACAATACCTCCATCCATGATCATGTCATCGGTCATCCCAAAGATGTTGTACAGTATGCTTCTGAACTTCCCTCTGTCCATGCCGAGCGCTGCTCTCCGAGGGTTTGTCGGCTCCCCCAGAAGCACGTTGAACTCTCGGATAAGGTACTCAGTCTCCGTTTTATTGACTGGGAAACGGATATAATGGCTCACATTTCATTTTCTGTAATATTAGCTATGTCATTTAGACTGTTGAAAAGTAACTAAACACATTTACTGTACTTAAGCACAATACTTTTATTTATTTTTTACAACACTTTAATATGATTTTAAAGGATGGATATCATAAGAATTTAAAATACAACACATTGTTACAAAGATTAAACTGGTGGTTTACAACATTTTTGACTCCAGTCATCTTACACAAATCTGTGTTGTGTGTGTGTGTGGGGGGGGGGGGGGGGGTCACATTTCAGATGTCCGAGTTATGATTTTGTTACCTCTAAACTTCTCACGTGGTTTCATTTCAATAAATGTTCAATTGATCCAAGAATCAGAATACTTTTTTTTTTTTTTTCCACTGCTGGCCATTTAGCATTTCCAGCAAATGCGCATTTAAACAATGGAAAGTAACGTGTAGCGGGAAAAGTGCACCTCACTACCGAGATAATAAGACTAGCCTGGTTTAGCACGGGATAATTAGACGTGAAAAGTTTAGTACTCACAGTGCTCCACTTGTTTTGAAATTATTTCAGCGAAGTTTTGTGCCACCTTTCGGTTCATAGAAGACATTTCGGACACGCGGGCACAGCTCAAGTCTCCGACTGGGACGATGTTGACATGCCGTTGCCACGGCAACATGTAAGCATGCAAAGCTACCACTATGACGTCGATTACAACGTTTCATCGTGTGTACATTAAACAGCGGCCACATAACACAGACGAAACCTATGACATACTGGTTAGGAGAAGATCTGACTGGTGGTGTGAGTACCGTCATTTTACCATGAATAGGTTTTCTAAATCATGAGCTGTAATGTCAAGCTACACAGACATGATAGGCGAGTACATCCGGCAACAATCTTCAAAATGTAAGTAATAATGCGGGAGTGGTTAGTTAAGCATTTGTTTATTTTATTTTTTTCCCCCAGAGATAAATGCAAATTATTCAACATTGTAAATGCGCGAGTGCCAGTGATGTTAGTAATTTTCAACTGTCACTTGGCCAGATGTGGAATCAGCCATTAAAACAGCAACAAGTCAAATCAGAGCAGGAGAAGACAAGTGAAACATTTAGCAGCTAAATAGGACAAACAGCTTATGAGCAGACAGTTAATACAACATCGTTTTAAGCATAATCAGCGCAGTGAAGCAGGCTTCAAACAGATTGAGCAAAGTAGTGATTAAACATATCAGATAACTGAATTATAATAACTCAAGTTTGGATTCAAAGCATGACCATTGTCACAGAAGGATCTCTGTACAATGATTTATTAAGGAGAACCAATAAGGCCCCATATTTATATTATTTCCCTAATGGCTCCTCGTGCTCATACATAAACATAAAGATCGAGGCAACATGGCAGAAGACCCAATAAAATAACATTGGGATCATACAGTGTGTCTCAAATGAATGGGTATTAGCTATAAGTGCAGAGTTCCCACATCTGGTGTCAGCAACAACAACAAAAAGTTGCAACTGATGTGAAAACCAGACATCACAAGGGTTTAATAAGACACAAAAAAACATACCCCCTTATAACTTTATTTTGAAAGCCAATAACTTTACTTCCTGTCTCATTCCAGACTGAAGCGGGAATGTTGCCATTGCCATCTGCTGGACAGGATCTCTAACCCATGGATAAATGCTTTACTGAATTTTCTATTGATGATAAATAGATAAATACCATATGCAAATAACATTTTTAAAAAGTTTTTGTTTGAGGAAAAATAAACAAATCTAAGGACTTTGTCTTTTTGTTTAGTGCTTTTTTACCTTATTCTGATACTATCCCTTTAATTTGCCTGAAAAGTAAAGAGAATAAATCTATAGTCTGACCAAAACATGGTAGTCAGCTATTTGTTAAAAAGGAATGGTAAGTGCCTTTAACTGCAGGTCTTTTTCCTATTCAGTTATAATAATCATACCTAAAAGTTTAACAATCACAATTATCTGAATAATCAAAATATGCAGTATGTTCTCTGGGTGAAAGTGGTTTGGCCCGTTTTTCCTTTATACTCAAATGATTAAAAGGGCTGCGACACAAGCTGAAATAGCTATGAAAAAAATCATGTAAACCAGTCTGTCATGATTATTCACTGTTAGAAATACTTATAATTTGCTCCTTAAATGTAAAATAAGTAAGTAAACCAGAACACTGTGTGATTCTTCAGTTAGGTTTGACATTTAATTAATAAACTACATTTAATTACATATGTCTTTTTGTCAGATTTGACACAGACTGAACTACATACAGTAAGTACAGAGACAGAAAGGTTAATGCGTTAATGTGAAGAGAGCCCTTTCAGTCAAACTATTAAATGAACAAGCATATAAAGGTTTGTTTGTGTGCAGGATATTCCTGAGTCACTCAAAGCGCTGTGCAAGGTTAGTTCTGATTGGTAGTGTTGTGTCGATCCAGTGGTTTGGGTTTTCGATCATGGAGGTCCACACCGTGACCTCCTCTTCTGTGGAGTCCATCCAGCTGACAGCCTCACCATAACTCTGACCTGCCATTAAAAACAACCCACACAGTTGTTCATTATTTATGTTGTGGACATTACCACACAGTCAATGAGCTGCAACCACACATTGAAGACTGATGGGACCAATCCCAACAACTCTTCTTGTATGTCCATTCAGATATGCACAAACTGTACTTTCTTGAGTTACTCTTGTATAAGACACTGCTGCAGTAGAAGATAGTAAATTAGTGTTTTCCCATCAGTGCAGGTTTACCTGGAGAAGGAAATTATCCTACTAATACACTAAAATGCAAAAGACAATAAAGCTATCAAGAAATCATACCACCTCTAGGCTAAAAGCAATAACAACAAACAATGCCAACAGTCTACAGAAGTAGGACCTGCCCTCTGAGTATAACAGCATTATGTTGAAACTCTACTTGCAACAAACAAACCCTCAAAGTTATGACTTTTCCCACCACAAGACTAATTAGGGCTGTCCTGATCATGAAATTTCAGTTGCTGATTAATTGTCAGAGAAATAATTTAAAATAACAATTAAATTGTGCTTTTCATTTTATTTTGACCAGCAGCTTTTTTCTATATATCCCACAAATGGCCTCTTCCAAGTTATCGGCCTGTCCTTTTTCATGTGGTTTAAAACTAAAATGTTCCCACAGTAGTGTTGTGGTGTTTGGGTTTGCAACTAAATCATTGATGTTCATCAAAATACAGTCTTTCAAAATGCAGAGGTGGAATGTATCGAGATGAACAGTTGGTGGCGCTAATTCTCCACTCATTCAACGAGGAAGGGGGGTGCAACATAGTGACGTCATTAAAAAAGCCCCAGTCACAACTCCTAATAGTGATGGGGAAATGACATCTCTTAGTTTCATCCGGCTATTTTTATACCGATGAATGGAAACGATTTTGACGGTTATGTAAAATCACTGCGATCAGATCAAATAATCGTGATCAGGGGATTATGTAATAATTGTGACAGGTCTAATTCTGACATCATATTCCTCACAGTAAGACATAAGGTGGTGCTTGTGCTGTATGAGTGGTTTTATCTTGAGCCTTACCCCCTCTATATAAACCTCAGTAACACCAACTATGAGCAAAACAATACTATCAGCATTGAGATAAACTACTTCATGAAGACTCTTCAGTCTTAAATAATAAGTTCACAAGTGAAACTAGGATCAGTCCCCAACGAGTGATATTTAATGTAGAGGAGACATAAAACTGTGATTTTAATACCGTCTACAAAGCTGACCATAAAATGAACTAACACTATTACAACCTTTTTAATATCACATCGGGGGACACAGAAAGCGCTGTCCTCCTGCAAGCCAGAGAAACGTCACAGTGTTGAATCACAGTTTAGCACAGAAAATGGGAGATGCTGTCCAAATTCAGTTTTAACAGATTAAGTTTGGCTGTCTTCTTTCAGTCAGTAGTTGACTGAAAGACAAACATCAGTGAGTTATGGTAAAAAGCAGCCCTGGGCTGAGAGGTGTAAGATCCTTTGCATAGACCAAGCTGATATTTACAAGGACTGCAGCACAGGAGAAGAAATACTGTCACTAAGCACTTGAGGCTCTTAGAGCATTAGTTCCCGACCTTACTGTTGCCGCCAACATTATCTAACACATACACAGAAGGAAAAGCCCTCTCGATGGACCAAGCTTAAAATGTTTTAAATGTTGCAAATTCTTAATGAAGCCAGCAAAACACAAAGACAAGTTATTGATAAAAGCTTAGAGAAGCACCTTTGTCTTTGTTCCTACTGTTTGGTACAAATGTTTAAAGCCATAACCCAGGACTAAAGATTTGGTCAGCAACACTCTATTACCAAATTTTTCAGCTTCTATTTATTTAATGTACACCGATACTAATTGTAATATACAGAATTGTATGCGAGTAATTTATATTCACGCAAGCAAAAAACCGAAGGTGAAATTATCTGTGCATTTGTACTTTTTTTTCTGTACAACCTTATAAAGAGCTAAATGGTGTTACCGGAAACAGCTGCACTTTTTAATTGTGACTTTAAATAAAACAATTAAATTGTAAAGTGTAGAGATTCTCACCCTCTCCACAGCTCAGACGAATCCCTCCCAGGATGTGCGTCTTTAACCCTTCGCGTTGCCAGACAGTGAGCTCAGCACAGGCCTCTCTCAGGTCGCTGGTGTGGAAGCCATCATACACCATGGTGTGGTTGTAAGTGGGGCTGAAGGAGCGCTTCACCAACTGTGTCTTCTGACCACTCTGTCGACTATCATCTGGGAGGATGAAGCTTATTGGGTGTCAAGTAAAAGAAACAACGGTGTCATTTCAAGACGGAAGTTATGGGTTTGTGTAAAGAATAAATGTTTAAGTGAAAAGTTTGGTGATGGACAAAAACATGATCCTAAATATGCATATGAATATTGAGATTAATTACAAATGAACAGTAAACATAGTGCTTACAAATCATTAACTACAAATACTGTCAGGATAGATATCACATCAGGAAATACTGCATGTTGCACAGCTGACACACCTTCTAACAAAAGAGTCTATAGCGCCTCCTTTGTTGGACAGGAGACCTTGAGCCTCTCGAAGCCAAATGTGAATCTCTCCAGTCAGAGGAAGACCACTGCCTTATCACACACATAGAAAATATGAGACTCGGGTGATTGTGGTATTGACGTAGAAAATATTGTGCAACCATGATGGATGGATGGATGTATTCTGTTCACCTTCAAATCCATCTGGGATGAACTTGATTGAAAGCATGATGTTTCCACGACTGGTAATGAAGTCTGGGTTCAGATAAGTCTATGACAGGCAGTACACAAAAACATAAAATGATGAAGGCAGAGGAAAGATAAAGTAAGATAAAGCAAAGAGGAGAGAGGCAGAAGAGTAGAAGCAGGGAAAGATTAAGGTTACATAAAACCTTAGTTGAAATTCACAGCATGTCTTCCTCTCCCTTCAGCTCTCCCAGACACAAGAGACCCTCCTCCTCATATCCTGTGTCTTCAACAAAGCTGCCGAAACTGCTGTTACAAATACACTCAGATGCTAAACAAATGTAGACCCAAGCATCACAGTGTTTTGGTAAATATTTGTCTAGCGGTATTTTAAACACACATGCTGATTCATGTGACTACAGGAGTGTGTTATTTACTCGTGGCTGCAGGTCCTGCCACCGAGGCTGTGTGGAAGTCCAGTCCCACATCCCCAGGGCCACCTCCACCTCCCCCAGAAACACGTTCCTTCCCAGGGGCTCCGCATGCCACACAGAGAGGTTCAAAGTGCGAACCCGCAGATCCCTAGTCTGCACTTTATACTGCCAGAATAGAATCAGAATCAGAGAGTTATTTATACAGCAGGATGAGGAGGGAAAGTGCAGGACAGAGGATCAGAGCATTTTAAGTCTTTTTTTTTTGTCATTATACTGTATGTTCAATGAGTGTGGTGAAGGTTGCAGACCACAAAGAGGAGAGTTGGGAGATAAATGACAGATGGGAGATTTCTGATTGCTGCCACTTTATGTAATATGCAAATGAGAGAGAGTCTCACTCTGAGAATCTGATCATAGACTGGGTTTAGTGTCTTCTTCTTGACTGAAGTCTTCTTCTTACTGTGACTCGACTTGTCTGGCAAGAGATAGGTTTTTACATATCTGTGAAACACACACACACACACACACACACACACACACACACACACACACACACACACACACACACACACACACACACACATTGATTGATTGATTTGGTGTGTGTGTGATGTTGTTGATTCAATATGCACATCGCATGCACACACACATGCACTGTCACTTACGGGTCGGAGCGGTTCTTGCGTGCTGAAGCAATGTCCTCACAGCGATACACTTTGACTTGCAGCTCCTCCTTTTGGGTGTCGTAAACCAATGAGTATTGGATACGGCCCCTCACCTCCACCACTCCAAACTCCCCTGAGCTGAACATACTCATCATGCTCCCACTGAGCTATAACACACGCAGGACAAAGATCAGCTCCTACGTCATTGTCCCGAGCTGAGTCATCTTGCGTCCTTGGGTAGTCAATTAATCAAATTTGCCTGCGTGTGTGTGTGTGTGTGTGTGTGTTTGTGTGCATACCGTGTAGCCCGAATGAAGGCTGCTGGTGGAGCTGCTAATTTTTAGAGGAGTTGGATCTGCCTCTGATAGGCTGCTGTTCATAGAGTCCGTGTCCCCATTGTGACTGTCAATCAAGCCTTCCTAAACACACACACTCGCAGTTTGTATATACAGCCTCGTATTAGTCACGAGGATACAAGAACGATGACATCTGTTGTTTCATTGTTACATGAAGTCACATCAGAAAATATATCAGACCCTTTCAATTTTTGCACACTGACTTCATTAAATGGAAGCAACTTGTATTTTTTGCCATCAAAGTGCAATCAATAACCCATAATGCCAAAGTGATAACAGTATTTTAAAAATAAAATTTCACATTTACAAAAGCATAAAGACCCAAAATTGTAGAAGCCATTTTTGCAGCAATTTCTGCCTCAAAGCTTCTTTTGTAAGTCTCTAAAACCTTCTCACTTGTAGATTTGGGCAGTTTACCCCATTATGTCCTCTGAAACTCCATTAACTCAGACAGGAAACATCTATAAAGTGACATCTTCAGGTCTCTCCTCAGAAGTCGAGGCTTTGGCTGGGCAACTAGAGTACTTTTTCCTAAATCCACTTCTGCATAGTCATGGTTGTTGACTTCAGGTCATGCTGAAGTGTGAACCGTCACCCTAATCTAAATTTTCATCCTTCCCTCAATTTTAATCAGTCTGTCGGTCCCTATCCCTGAGAAGCAGCTCCACAGCATGATACTATCACCAGCATGCTTTATCATAGGGATGATTTTGGCAGGTAATGAACAGTGCCTGATGTTCAACTCACATACTGAGTGGAGTTCTTGACTTCCTTAATTTTTGTTTCAGTAGACTAAAGAATCTTTTTAACTTGTGCTCTTAAGAGTCCTTTAATTGACTGTTTGGCAAACTACAAGCAGTCTGTCAGCTGCCTTTCACTCAGAGTGGCTTTTGTCTAGTTAATCTACAATAAGGGCCTGATTGATGAAGGGTTGCTGACATGGTCGTCCTTCCAACAGGTTCTTCCATCTCTGTATCTACTGCTGTTAGAGTGACCGTTGAATTCTTGGTCTCCTCCCTGACCAAAGACCTGCTTACTCAGTTTTATCTCTGAGGTCGACACAGAGTTCCTCTGATTCATGGCTCGGTTTTTGTCCTGAAATGCAATGTGAATTGTGGGACCTTTATGTACAAAGGTGTGTTCCTTTATCAATTATGTCAAATCCCAGGTGGTCTCCAGTCAGGTTCTAGACACATCACAACTAAAGCAAACACGATAAACCTTATCAATATTTGGAGAACCACATCAAGGTGTTTGAATAGTTTTTCATTTTTAATAAAATGTTTTCACTTGGTCACTATGGGTCACTGGGTGTAGATGGTGGAAAAATGCCACTTTTCATCCATTTAGAATGTAATTTAAAACACAGTATAGTGTGAAATAGTGAAGGGATCTTAACCCTTTCCGGAGCCAATATCCATATTATCATTTAACTACCAAATCAGCTAAACAAGGCAACATATATGATGGATTTTTATATTAAAATAATTAAGTAATACTGACTCAGTGTCTGTGGATAATAGGTGGAATAGTGGCCAATGCAGTGTTTACCAGTGTATTAGTCATGGTAATCTGTGACTGTGTGTGTGTGGTATAATCACCTCAGGTTCCTCTGAGTGGCCGTTACTTGTCCTTTCATTTTCTAAAGAGCAGAATGATGAGTTAATATTAGCACTAAGAGATGGCTGGAGAGGTGCAGAGACAGTTGGAGAGACTCTTTCATACCTTTTGATGACGGAGAAATAATGATATGCTGGAGACAATGAAATTGAACATAATTGATTGGTATTTACATGATTGTTCAGAATAAATTGTGAAGGGTGGAAAAAGGAAACAAGCATGTACACACACACCTGCACTACAGCCCTTTTTGTTCTGGGTGTGAGCAGAGATTTCAACATTCCTGCAGTCCTGGAAACACAAAAGAAACATGAAATGCAGCGACACACAGATGCTACAACCAGAGATTTTTCTCTAATAAGACACCCTCACTGACCCTCTGCTCTTTTCCTCCTTGCTGTCCTTGAGTCTTCCCTCTGCCTCAGTAGAGGTGTTGTTGGAGGAGGTTTCCTCCCTCTCTCCATTGAACAGTTCGTTCAGGGGCGCATCTGTTACCATAGCAACAACCACAGAGACATTACTGGGATATCCCTATGGCAGTAGGAACACAGCTCCACTGGACAGTGATAGTAGTGCTGCATTAATGGACTGACCTCTGCTCTTGGTCTTTCTGTGGCGTATGGTGGCGTGGACGAGGTCACAGCCTGAAGTGTGGTTCCGATGGCGTTTGCTGCGCTCGTCACTGAACCATGTCCCAGACAGGAAGCGCAGACGTGCTGGATCTGTCTCTGCCTGCTCAAGGACCCTGCAGCATTGACAGGGGGAGGGTCAAGTTAAACAGAAAACAATCACCGTTTTCTGTCTACATAAGTCACCAGATGTCAGAAGCAGTCGCAGTTGTCACTTCTGTCATGGAACTTTAGTCAGGATGTAAAAGAGAAAGAGGTGGGTCAGTTCTATTATTACAACACACAGATATTTAAATATATTACACTTCCCCTCCACACACCTGATATTTAAGTACATACATTTTTTTTTAGAAATTTTATTGATTGATAAACAGAAAATTGTGATGACTTAATCAATGAAAACCTTTCAAACACTCCAATTTCAGGTTCTCAAATGTCACAAATGCAGCTTTTCTCTTTTTACTTCACTATAAATTAAATATTTTGGGGTTTTGGCCTGATGGCCAGCTAATACAAACAACTGGAAGATTTCACGTTCTGCTCTGGGAAATTATGACTTTTCTCCATATTCTCTTGTGTTTTAGAAACTAAATGGCAAATCAAACAATTAATGAAGGACAATCAATAACACTTTCATAATACGTGATAGCACATTGAATATTTTTGTCAAATTTTAGACTGAACAAACAAGCAATTGAAAAGACAGTTTTTTTCACAATGTTATTGACCAAACAATGAGTTGATTAATTAGGAAAGAAAACTCCAAATTAATCAATATTAAAAACCAGCTGTTAGTTGCAGCAAGTCAACAGAATCTAGCAGAGCCCGACTTCACTGGAAATTCACTGGACAATAAAGTTTACAATAAAACTGTAAAATATCCTGCCTCCATTACATATCTTTGTCAGAATTGTTTAATAACTACATTTTGGCCAATATATCGATATAAGATTTTTCCAGTATAAATCGAGCTCTAGCATCTACACCATGAATGTTTCTCAAATACAGCCGCTCCCCTGTCAGCAGAAATTATTTCAACAGTTGACTCAAAACTCAAAAGAGTAAAACCAAACACTTTGAGTTTGTTGGTTAGCCACCATTTGGCATGGAATAGCTGTAGTTCTTTAACTTTGGTAAAGCTTTAAACAACCTACAAATAAGACAAATTTTCAAAAGTTTTAAAACTTAAAACTACAACACACAGAGAGGAGACAGACTAAAGGAAAACCCTGAATAATGAAAGCACATTCAGAAGGTGTGTTAGAGGTGCACTGCATGATGCTGTTAAGCAATTAGCATCCTACCATGATTTCTGACATGTACCTAATCCCCTCAGAGGCAATGGAAGTTATTCTGAGTGATTACCTTCATCCTATTTTCTAGGATAACAATTCCCAAATCTACAAGGGTTCAACAAACAGGTTGACGAGTAGGAAAATAATGTGAAGCATAAACTACAGTCAGAGTCACCAGTTCTCAACTTAACACTTATTTGAGATTTTGTACCACTAGTGTTTCCCACCGCCACAATCAAAACACCAAATAAAGAAATATCTTTTGGAGGAATGATGTTCATCCGTCCTGTACAATGACAGTTGTATAACGCAAGCGAAGGAGCAGGGAAGCTAAAGATTCACTGGGGCTCAACACCTCACTGAGACATTTGGTAATGGTTTTCCAATTCAGTCATCTCCCATCTGTATGTTGGTGTTAACAAATGAACACAACGGGTTCCTCCAGAGAATTAATAGTCACCTCTGACCTTAGACGTCCTTCATCACGATGACGCAAGTCCAAGTCACGTTGTAAGACCTGAAGGATGGAGGACTGCTCGTCTTCGGTCAGGTGGCTCAGGTCAAGAGATGAGTCAACCCGCTCCCCCTCCATTCTTGAGAGAGAAGTGCAAATAAACATCATCCTTAAACAAATAAACCGTACCTGTCCTTCTCTGTAATTGCACTCTAACCTCCGGGTATTATTTGATGAGGTTCCAGAGTATAAAATAAAATCAACATTTCGCTATGACTTTCAAACGTACTGAAATCAAAAGCATGTCCTGGGTAAGATTGTCTTTGTTGCAGAGACCGAGAGGAACTTTTGGAGTGTTTTCAGTTTTGAATTAGTCAGGAGACTATGGTTCACTATATAACACAGGGCATCAGGAGCACAGCAGACTTTCCTAAAGGACCCTATAAAATGTCTACTGGCACTTTTGTTCCGACAAGAAGTGAAATTGCCTTCACTGATTGCTTTATTTCAATTTTTTTTTTAGGCCTGAAGCTGTAAAACGTTCCAGTTTTTCACAAGAAGCAAGAGTACAGGGTACAGACCCTCTGGTTGGAAACCACTGCACACTTTGAGGGTACAGTAACTCTTTGAAGCTCTGAGTCTTCCAGTTGCTCTGCCACACCAGTGGCCAAGGACACCGTTTCTGTCTGCTTCAGTGACATTCATCCCTTCAACTGTGGACTGAACTGCTGGATAAATCTAAAAAAATTATATATCCTTCAAAATAAAGGCGGATGATATTATTTATAGATGCTATGAAATTATAGTGTAGTTTCACCTGTTTTACCACAAAATAATAATTTTAAGCCCTAGCGTGTGTGTGTTTTCACTGCCCTGAGGCTATAGGTAACCTACATCTGAGATATTAACGCATGCGCAAAGCGGACCAACTAACTTGGACAGAGAAAAAACGGGATTATACAATAAAAAAAATTTACGATGGATCACAACTAAAACAACATTAAAATATGAATATTGTTATGTATAGTACGTGATATCGAGTATGCAATATAATAGCCTATTCCTGTGGTATTTTTTTTTTCTAAAACTGAGTGAAGATTGTAAAATGTAATGCTTTATCTCCGAAAGATTACTGAAGTGTCTCTTCATGTTTAATTGCAGGAAGTATTCCTGTAGTAAAAAACAGGTCCGTGCAGCACTTCCTTCATCACGAACACCGCGTGACGGAAGACACCTGTAGCCACTTTTTTCCATTTGGGGTCGAAAGTTAAACTCTTTCTTCTTCCATTAATTAAAAATTCGCACCGAGAAACACAAGACAAGAGTCAAAACCGTGTTACCTTACTTGACAGCTTCCGCCAGTTCCATCTGTGAAAAGTTTGGTGAAAAGTTTTCCTGAGTGCGGATTGTGTGTGTGTGTGTGTGTGTGTTGACGTTTGTGTACTGAGTAAACGGAGTGAACACGCCCTCAGTGCGCACAGGGGCTGCACTCAGCCGGGAGCTCTGCGTGATGCGGAACAAACACAACAGACGGACAGGGACTCTCTCTCTCTCTCTCTCTCTCTGTGTGTGTGTGTGTGTGTGTGTGTGTGTGTTGAAGAGCGTCATATACTGATACAAATGTATTCGTCTGACTGTGTGATATGACTCACACACGGATGTTTCACCAAATGGCAGGGTGGAGGTGGGATGTAACTTTCCTCCTTTTAGCTGTCCACACCTGCTAAACACACACATGGCCACTCGCTGAGGTTAAACCTACTCTGCGCGCGCGCACGCACACGCACATACACACCCAAGCAAACAGAGCTTTCTGCTTGCTTTAAAGCGGAAGAAAAAATAGCCACAGCACATGAAACCAGCCTCAATTTATGTGTGGACTTGTGGTGTGTGTGTGTGTGTGTGTGTGTGTGTGTGCGCCGGACTTCCCTTTCACTCCGTGGAAATGTGTTTGTGAGTGTAGGGGGAGGCCGAACTCAGTGTGAAAAAATCCCACATTCAGTCCTGTCCTTTGTCAACAGACTTGGATGACAGCCACTGTCTGCTCAGTTGGCGAAACCTTTTTGTGTGGGTTTATTCAAGCCTGTGGCTCTTGGCTCAGAGAGAGACTGGGGCATCCAACCGGGCATCCTGCTGCTCCCCTAAAGGCCTCAATCAGTGCTCTGTCAGGGCTGCATGCTGGAGCCCATACTGACACCCAGATATACGAGGATAGGTGTTTGTCATCTGCAGATCCTGGGAGCTGGTGCCTGGTCACATGCAGATTACAGTCTAATCAGTTCAATCCCTCTGCCGGTATGGGCAAACATGCACTTAGCACTGATCTCCATAGTGATTGGCTGAGCTCCTCATCTGCATGCAAGAAAACAGAGCTATGACACACAAACACACACACACACACGAACACGAACACACAAACACACACTGAACAGGTGGTTATCCATAATTTATTCAGGCAATCTAATGGCGTCACAAAAAAATCAAACCGTTCAACCAAACCAGCCTCACATGAATAAACAGGATCACATCTCTTTGGACAGTTATTAAAGGGTTAAAGCTGATATGTATATATGATAAATATGAGCAAACAAAACAGAATTCTTCTCCACAAAAACAAGTTCATAAAAAAAAAAAAAAAGACTGTAAGCTACTGATGACTCAAAACAAGGACACACTAGAGCCATAGTGGACATCTTTTAGAAGTCTGAAAACTTAATAATGCTTTTAGGCCTTAACTGTCACTTTCTACGGCCCCAAATGTGGCGTTTGGGGGCCTCCAAGATGCTTCTTAGGGTCCTCTGCTAAATCATTTCACTCACCACAAGTTAACGTGTGATATAAGCTGTATAAATATATATATATATATATATATATATATATAACTTATGGTTTCAATAAAACTCCAGAAAGTTATGCAAGTGCACATAAAATAGACCTCTCGGATGATGGACAATCCCGGAGCTGATCTATTTTAGGGCTCTTGAGAAAAAAAGCTTTAAATGCTTGTCATGACCTTGACTGACCGACTGTCTACATGGTATTATATGACTCTTTCCGATAACTGCACTGCACTACATACAGTTCAAACAGCTCAATTTACCCTGCTCAACTGTTTGTCAGAGAAACAACACTTACAGAAAACAAAATTACCGTCTGTGAAGATTTCGGTTAGATTTGATGTCAGAGCTACTGAAGAAAGTGCTCAGGACATCAGAGTCTCTTTGTTTCTCAGTGGTGTGAAACTCTTTTATGCGACTGTGTGAACACAAATACAGCAAATACTAAAATACACTAAATACAACAGTGAATGCATGCACAGACATTTGTTACACAATACAGTATTTTGAGATGTGTCCTCTTATAAACACACCCATCCCCATGGGTATACACATGGGGACCAAACCAAAAATTACAGGAGCTGAGGAAAAAAAAAAACCTTGTCGTCATAATTCGATGAGTCACCGCTCTGCTGTCCTCCACCCTTGTCTGATTGTCCGTCATCTTATCTTCATTGCTGTGGCTGCTCTCTGCGTAAAGACGAACATAAATTTGTGTGGATAGATTAGATTTGTGATCAGAATAAAAATACAATCAGAGCTAAAGATGTTGCAGGTGCAATTCTTTCTACCGTACACTGTGTTGTTAATCATTCCTGCCACCAGGAGCTGCTGTTGCACCAACAGCGCGCCCCTCAGTACAGTCGTGTCAGATTCCCTGTTCTCTCACACCTACATGCATAAACTCACATGGGGTCATAGTTGCTCTGCTCTTTGGATTTGAGGAAGCGCATGGCAAAGAAGCCGCCCGCCTGCAGACACAGCACGAGTATGATGCCTCCGATGAAGCTGGACATGTCGAACTTGGCCTGGGAGAACTCAGTGCTACCTCCATCACCTTGAGGGCAAAGGGCAAAGGGCAAAGTTCAGTGGGTTTATACTGAAATTACATGAAACCAGGATGAGGTGGATAAAGACTAGAGAGTCCGTTTTTGTTTTTTTGGGGTTTTTTTTAAACACCGACAAGGATTTTAAAAATGACTCAGTGCCTTTGGGAAACATTTTACTTAGCTCTTATGGGATAATACATGTTTGACGCAAGATGCTGGGGAGGGGAGGGGATGGAAGTGGATTCTGAGGCAGAGTCGATCCAATTTACCTGAGTCACCTTCACCTCCCACTGCAACAGTCTCCACAACTGGAAGATGAAATATGTGATAGAGTTACTGAACTGGCAGACAAAAGACTTCATGCCAACTTTATGTGTGTGTATTGTTTTGTACCTGTGCACAATTCAGACACTCTGGTCCAGCTGCAGTTCATGCCGTTGTCTGCTGAATTTCCGTCATCAGTCACGCACAAGCCTGTGTCATTACCTGAGAATTAAACAACACGTATTTTAGTGTGTGTTTGTGTGTCATGTGTGTGTTCCTGGCAAACTAAATAATTCAGTCATCTTGTACAAACCAGGGAAGCTAATGTTACAGCAGCTGTGATGATTGAATTACTATCAGAGGTCAGGGGTGTGTGTGTGTGTGTGTGTGTGTGTGTGTGTGTGTGTGTGTGTGTGTGTGTGTGTGTGTGTGTGTGTGCACGTGTCACCATCTGGACAAAGCCTCCAGACACAGCCTGTCAGGTTGAGCATGGAGTCTCCGACACACAGGTCACATGACGAGGCTTGAGAACAATCTGTAGGAGACAAAACTGCCAGTCAATTGGCACTGTCAATCAAACCCAATCAATTGGCTGATCTACAATTATCCTCCCACAAACATTTAAACAGCTTCATTATTGGAAGACAGATGTCCTTCCAGTTTGGACAGTGTTAGAAATGGCAAACGATTGTAATGCCAAAGAAAAGATGGTAGATTCTCATTAAACATTTTTACTTCTTGCCAATTTGTCAGAAACAACAAAGAGCAAGCCAACTTCACAGTAATGAAAGAGAGCTATATCAAGAAAAGATCATTGAAGCAGATCAGATCAGGCTGGTGGAAACACGGTGTCAAGGACAGCAGACATCAGATGACAAGCATAGGTTACACACCAATAGGTTTCTGAGAAGAACAAAATACACAGAGATGGTCACACAATTAGAAAATAAAGACATGTGGACAGACCCATACCTGCCTGTGAGTACACAGAGGGAACCAATGCTAGAAACAGCACAGTGGAGCAGAAGACCTTCAATACAAACTGCTGCATCCTCACAGTCACAGAGCACCAAAACCTGCAACTGACACCTGGAAACTCTGGTGCTTTGGGCAGAATTAGTTCAAAACAACGAAACAGTTTTAAATTGAAATATCTTCAGTCAGTCCTTGAAAGGTTTCCAATAGTTGCTGAAGAAGATATGATTCCCAGCGAGGACACAGAGAGAAAGAGAAACAGACAGGAGACACAGAGACCTGTGTAACATGAGCAAGATCAAACTTGGTTCCCTGGCAACCGGCTGGTCCACCTCAACCCTCCTGAAATACACACCAGTTTGAACTGACTGTCACCTGTTTACCTCCGCAGGCAGTGCATGAACACACTCACCTGCATTCCCTCATATGTCCTTACAAACGGCAAAACCAATCGAGGGAAGAATGGGAAGAAACAGCACCTGGTCCCATTTTGTCAGTACCTGCACTAAGAAATCACACAACTCCACCTCACACGTTAAAACTGGTGTATATTTAAGGACTGTGGTTGCCTAGCTTGTTAAAGTCTCTACCATTCATCCTCTGGAGACCTTGAATGTATATTACCTTTCACAGCTTACATTTCACATCAATTGAGTACATGTTGAGATATTTTACAGGATTGTCAACACTTTGATGTGAAAAATGTGACCAACTTGTGGTGTAAAATGAATAGTCAGAGGATCACCAAAGTAATTAGGATTCAAACCCATGGGCACCTTATTTCATGGCAATAAGCCTACTCAGTAGCTGTTGAGATATTTCAATGTGCACAGAGGTAGTGTAGAAACCAGCAGAACCACTCCCTAGAGCCACACCTTGGCTAAAAATGTATTCCTGTTTGCACAACATTTCTTTTCTGACTTTTTCCTGGAGAAATAATGGAAAATTGTAGCTATACAAGTCTGTTGAAGAGGGAAAAAAACCACTCTTTAGCCATAGTTATCATAACTCATGTTCACCTAAGCCCATAACTTGGGACGTGGGGTCTCTAGTTGCTTTATCTTCAGCAGTTACGAGCCAATAAACGGTGGCAAACCACTGTTCTAGAAACAAAACAGACCCAGCAGGAATCAATTAGCCTCTGTTTTTCCTGTGGAGACTCAGAAAACATTAAGTCTGATTAAGACTGATTAAATTTAAGAACACGATCAGTAGCCTCATATTAATTAAAACTGCAAGCGGTGATATGCGGGCCCTCGCAAAACGCACGTCGGGGATCCAGCGGGTCGGGGCCGCCAGCTCCCCGACATGCAGCATGCGAGGGTCTGCATATTCCCGCTTGTAGTTTAAAAATTTTTCTCAATCTTGTTCCTTTTTCTTCTTAAAAAAAAAAAAAAAAACGCTTTTTTTTGGCGGCTTTAACATCTTCAAAAACTCATGAAAGTTGTTGCCTGATGCATGTGCAAAGTTTCGTGAGGTTTGGAGCATCCGTTGACCTTAAACATCAACTTCCTGTTTCACGGCGAAACATCAAACTTTGCCGCATCGCCCAGGCTATACTATATACTATATACAAAAATGAATTTTCGGTCACTTTTTGGAGGACATGCTATAGTATGACTTTTTTTTAATATTTCGGACGACATACTTTGGATATTTTGGATGACTTTTTTTCATCACTTTTTGGAGTATGACCTTTTTCTGAACTGACATGCATGCCTCAAGTTACTTCTCACTGTGAGGCAACTGCTCTAACACCACTGTGTCATGCTATGTCATATTGTCCGAAATATGAAAAAAAAAAAAAAAAAGCTCTCTTTTGGGGGATTCTAATTTTAGTATTGTTGTTGGCCTTTGGTTTAGTATTAGTATGACTGCATGTACAAACCCAAACCTGTGTGGCTGACCCTTAGAGGGATTTGATCTCCGTGAACCATGTGGGTTATTAAGGGGACTTGCCTTCCGTGAACCGTGTGTAATATTTTGAGCGGGGCTCAATGAGGTCGTTTCCAGCTATGAAGCAGCGTTGTAGACCGCTGGGCTACCTTCGGCGCCGGAGAATGAGTTTCACGGAGTTCACTCAGAGCTTTCCAGCTCAACCGACAGTCTGGTTAACTCAACAGGTAAAAGATTCTACTTCACCAAGGTTGCTATTAATGGTTCAAATTCCACCTTGGCCTGTTGATGGTGATTCAACTCTTAGTGAAGTTGAAACGTTTGGAGAAATTGAAAAAGTTTTGCATACACTACACATTACAGGAAGATATTTAATGTCACTGCAGACCCCCTTGAAAACACGTATATCTACTATCTGAAGAATGTCTGCGGCAATTTTAGTCGCATTTGAATGAATATTTATGGACGGTGGAGTTATAGGTTGCAGTGAGCCAAAGATTTGTCACAATGCTGTTTGACTCCTGGGAAGATAGATGGTGCAGTGGTTAGCACTGCTGCTTCTCAGTCAGAAGGTTTGGGGTTTGATTCCCCCCCTTTGTCATGTCTTAAAAAAAAAAAACCGGAAGTCCTTTTTTGTTGTACGACGCTGCTTCAGAGCGGGAAATGACCTCATGAGGATGCGGGTTCGAACCCCACTCAAGGTAATCCATGGAATGTTCATGGAAGGCGATTCCCCCTAAGGGTAAGCCACACTGTTTCAGGTTTGCGGTGACTAAAGTTAACAACAATACTAAAAAACAAATACAAACAAAAATAAAAATCAATAACAAAAAATAAAGGGTGTGTCTACATCTTGGATTTCTGTCCGAATTACCACAAACTTTATTCCCCAAAATCCCCAAAAGTCATACTATAGCATGTCGTCCAAAAAGTGACCCAAAAGTCATTTTTGTATGTAGTATATATAGTATGTAGTATATATATATATATAGTATATTGTATATATGTATATAGTATAGTCATGTCATGGCAATTTTGGACACGCTACAGTATGACAAATAGTGGTGCAGTGGTTAGAGCAGTTGCCTCACAGTGACAAGTAACTTGAGGCATGCATGTCAGTTCATAAAAAAGGTCATACTCCAACAAGTGATGAAAAAAAAGTCATCCAAAATATCCAAAGTATGTTGTCCAAAATATTCAAAGAAAAGTCATGTTGTCCAAAATATGATTAAAAAAACAAACAAACAAAAAGTCATACTATAGCATGTCCAAAAAGTGACCCAAAATTCATTTTTGTATATAGTATATAGTATAACCAGGGCGATGCGGCAAAGTTTGATGTTTTACCGTGACACAGGAAGTTGCTGTTTAAGGTCAACGGATGCTCCAAACCTCATGAAACGTTGCACATGCGTCAGGCAACAACTTTCATGAGTTTTTGAAGATATTAAAGCCGCCAAAAAAAAAAAGCAATTTTTTTTTTTTTTTTTTTTTTTTTAAAGAAGAATAAGGAACGAGATCGAGAAAAAAAAATTAAACTGCAAGCGGGAATATGCGGACCCTCAGGCGCTGCACGTCGGGGAGCCGGCAGCTCCGACCCGCTGGATCCCCCGACGTGCAGCGTGCGAGGGGCCCTCGGGCCGCATATCACCGCTTGCAGTTTTAATTGGTCATTCGATTTTATTTTTTTACATTTTGTCTTTTTCTTGTTCCATTTTCATCTATATATTGTGTTTCCTTCAATGATAAAATTTTGATTTTGTTTGCTTTGTTGTATTGTTCTTTTCCTTTTCTTGGTGAATGTCACCAAAGCTTTCCTTTGTTTTACTCCTTTGATGCACTGTCTTTTGTGTGCAATTAAATAAGTCCATATCTAAAGAAAGGAACCAAATAACAACAGCTATACCCTCCACTAGCTGTATAAACAAAGTCTAAATGTGTACTCCCTTTTCACGATTAATCTTACTTCTCTAAAAGTAAGATTGGTTGTGAGGTAAACTGATTGCAGTTGAATGAGAGATTAAGAAGTAATACAGTGTAAAACATGAGGTCTGAACTAATCTATTACTGATCTTTTGTGTTTGAAACCATGGAAAGACCTGGCTGGATTATGTGGAAAGCTGAGTAAAAGAGGGCTCGTGGTGCCCTACACAGAAAATGCTCCATAACTCGCAGCTATGCCCTTGTGCAGAAACATGCAAATGCACCAGCACAAAAAAACGCAAGTGCTTCGACCTTCAAAGTGTTGCTTTGTGATGTAGATGCACTGAGTCATAGCCCCTGATCAGGCCCTTGTAAAATCACATGCAGTGAGCCCAGAATCACGATCCAGTTGAGAGCTTCATGCAAGAATAGTACCCTCACCACCACCACCACCTCTTCCTCCTCCTCCTCCTGGTCTCACTCCGACGTGACTCCTCTACTCCCACATCTCATACGCTCCCTCACTCATTGTCTGGGTAGATGTGTGCAGTAGTTGGCTCGTTTGGGCTTTGGCGTGATAAAAAAAAAAAAAAAAAAAAAAAAAAAAAAAACACACACACAAAGGGATATTCCGCAATCCTGCAAACACGACCTTCTCCTCCACGGATGTTCCCACTGCTTGGAGAAAAAAATCGATAAAATACACAGATACAAGCGAGTAAATAATGCTTTAATTTCACCGTCGAGTATAGGCGACTTGTATAAAGACACGCACATATGATGTAACTGAATATAAAATAAGGAGTGGAAGGAGACGGGAATTCATTTAAATCTTCATAATTTATAGTGTTTAAGACGAAAGAAATACGTGGAAAATGACATTCTTTACCAAATTCATCATTCAGTCAGTTTAGTTTCTCTGATTTGTGTAAATGTTGCAATTCTGCAGAAATTTGCGGAAGCTCGGTAATACCGGCGTCAAGGTGACAAGTGTTGCAATTCAGATCATCCCTGTGACGTAGCCGAGGTTTATGGACAGGAAGTCTGTCCTAATATGGCTCGAGCAGGACGAGATCCCCCCCCCCCCCCCCCCCCCACCCAGTTAGCGCGTTGATATGCGCGACCACCGCGGATCAGCACACCCTGCAGCACCCACGACACATTGTCAAACCGGGGAAGCCATGAAATCCCTGCTGCTGAGTTACCGTAAAAGGGTAGGCGCGTCCGTTTCTACGAACTGATGCTTAAATCAAAGGACACACAAATACATTAGATACTATGCAAAAAAAAAAAAAAAATAGGGTTTTAATACCTGGGTTTGTTAACCCCCCTACGTCCACATTAAAATACAAATCTTCTCCGTTGCCCCCAAACGGAAACAATCCTAAAAGATTTCCAAATCTGTGTGACGCAAATAATGTACAATTAATGAGACATAAAAAAAAAAAAAAAAAAAAAAATAAGTTGTGAGGCCTGTTGTCTGCTGATGTTATATTAAATAGCATTTAATTGTAAAATGCTTCTGTTGTATTTTTCCATCCCTGTATATGTAGCTACAGTATAATAATCATAATAATCACAGCCGGTTGTTGGTTTTGGACAGGGTGGGTAAAAAAGTGTTTCTTCTCCGTTCATTAGGATGGATACTTTTAACTTACAGCATCTGTTTCACACAGATATCTGTCGCTGTGCAAGACATCTCCCCGTGAGTCATAATGCTGCTGATGTTTCAGCACCGTGGACAGCGCCGGCGCTGAGCTCGGTCCTCGCAGCTGGCAGCCCTCTGCGCCCTGCCCGACACTAAAAAAAAAAAAAAAAAAAAACAATACCCCTCATTCAACCAGGCCTCTGGTCTTATTGAGAAAACGTGTGTCGGAGAGGGGCGTCGGTTGATGCTGATTATTTACAAGAAATGAGAACAGGAGTGAACCGCAGTGGGAGGGGCGACAGAGATGCCGCATTTTTCTGAATGAAATTACTCCGTATGCAACCCCCACCTCCCCGATCCCCCGCTTCCTCAATGCCGGGCCCCTGATTGGTCGAGCCTCCCAGTCAACGACGTCAGACAGGCTCTTGTGGATGAGCCCGCGCACAAGAGCATCCATTCTGCCTCCCATACGCGCTCCGGAGACACTGAAAAAGAAGAAGAAGAAGAGATGCAAGCGACACCGAGTAAGAGTTTGGCGCGACTTTGATGAAGACAGGAGCACAGAGCAAATCATCCACGGCGATAGACTTTATTTGAAACTGGTGGCGAGCCTCACAGCGGACAGCATCACCTCGTCTCCATCATTTGGACTGAACCTTACAAAAGAAGAGAAAACATCTGTTTAATTCTAGCAAAGGACGCTGACTTGTGTTAATAAGGTAAGGTGGATAATTCGGCGTAGCCGGATGTATATGTGTCTGTGCGATACGTGCGTGTTCGTGTGCGTGTGTTGGGGACATCCTCTGCGGTGCAGTGAACCTGCAATTGTGTTATACAACAGGGTCCTCTGCACGAGGAGGTGGGATATAGCCTACTTCACCCTGAGATTGGAGAGGAAGGAGGATGAAAGACTCCTGGCGGAGCAAACGCTCCTCCTTTTAGAGTATAGCAAAAAAAATCATGAGCGAATAATAAATTAACAGCAATGTAGCCTATTGCTTTTACGACGTGGTCGGCGATTTCCTTTCAGGGTGTGCAGTACATTTTGACATGTCCTAAAGAACAAGGCGATAACATACCAGGGAGCACACGCATCTTAACCTTGTAATAAGCGAATTCCTAAAATAGCTTCCAATAAATTGCAGCCTAACGTACCGGTGCCATTAAGCACCATTCAAGATGCAGCCGTGCATGTACAATCTAGAGCCACAGCGTGCTCCTCCTGTTGAACATCAAATTAACGAGAAAGAAAACTCTGCAGACTGTAGAACAGCATTGATCAAGAAGTGAGTTTTCAGAAACAACCACAAATGATATGTTGTAGAAGTGAGTGGAGGGTAAAACCAAGGGATGGACGGCAAAAGCCAATGAGAGCCCAGCTTTACCGTGACGTATCAAATTAACGATGCATCACTATATTGATAACTCTGTCTACAAAGTGGCATTATGCCCACATATTGATTAACCGTAACTTGCATGACTTCCCGCGAGACTACAAACGGTGACGTCACCCACACTTCAGACAGCGGCGGGATTACTGTCAAGAAATTTTTAAGGGATGTAAAAAAAAAAAAAAAAAAACATGATTATCTGAAGGGTTGCTAAAAGGGTCCTTTCTGGAGGTATTTTCCAGAATGGTACATCTAAGCCTAATTTAACATCACAAATAATGGTAACAAGAAAACACAGGGCAATCAGAAAAAAACACAAAATTCTCTGGTATAGGTTTAATATAGCTCAAATGCATTAAGAGTATAGCAGCTCCAGTTCTCGATTACCGTATTGCCACCTTCTACTCTGTGTGATGCCACATCCGGCATGCAACAGGCTCAAACCACAGCTCCTGGTCCGGGAAAGGCAGTTTAACAGACAAATGGAGTTGCACTCATGACTCATCTGGGCTACTCTCTCTCTCTCTCTCTTTTAGCTTGTGTTTGTGTGACCGTTGACCAACCATGATCCTGAACGCCTCAAACGTGGGCTGGGATGAGTCCTCAGGTGAAGAGCCCCTCTTCCCCCTGGACCAACTGGACAGCTCACCTCAGTATGAAGTCCCACCCCTCACAGTGTGGGGCGTGGCCCTCTGTGTTTCAGGAACTCTCATCGCCACCGAAAATGCAGTCGTTGTCACCACCATCTTGGCCACCCCATCGCTTCGCGCCCCTGTCTTCTTGCTGCTCGCCAGCCTCGGCCTGGCTGACCTCCTGGCAGGAGTGGCACTGATTCTGCACTTCCTCTTCCTGTTCTGTATGGAGCCCAGTGATTGGTCAGAACTGCTGACCTCGGGACTGCTGGTGACATCACTGACTGCCTCGCTCTGTAGCCTCATGGGTGTCGCCTTAGACAGATATCTGTCTTTGAGCCACGCCCTCACCTACGGTTCGGGGGAATCCCGCCGCAGAGCCGCCATCCTCCTGCTGCTGGTCTGGTTGGGTGCATGTGTCATCGGGGCGGGACCAGCAATGGGATGGCACTGTCTTGAGGAGCCAAATTCCTGTTCTGTAGCACGACCTCTGACCCGGACATATCTGTCGCTGTTGTGTGGTGGCTTCCTGGTGGTTGTCATAGTAACCCTGCAATTGTATGCTGGGATCTGCCGGGTGGCAAGGAGGCATGCCCACGCCATCGCTACCCAAAGGCACTTCCTCCCCGCCAACCAATCATATGCAAGCAAGCACGGCAGTGGGAGGGGCTTCTCTCGTCTCATCCTGGTCCTGTTTGTGTTTGTGGGCTGCTGGATGCCTTTCTCCCTGTGGGGGCTGCTGGGAGACGCGTCCAGCCCTCCTCTGTACACCTACGCCACCTTGGTGCCGGCAGCAGGAAGCTCCTTGCTGAACCCCATCCTCTACAGTCTGAGAAACAAAGACATTCGCAAGGTGCTGCTCCACGCCTGCTGCCCACACACATACACACACAACACACACATACACAACCCCGTCGACGTGTAGACTGACCAAACCTCGCACCGAACACACAATCTATGCCAGACATGTCGCTGTTTGTGTGTGCCAAGATACACTCGGAGCTGACTGCCATCCAAATCCAGTACATGAAGTCTTAAACACACACGTACTCCCACACACACACGAGCAGCACTTTCCAGAGATGGAATCTTTCCGCAAATCAGAATGTACTGAACTGGCCTGGCTGGCTCGGGACTTTAGACTAAACGTACTGTCCTCTATGTACTTTTGTGCCTCATCCTCAGTCAATTGTAGCTCCACCGGATCCCCAGAATGAAACAATCACAGGGATGATATGTACCCCCACTCATGGATTTAATGAGTGTCTGCACTTTAAGACGTGATGAAGGGATGGGTTTTAAATAGAGGCCTATCACGGTGTAATGACAAACGTGAGCCAAAGCCCAATTATATTTACTTGAACGTCTCGAAAACAAAATGTTCTCGATCTTTGAGATTATATTTTGCACATACTGTTATAGGCACTTTGAAAGGTACTGACCATATGTTCGCGTTGCACAACCTTTTTGAAATGAATAAATATTTTATACTGATGAATAATAAACATGCTTTTTTTTCTACCGGAATGACGTCAGCACTCTTCTCTTCACTGCTGCCGAAGCTTTGAATGTGTTTGTATATTTCTGTCTCTAACTCAGTTTGACACAGACTGCTGCTCCTTTTCCTGCATCCTAAATTATTTGGTGGCCGAGGCAATCTGTAGTGTTGTTACATTCCCTCTGCTCCCACTGCGTCCTTTTAAAATCTACAAAGCAGCCAAGGTGTGAGGACGCAGAGATTATACAAGAAGTTTTTTCTCTCCTCCTACTCGTTTTCGGAACTTTTCTCCGGTCGATTCTTTTTCACACTCCCTACACAATCAGCGCCGGGCTCTTTGAGAAGGTGTCCGCCGCTGATATAAAGAGGATGAATCATGGATAAAGCATGAGGAGTCTCTTGCATCATAGCGCGCGCACGCACCCTCCGCACATCCTCACAGAAATCCAAACAATCACTGGAATTATCTTTAACTTTATTGAAATAACTAGAATCATTTGGAAATTTAAGGCAAGCGAAGCAGAATTTTGGCTGAGCATGCTGTGTGAGTGTGGTTTAACACAGGCAGACTTCAAATAAAAAAAAAAGGCACTTCAAAATATGTGGTTCACACTAAACATGAGTCAGTTCTACATTTGACTTCTCACTGACAGCTGTTAATATTTTTGGAAGACGCTCACCAGTGAACATTGTGGCTAACCGAATAAATGAACAGACACCGAACTGCAGTAAAAAATAAAAAAAAGAAAGAAAAAAAGGCACTTACCAGGCAGCAGGATAAGGCCAAAGGCTGCCTGGTTCTATCGAGAAAACAGTGATTGATGCAACAGAGCCTAGTTCATCCCCAGAAAAAGTCTCAAATACAATTGCGAGACAAAGCCCATATAACAACGCTAAAATACATTACAAAATAAATCATGATATTTATGTTAAATGTCTACATGTAATCAGTATGGCAGTCTCATTAAACACCCCTGGTGTCTGACATGAGCCAATACCGCTCACCTATCACGTTGAATATTTAATTCATGAGTTTGTTTGAGTAACAACCATGAGTCAATTGTTCCCATGACAACCGCAGAAGAAGACTGAATATAAAAGTGAGGGGAGAAGAAGGGTGATAAAAAACTGTGCTTTAAAGTGATTGCATTAATTATCTTCAGTAGATATAATTCGAGATGTAACATAAATTGTACATCCATATAACATGATCCAAGAATGTTTTACAGTCAACACCTTCAACACCTCTTTCCACTGAGTACACACAGCTATTGTGCATGTGTCTGCCTCTCTATTACCTGTTGACATAATGTACTACAGCAGATAAAATTTGGCTTTTGGCCCGACACTAAGATAAAGAAGAGGTGATGTGTTTACGCGCGCACTGAGCAGAGAGACGTGCATCACCTCGCATAACACTCTTGCATCAATACTACTGGTGCATCATCGAATAAAAGTGATGGCAAACTGACTCACAACCAGGCACACTAACATTCTTTCTCCTCTTTTGACTGTTGCACCTTTGATATGAATATTTTTGGATATATGGAAATGTATGGGTCAAGGAATGTGATTGGAAATAGGTTAAGTACATACTATGTGTACACACTCTCAAACTAACTGACAAAACACACTGACCTCGGCTCTATTTGTACTTGAAGAATGGGATCTGAATGGAAATAAACGGCCTCTTTCAGGCTGAGGAAAAACACAAACGTAGTAAAAGGTAGAAAGGGATGGCGATCAGTCGGACCACTCGTCATCATCGAATTCTGAGGAGTCATCCTCGCTGTCGCTGCACTCTACAGCGATACGACGTGACAGGATGGCGGCCACATCGTTGTTGGAGTGATCCCTCTTCTCCTGCTCCCGTTGTTCCTCCACCTTCCGCAGGTTGAAACCTAAATGAGTTTGTTAAATGGTCAGAATGAGTGTACAGCAGCGACATAATCCTTTTGCAGTTGTAGACAAAAAAAAAAAAAATCAATATACAGAGGTCAGTCATTCAAAACTGTTAATCTCATCAGTGATTACTACGGTACATTTTATGGTAATCAGGGAGCCAGCAAAGCAAGGAACTCTAGTCTCCTTTTCTAGTTTAATTCTCAACATATGCAAGGTTTTTCCCAAGTATTACAAGGGTTAGGAGCAGCACCTAAGCCATTTTTGATCCAGCCAATCGGCTGTGAGGAATGTAATCATCCATTTGACCTGGGCTTGGTTCTGTTGTGCCTCACCTTTTCGGATGGCCTGCAGAAGGTCACTGCGAGCGTCATCTTCAGGCTCCGGCTGAGGTTTGGGAGCAGAGGTGGGTGCCTTCCCACCGCCAGAGGGAGGAGGAAGGGCAGAGTGGTCAAAGGATGGGGGAGGAGGTCCAGGGGGTGGTGGAGGAGGAGGAGGAGGTGGTGGACCACCACCTGCAGGCATCGGTGGTGGAGGAGGAGGACAAACAGAGGACATAGCAGGTGGAGGAGGAGGAGCAGGTGGAGAGGGATAGGCGTTGGGAGAAGAGGAGAACGGAGGAGGGGATGGTGGGGTGTCGAAGCCAGGGGGAGGTGATGGGACCCCAAAACCAGAGGGTGGAGGAGGAGGAGGTGGTGCAGGAGGAGGAGAGAGGCTCGGGCGGGAGTTGGATGGGGGAGAAGCCATGGGGGGAGCCGGAGGCGGGTGGCTTGGACTCAGCACGCTGACACGCTTCTGGGTCGGCGCTCCATATTGTCCATCATTGTATCTGCAAGTGATGGGAGAGGAAATTAGAGATTAAAGAATACTTTTTTATTTATATTTTGAAAGATTGGAACAGTAGAGACAGACGGGAAAAGTGGATAAAGAGAGCTGGGAAATGACATGCAGTAAAGATCCGCTCAGCCGGGAATCGAACCGGGATTTACACCGATGTCTTATGCAGCCTAACCACTCAGCTGTCGGGTCGCCCATAAGAGGATAAATTAAATAGCATCATAGAGCCACCACTTCCCTCCATTAACCTTCAAATCCTTTGCAGCTGCTGCCACAGCAGCTCGTATTCATTAAGGAATAACAAACTGGAAACTGAACTGTGAGTGTATAATCCATTTTTCCACTGACGAAGCCCACAGTTTTTTTTTTGCAGTGCAGCTGTACAGTACACGCGTAGCTGCCCATTCCCTACATGTTAAGCAGGGGCGGCAGTGCGCTGGCAGCATGTGTGGGCTTGTACAGTATGTACAATGCTACAGGACTCACGCCATGTCTGGAGGTGGAGGAGGCAGAAAGTCATCGGGACCGGGCGGAGGAAGAGGGGAGCCGGGATCGTAAGCGTAGGAGCCCGTACTCTGCTCCAGGCCTTCGGAATTGAAGCCCTCCCCAGATCCAATGCTGCCATTCAGACCCTCGGAGGAATTCCTAAAAATAAATGAAACGCATCACTATCAGCCCGAAATAAAGAACACATGATCTGTATTTTCTCAAACCGGGTTATGCAAATGAACTCTGAAAAGAAACACAGCCGTTAGCAGCTATTTATGAGCCTCAACAAATCAAACAATATAAGAGGAAGTGTCATGCAAGCATTTAAAGCAGAGGAAACAACTAGTTACATTGACACTTGTGCCGACGACTTCATGTACCTATTAAATATTAAAATGAGAAGGACACAAAGTCCTGTGGCTTAACACAACTGTAAGAGGATGGCTTCTTCTTCGACCTGACAGTTTTTTTGTTTTCTTTTTTTGCCCATTTTCCCTCCAAAGAATACTACTAACTAACTGCATGTGCACAGAAATATGTAGGTCTTTTGGGTTGTTGTTTTTTTGTGCATTATTTTTATTTTATTGTTTAATATCTTAAATTTTTCTATCAATTCAATAAAAACTTTAAAGAATAAATAATACGTAAAAGAAAAGAAAATACACTAAAACAGCAAAAATGTGCTCAAAATGACTATAATTTGCTCATTTTCTCTGATGATGCTTGCGATATTTTTATAATACTTATTTTAAATACTTATTTTTATACAATAGTAGGAATATAATAAAGCCTAAGATCTACTGTGACTCACAGATTTGTTTACTGCAAAGTCCCAGTGACATGCAGCTCTCCACCCAGCCTCCTGAGAACTGTTCTGGCCAGACATACCACAGTGTTTTACATTGGTTGATAAGACGGGGAAGTATGTAATTTACTACGCGAGATCCTGATCTGCACTTTTACTGTATAAACTAGAGAGAGAAGTATTGAAGTCTTTATTTTGAATGTTTCATTGAAATCTACTGAAAAGCCTAATGGGTCTGCGGACACATGCTGGATTGACGTGAGAGTTCAACTCGGTTCACTCAATTTACCAACTTACATTTCGTTCTTTGGCACGACAAACTCCGCTCCCATCTTACGGCGCTCCCATTCGTCCTTTCTGGTCTTGATCTTTCTCGGATTGAGTGTCCGTTGGTTCAGATGGTCTTTCTTCTCCTTCTACTCAGGAGAGGAGACAGTGACAAAGAGTAAGGTGAGTGGTGGATCCAAATGCTTTCATTCGAGGTGACTAATGTTCACTTCTTCTTTTTTTTTAAAGTCTCTGTGACTCATGTTTTTGTGCGTATGAGCATGTTTGTGTGTCTCACTCTGTGCTTGCGTTTCTCCTTCATGATGTCCTTGGTGTCCTGCAGCATCTTTTCCTTCCACAGGTCAAAGAAGTAGGAGGGGTCGGTGTAAAACTTCAGAGCCTCTTTCCCGTCCTCCCTGCAGACAACCATTTATAGCCGTTATAATTACATCTGGGTATCAGTCACACTTCATGTTATCTTGTGTGCACAGACATAAATAATGCAGCATGTGCTGGCAGATCTTTATCTGCCTCGTGTCAGTATATTAACAAACCGTAAAACTTCCCTTTAAAAAGCAACAAAAAAAAAGAAGCCTTTTCTACATACAAGCTCATTTCTTTTGTCACATCCACGGAACCGTGGATCAAAGTGAGCAAGTTCACCACTGTCTGCGCAGAACGTCACAATCACATGAACACCACGCTGACATTCAAACCAGCCACAGGAGTTTATATGATACAAGTGGAGAAGCTTAACCGTGTATTCCACTGTGTTTATAACGCCTCTGGTACTGTTTTGTTCTGACCTTCACACATGTTCATACCTTAGATATCAGCATTTCAAAAGTGAAGTGTTTTGTCTGCTCCAATTTGTCGACTTGGTCTTTTTTTTTTTTTTTTGTCTTGGGACTGGATCCACATTTTTTTTGTCCGTTTTAATTGTGTTAACTTTTGTAAGTTCCTACTTTGTTGTACTGTAGCCTACATACAAAGTGAATACAGGTCAGTCCAGTTAAGTATGACATGGATTAAAGATTTATGGCTGTGGTCATCCGCATAATCATTTCACAAATTACCGATGCAGGGCCTGATACCAGGAGGAGAACACATTTCTTCTCCTAGTTGACAGACTAGGAGAGGGGTGCATGTTGTATTTTGAAAAATGACTTGATTCTCTGTGCTGTTCTTGTGTCCGATTTTTGTTTGCCCAGGAGTCAAAAACACGTGACTAGGTGCATGTCTTTAGTGAAGCAGAGAGTTCGGACATTTCTGAAACGAGGTGTGGGATGTCTGGTGGATTCACAAGCGTGGTCTAGACTGGGTCACAGTCAGAACACAACGCAGCTGTCTCCTGCGGGATCCAGCCTTTAGACTCTCTCACTCTTCACCTCATTAATGCCACTGCTGTGGTAACTGCTTATACAGACTTCCTCCTCTTCCAACAAATCTCTCTCTGCCCTGGTTTCTCATTAATCATACTTTCGATGACATGTCATGGCTCGAGCTTAATTTGTATTCAAGATCTCACTGATATGTGTCAGCTAGGTTGTGATCAGAGACTCTTTATATTCAGTCTGTGGTTATTGTGTTTTCCACAGAATATCGTTAGTGCTGCCCGGGTTTAACTGAGGGCTTTCTGAAAAGCAGATCATTTGAATTTAATTCAATAATGCGATCTTTGTGTCATTAAGTGTCACTGTGTTTGTTTTTTTTAAACCAGGACAAACAGGGAAGTGTTGATTGCAAACATTTTCAGCATTAAAAAAAAAAAAAAAAAAAAAAACACTGCCCAGACAGAAAGGGGTCAGACACCAATAAAAAAAAAAACAGAATAAGAGTGTCAACATGATATAAATGTCAAGGGTTTTACAAAGGTGGGCCACCGTGTTTCCTGGGCAACTAAATAAAAAGAAAACAGCAAATTATTGACAATTTTGTGACATTTGATATAAAACTGTCACTCTAATTTTTCCTAGCTTCATTAGTGAACTGAGCCAATAGTCCAGCCACTATCCGAGACCCACTCCTTCATGAGGACTGAGAGCATATGCATCAGAAGTGGGCTTAAATAATGTATAGTCAATACAAACACACATCACTCATGTGTGATTCCATGTGTGCACATGTGCTTGCACATGTTCTTATCATTCTTTGCGTGTTCTGCTGCAGTGAATGAAGATGAGCCCTGGATGTGTTTGCATGTCTGCAGCGTCCTACCGGTATTGGCTGAGGTAGTTGAGAGGTGGGGGCGGATCACAGATCGTGTAGGTGTCTTGTACAGGCATTGGCAGAGACGGCCTGGTGAACATCTGCTGGTCCTGAGTCAGGCTGCTGCGGAAAGCCTTACGGGTGGTGATGGCCTGCAGAGAGACTGAGAGAAACAGACAGAGATATAATGTTTTTAAATATTTATTGCGCTCGAAGGGGGAAAGGTTATTTAATTATGAAAAACCTTTTTAATTTTAATAGGAGTCACGGTGTATTAGAAGAAGAATTTTTCAAGATAATGAACGACTTGAATAATAGTAACAGTCTCATGTGGGAGCACTTACCTTCCTCTTCTTTGGGGTCCAGCTGGGTGACTTTTACCTGTAGACGATCCACTCTTTCTCCCAGCGTGTTCACTCTGAGGGAAAACGCTCGAGCCTGGACAAACAGCTCCCCGAACACGTCCTCTGCATATTTGCCTACACACACAAAGACACGTAGGTTTCTAATTGGCACTGGGCAAAGTATTTGTCTCACACAGGCACAATCAGTGCACGCTCACAACTCCATCAAATTAAGACTTTGCATAAACACACAGGTCATACACGTTCGCCACATGTTTTTTTTGTTTTTTTTACCACTCGCACCATATTTCAGTGACATATTGACACCCAACCACACACATAGGCACTCACTGAGGCTGCCGAGCTGCCGGATGATGTTGGCCAGGCTGATATTGGTCACACATTCCAGCTCACTGCGAATGTTGGAGGGAATGGTCTGGCGACACAAGTGCCGCGGCTCTATATTTCTTGTCACCAACGGCATTGTGGGGTGTGGTTGGTGGGGCGGCCCAACCCTGACGGAGAAGAACAGGTGAATCATTTTGAGCCACAAATATACAAATACATATATAGGAATGCACTAAAATGCAGCACTGACAGTTGTAACCATGCGTCACGTTCCATACAACTGCGATACTAACAAATCCAGTGGTGAAATAATTTCGAGTTCAATTAGTCTACTCACGAATTATTAATCAACAACTATTATGGTAATGTCATGATCATTTTGAATAATTTGTCTGGCAATAAAAAAGCCAAATATGTGGAGTTGTCCCAGCCTGCCAGGCGAGAGGATTTCTTGCTTTTTATATCATTGGAAATTGAATCTGTTTAGGTTTTGATCTATTTGTGGGGAAAAAAAAAAAAAAAAAAAAAAAAAAAAAAAATCAAGAATTTTAATGACATCACTTGGGAGTCTTGGAAATTGTGATTTCATTTGACCTGTTTATGACAATTAAGAAAGAGATCATACATTCTATTACTTGCTCATTTAAATAGTAGTTACTTCCACTCTAAATAAGGCACATGCTCATGTGACATTCAAACACATAGGTATAAAAAAAGATACTGAGTCAGACAGAGCTAAAGCAGAACTAAAACTAAACCTTCCACCAACCCGCCAGACTTGGGTGGACAAAACTGAAGACGTACATGTTTCAAATAAAACAAACAGAACGTGGGGTGTGCTGATGATCATTGTGCTTACAGTAGTTTAAATACTGAGCAGAAGACAGTAAGTCTAATAATGCCAGCTCTCTCACACACAAACAAAAAAAAGCAGGAACTCCCTTGTAGGACCATATGGAATAAGTTCAGAAAATTACAGCACCCATTAGATTTGCAATGGCTGCAGACTCTCCCTGCTCCTATGACACTGCAGGCTGCATTTGGCTCTCTGTAAGTACACACTGCTGTGCTTTCTATTGCCCACTACGGTCGCCTAATTACAAGCTTTTCATGTTAACACTGGGGCTTCGGAAAGTGGTGAAGTCATAATGATACTCAGCAAACTGTGTGTACAAAAAGTGTCTGCGCCGTTCCTCCGGTTGACAGGCACGTTGCTATTTTCAAACAAAGCATGCAGACTGTGAGTTTCTTTCATTTCTTTGTGAAGGAAATAAAGACTTGTTAGATGCTGAATGTGCAGCTCCACACTGTGTTTGTTGGCGGTGTGTTCGCCAGCGAGTGACAGGCGACCACGTCTTTGACAAAACTGAAATGAACTAGGTTTACTCCTTGGGAGATTTGACATTTTAGATAAACTTAGACCTATATCGAAGATAAGCCAGTGCAGCATAAAAAATAAAATTCGTTCACGACATGAGCCAAAATTGCCTAAATGTAACTTGGGATCTCGGCCTTGTCGGAGCAGGAAGTAACTTGTAGGCGCCTCTTATCTCGAAGGAACAGCCAAACAACAGCATATTTAAACCCTTCACTTTATGAAAACAACACGGAGTAAACATACTTAACTTACCGTCAAAACTGCCAACTGTGGGCTCTCTCTACTCAGCCGAGTTACTGTCCTGTCTCGATATTTTCTTAAGAAATGTAGAGCGGTACAGTATGCGGAGGAGCTAAACAGATCGTCAAAGTCCCGGGATCCTGAACTTCTGATTAGTCCGTCGAGCCAGCTCCTCGAAGCTGATTGGCTGTTGCGCCTGTCGCCTATTCGAGCCGATAACAGGATGTGGAAATTTCAACGTAAAAAGCGCAACTCCACCCAAACTAGTGGCAAACATCTGGCCGTAATTTGCGTAACGGAGGGAGGAGGCCGCGCCGCATTCCGACGTGCGCTTCAGCGAGTTGGAACGCGTCCGAGGAATGACTGGCATTGGCCTTCATGAATAAGAGTTTCCTGTGGAGAAAAGATGACCAATAACTACACTGTGAGCCTCGCCGGATGAGTTTTAAAGAGCATCCCCTCAGCTTGAATCCAGCTTGAGAGTAAATGAAAACAAGTAGGCCTATTAGCTGTCTCACTATGTGCCAAATACTGAGGCGACGTGTTTACTCGACTTTCGCAATAGGGTAGTGGTGAAAGAAGTATTCAGATCCATTACTGAAGTAAAAGTACTAATACAGCAATGTAAAAATACTCCATTACAAGTAGAAGTTCTGCATGAAAAAAATCCCACTGAAGTATTTGCAGGAAAATGTACTGTACTGGTTTCGTCCCTCTGACTGATATATTAATAAATATATGGTATCCAGCTCTCAAATTTGTGACAATTATCCCTCCAGTGTCTCCCACCTTTCTCAATCAGTGTCCATATCACTTCTGCAGCAATTAGTAACACTAATAGTGCTAGCACTCTCAATAAGGGCTAATACTCATACTTTTAATAGATCAAATGCGACAAAATAAAGAATATTGATAATAGCAATTAGAAAAAGGCAATCTAAATTTGATTAAATATACCCCAGTGAGATACTCTCACAGTGTTGCTGAGGCTTTGTTATAGGTGGTTGATACTTTGGTCTATGAGCACAGCATGCATCGTGTTAGTTAGTGAGATGTTTGGCAGATATTGAGTCAGTTGACTCTTGCAGTGTTATTCTGCGTTAATTTGGCAATTTTGGTGTATTGTAAAACAGCGCAACATTATGGTAAACAGGTCTAAACTAACCAGGTTGCATAAATACTTATGCATGCTTAACTTTATTAAGCACTTACATTTAATTCGGCTTAAAAAAAAAAATTCTTATTAAAAGTAGGGTAATACAAGTCTTCATAAAATGAATGATTAAACCATTTTTTTTTTCACCATCGAGTGCCCCAGCTGAGTGTTTTAAGTGCCAGTGCTTTTGATTTTCCAGAAACACTGTGAATGTGCTGTAAAGATGTTCAGTACGACATCTTGACTTGTCACAGGCGTATTGATGATGCCAGGCCTTACAGTCTTTACCAGAGATGGTAATTCTCCAAGAAAAAAGAAACAAAGTAAAGACTTTCTGACATTATTTGGTATTTATTATTGCATTTAGAACATTGTTTCATTGTTTTCTTCTTTGTTGCGCAGCACACATTAGAGGGAAAAAAAATGCCTGAGTGTAATTGAAGACGTTCTGTCTATTTTAGATTAGGCTCAGTTGGTTTTAATAAAATTTAAGCTTTTCTTCAATGTAAAGATTTATTGCACGTAAAAAAAAACATTTAAGGCTTACAGAGCTGCGCATAAATACATTAAATAACGTGTTGAATCTACATTCAGACCAAAACTGGAACCATATGAAAGGGCTCCATTGTGTTTTGGACCAGTTGGGACACAATTTAGCAGTAGCTTGTTTACATACTGTTCATCTGCTGCTCTTCTGTGTTGCAAGTGAGACCAAATAAAAACCTGTAGATGTGATGATTACATTATTGTGTTGTCACTCATTTAAATCAACAAAATCCTGCCTGGTCTGTATTTGGTGAAATTATCCAGTATTATGTATAAACACTACTGTTATTTGTCTTTGAGGGAGGTGTTATAACAGGCAGATCCTTTCATGTCCATGAGAGGGGGGAGTAACAGGAAGAACTGTGGATGCCTGGAACAAAAAAAAAAAAAGTTATGAAGTCTGACCTTCTCCCTCTTGTTTGATGCCATTCGAAAAGATCATGTGTGTACAGATGTGCCTTTAATGTGTGAGTGTCAGCGTTGTGTGTTCACCCAGCTGAGTGTGTAGGAGCTGTGTGCGTTTGCTACTGTCTGTTTTAGGACACTGTGACCTTCTCCTGCAGAGCTGTGAACCAGCTTGAGTCCGGGAGCTTGAAGACCCCGAAGGACACTGAACCAATAGCGGAGCACTTCCTCATCGCCACCGTCCACCTCAAACCCTGCCCACTGCAGGTGCACTGTGGCAACCAGATGATGGACACTCTGTAGAATGCCTGTCTCAATCCAATTCTGAAAAACTCGCCACTCAGCACTTAGCAGGTCAGCATACAGGAAATGAACCTACAGAGAATAAAGAATACAGAAAAGAAAATAGAAATTTAACAGTGTCACTTGATCCTGTTTTTATTGCAAGAGGTTATTGGAATTTACAACACTGGTAGAAATTCTGTTCATATGAAGTACAATTGATAATATTGTCTGTATCGTGAACGATAACTTATCAGGATTTGTTCATGCTGTGCACCCGGACTGTTTTCCATAGCAGACTTGCTCTAATCAGCATAGCCAAATATTTTAAAATCAAATTATAGTCATTATTAAATAATTCTACATGGATGTCTGGAGGCACTTCTTATTCTGTCAACCTACACATTCTCAAACCGCAGGTATGCAGTTCCCTCTTGTGGCGGCAGGATGTAACTGAGCCATTGTGTGATTCACTCGAAGCGTTGCCATGGCAGCCAGGGATGGCGCAGAGCCCTGTTGCTATGGGAACGTCCAAGTAAAAGAGCTTTTTGGGTATGTTGGGGTGAAAAGACTCTAAGGTATGCTTGTTTGGCACTGTTTCTCTATGTTTCTGTATGTGTGTGAGTGTGTGTGTTCATGTGTGTGTGTGTGTGTGTGTGTGTGTGTCTTACAGTGTGATGTCCCAGAGCTGCCATGATATCTGCTAGTGTTTGAGAAACACTACCAAGGTTGCCTCTTGTCTTGTGCTTGCGCTTCTTTAGAGCCCGCCACTCCAGCCACATCTTGTGGTGGCTGACCACGCCTCCGTCACCATGGTTACTAGCCAAACTGTTGCCAAGGTGACCACCAGATGCATTGGAGTTGCTGGGATCAAAACTGTGGACTTCACATCCCAGCCCCAACACAGTCCTCACGAATCCTGCATCTCCCCCATCCATACTGGAGAGACAAAGACAAACACAAAAAGACTCAGACAGAGACGTAGGGGGAGCACAGAGGTGGTTTGAAGATTATTGCATGCATGATTAAATATGCATTGCATTGTTTATTCCAACTCTGCCACTGATATGAATGCGCAACAGCACATGCACTGTCATGGGCGCATGGTACAGACAAATGGGCACACCTGAAAGAATATGCAACACAAGATGTGCCTGCAGCTGGAAGGAGCCAGTCGTCAGCACACAGCAGCCACTGGGCTGGAGCTGCAGGCCGCCGTGTCGCCTGACCCTGTCCGGGAGATAAAACCACGGAGCAGTTCATCTGGGGATGGACAAAAGAGGAGAGACACATGAGGCGGGCTGGGCAGGTCTGAGAACTCTGACTCCGAATTAGCATTCGAATAAGAAGAGAGGAAGTGAGAAAAAAGAAGAAGTTGTTTGAAGGCGTGTCATGTGAAATTTGTGAGAACATTTCCGACGGACGCTTCTCAGAGTACCTTTAAATAAACGACATTATTTTCCGGTCAAATAAAATGTTTTAATGTGTCATTTATTTTATGGTAACTGTTTAGCAATAGTAAATATGACTCAGTTTAATTTTATGTCAAGTATTGAATAATTAATGCATTTTCAACACAATCAGCACAATATACCAAGAAGTTTAATTCTCCCCTGCACTTGTGTTGCACGAGTCTTAACTCTTGTTCGGGAGTTTCCAGTCTGGAACTGAACATCCTTATTGGCTCCAGATTTCAGCAGAACTCTGCTGCCAGTATATCGACAGCACCTGACTGATCATATTACCACTATGTTCCCCCTCCTCCCTCCACACGCACACACACACACACACACACACTAGTCTGCAGAGTTAGAAGTGCAGTAGTTGAAAAAGTGAAGTTTTTTTTTATTGATGTATGTTCAGGCTTGGCAAGATCTAACTCTTGGTTACAGAAATGTTAAGTCCCATCTGGGCCGGAGTGTAGCAGTGGTTCATTGGTCGGGAGCTAAGGATCTGAGGGGTCACAAGATATGATTACATTAACAGAACTGCCAAACTGCTTTTTTTCTGTCCAATTTTTCTTCAATAATAATATATAATGTTAGTTTTCCAGCATGTAAAAACTATTCAAATAATAAGTCTGAAAAGGGAACTCGTGCTTAAATTGTTAATAGCTCCTTGTTTAAAGCCAGAGTTATCAAGTTACTTTATAATCTTGTTTAATCTCAGAGTTAACTATACTACTCTGTATGATATTGTAAGAATATAAAGGTTGAGAGTTACACATTGCCACGAACAGTTATTTGCAAATAATAAGCTGTAATATTTATGATATTAGAGATTGTATAAAATGCATTCTCAGATTTTAACTTCCGAGATTCAATGGGATAAATTTATTTTGCTTTAACTCCTTGGAGGCAAGATATCTTTATTTGATACACTTCTGTGTTTTAGGTGATGCTCTGTGCAGCCTACCTGTGGCCTTTCGATATACGTGACGACGCGATTGAGCTCTGCTGTGAAGGACGGCTTGCCTGCCGCCCACGGCTGCAACTCCAATGCCCTGGGTCGCACCTAGGAACAGGCATGCATGTATCAATATGCAAGGAATACTAACAGATGCATAGGAATTTGTGAGGCGGCTGAATAATGACTAGGAATGACAGTAATGTGTGTGAGTGCCCTAGGTAGCAGTGCTGAGGAGGCGGGTCAAAGGCGCTGACCTCAGTCTTGCTGGTAACATATATTTGCCTGAGGCATTGGTACATGCAAACACACACTCACAATCCCCCCCCCCCCAATTCAGAATGAACCCCAGTGGTCACCATGGCAACCTCTGTGGGGAAGGGGGGAGAGGGGGTTGATGATTCACTAGAATGAGTCAGAGAGTTTAGCCTTGGGCAGATAGAGACAGTGAAAGAAAAGGGGATGGAGAAAGACAGCAGGCGTGAGGAGTGAGGGGTAAAGAGGGAGGGGACAGATGCACCTACACAAACACAGATGGACATGGAGGCACCCAACAACTGAAGGGCAAAAGAGAGAACAGCTGTCATCTCTCTCTCTGATCTGGGGTCAGCGCTGTGCCTCACCTGTTCCATCATGTCTGTAACAATTCACAGGGCTGTGCACACAAAGCATGGTGAATAAACTGGATGTGGACACCACTGCAGGAAGGTATCTTTTTTTTTTTTTTTTTTTTAATTGTATCAGCATTATATGCTGAACACATGAGTGGCATTATCATTTATCTGTCTCGTATCTCATTCAATTAAATGCATTTTAAACTGTGGTAAATGTGCCTTATGAGGTACGAAATGAGACATAAAATGATCAATAATAACATGCAGCCTAATAAACATTTATCCCCAAGTCTACAAAAGTGAATAAATATCCAAACATATGTGATAAGAATTCAGAAGCACTTTTTTTTTTTTTTTTTTTAACTTGTGCTACTTTACAAACCTGGCGCGAGTGCATCTCGTTTTCATCCTCATACGCTCGTGCCCCCTCGTCCACCTCCACCACCTCCACCACCACGGGTCGCATGGACTGGGCCCCCCATTGGCGCGGGATCCTCCCCGGTTCGATGCTAAGAACGGAAAAGGCGACAGCTCCGTCCCGCTGCTCCACCCCGACCCACGCCCGCGCGGCTCCAGGAAGCCGTGACCCGACGACGAGGAGTTGGAGCGCGAGGAGACAAGGTGGGATCAAAAGCAGCAGCACTCCCGCACGGAGGGAGAGGAGACCACCACCACCACCACCACCGCGGCCCCACCACCGCGCAAAGGTCCGCATTCCTCCTCCTCCGTGGCGACACCGGGGAACATGTCCCGCGCGGTGCCCTGTGATTCTACTTTTTTTTTTTTTTTTTTTTTTTTCCCTCTCTGGAGGGCAGTGAGGAAAGTCCCAGCTGAGAACTCCCTTCCTCCTCCTCCTCCTCCTTCCTCCCCGACCTCCTCCTTGTCGTCGTCGTCGTTTACCCCTGCAGGGGAAAGTTGTGACGAAGCGCATTCCTCGGTCGGCGGTGGCCTTATTGACACAGTGACTGCTGTTTTATTTAACCCAGAAATAACTCGTACAGTTCACACAAATGTTTCCGTTTTATACTGAGCAAACAGGCCAAAAAAAGAAATGTAATGCTTTTAAGTCTTATTAAACAAATAGATGAACTTTTATAAAGCTGCCATTTTAATATAAAGATTTAAGGTAGTTTTATTATTAACAATGACTGGCTGCTACTCTTCCACAAAACTAGTTTGAGTTGTGATTGTAATACTTTAACTATTTATTTAATTGTTTGTCTTAATTGTTATTTTAACGTTGGTTTTTTTTATTATTATTATTATTTGTATTTAAGCACTTACCATGCAATGAATGGTGCTCTGCCCAAAGAAACCTGCCGTCTTGCAAATACGGTTCAGCCCTTTTGATAAAGCAAAAGCAGAGCGCAGTCAAAGCTTGTGGCCTGTAATTTAACTCTAGTTGGTCCAACCAGGCTCCCGTACTTTAACCACTTTAATTTTAAATTTTAGGCTACTTATACTCTACTACATATCAGACAGAGCTACTGTAAATTGCTCCACTACATTTATCTGTAACCTGGGAGATTAACATTTCTCTCTGACCCTACTAGTTTATAGAATATTATACATGATTATATTGTACAGCCCATCACTGTATAAAGTTGTTCAAACAATCTCTTTCTTGACTACTCACATTAATATGTATCATATTGCCAGAGAACTCCTGCATAATGAGTACTTCTATTTTTAATGGTGTTAGTTTCATATATTTTTTGCTATTTCATATAGGATTTTTCAGAATTTGTGGTATCCCTACTCTGGAAAAACTTTAACTCCCCCCCCCCCCCCCCCCCCATTTTGTGTGTATAAAAGGAATTGAAATACATTTGTTACAAACAAATACAAAAACACACTAGTATGTCGCCTACTTCTAAATAAATGTATTTTTCCACTCCTTACGTGGAGACTGGTTGTAAAAACAGATAAGGAATAATAATATGATAAAACAGTTGCAGAAGTTAGAATTGTTGACGAATACCGTGCATTAATAAACACGTATGTCCTCAAATATGTCAAATGTTTAACTGGAGGACTTTTACTTCATAAAAACATTATACTTCTATGTTGAGAAATGTTACGGATGATGACAGATTAGTGTTCGTAAAACTTAGAGGTTAACGTCGGCCGTCATTTTCTTTAAATCAAACAGGAAGTAAACATTTGGTAGTAACTGATGTGCCACCGTTTTATATAGATGCATGAAGAGCGCTGATGCTCCGCACCCTCCCCCCCCCCCCTCTCTGTCTATCATGTAGTGTTGTTGACAGGACGTGTCCCCTTCCGCCATACAGTGGAATGTCACAGCAAACACATTTCCTCCGGCCATGTCTGAGTCTATTTAGTCAGCCTATTGACAAACTGTACACAATATGCAGCCAGTAACCCCCCCTCTCCCCCCCCCCATCTGCTTTCTTTCTCCCCGTCTGTGTGCGCGCGCACACACACACACACGCACGCAGGCACGCACACACACACAAGCTGTAAATGTACATAATTTGCTGTATAATAGCAAGTTTCCCAGTGAGCACATGAAATGAGCATGGGGTCTGTTCCTGTCAGCTCCCTGCTACCACCAGTCCTTACTTTGTGCTTTAATACATTTCCTTAATTGGATGAGGAAGTTTGCAACTGAAGTTTTGTGCATTTTGTTTCAGTGGCTTTAAAACCTCCTCAACACCCTTTTCTGATTTCCTCAGTCTGGTTTCTTTCTTTCCCTCCAACACATCCTCCCCTGGCCTCCCCCACCATCCATTCCTCTCCTCCCCTCCCTTTCACTCCCTGTCGAATTGTGTCCTTGACTGAACTCACTCGCTCACAATCCCAGACAGCCTGGGCAAAGCCCAATACTCAGGGAGGCTCTAAAACACACACACACACACACACACATGCCAACACCTCCCTTAATCCGTCAAAGAAGCTGTATGCTATGGACACGATTACCAATGGCAAGAACAGAATGTGTATTTAAATATTTTGCACCTCAGATACATACATGATATGTAACAGACAGATATACCATTTTTTTTTCATCACAAAAACCACCAAACAACACAAGACCACAGAAAAAGAAGGGAGAGAGTGAAAGAAAGAATGAGGCCCCGCCAAGACTTTGGTGTGTCTGGGGAGCTTCACTTCTTTTGACCCCACAGGCACGCGCACACACACACACACACACACACACACACACACACACACACATCTCTCTCTCTCTCTCTCTCTCTCACACACACACACACTCTCTCTCTCTCTCTCACACACACACACACACACACACACACACACACACACACACACACACACACACACACATATGCACACGTACACACAAGTACATGCATTACTGCTGTCACGCAAAAGCACCCCCGGTCTCACATTCACACACAGAAAACAAGAGTCTCTTTGGGGCCGTTGTGTAATTTCAATGTCTCTTTCCCTTGTAGTTAAAACAGCAAAACACAGGATGTTGAGTCTCCATGCTGCAGTCCTCTCTCCCCCCCCACCCAGAGCAGAGAAACCATGGCAGAACGCAGAGGAGGGCAAGTTGATGACGGGCCCTCAGAGCGAAGAGAGGCCCCCTGGCTTGGAGCTTGAGTCGTATGTACAGATGCTGGTATTTCAAGAGCAGAAACTGATTTAGTCCACTTTTCTCTTATGGGATACAACACAAGGAGTGCACAGAGCGGGACATTTGCGAGGCTCATGGTATTTAAAAAGTTGATTCGGGCTCAGATGCGGTTCAGGTTAGGGCACAAGACAGAAATGCAGGGTTAGTGGGGTTGAGTGCCGAACACGTTGCTGGTTTAGCAGAGGAAGGGAAGTTTGGAGAAAATAAACAGAGAGACAGAGGGACAGAGAAAAAGAGCAAGAGCGGTGTGATCATAGTTTGTCTATTTTTGCAAACAGACAGAACAGAACCGGAAAGGTTTGGCGAGATACAGACTTCTGGGAAACGGAGTCCTCCTCGTATCACAGCAGGACTCCAAAGGGATGAGGAAATAGGTTTGTCTCTGTCCGTGAGCGTCTGGTAATCATCTGTCAGCTCCTCCTGGCCGATCCCTCTTTCCATAGCAAAGTGTGCGTGAGTGTGCACATGTTTGATTTTATGTGGTCATGTTTAGGTAGTGAACTTATCTGCACATGCGTGTGTGTGTGTGTGTGTGTGTGTGTGTGTGTGTGTGTGTGTGTGTGTGTGTGCGTGCGTGTGTGCGTGTGTGCATTCGTGTAGGTGCATGCTTGAGTGTGTGCGTTGCGATTGATCTTGATTGTCAATGCTGGAGAATTAAAGCTTTACTGTCCAAAGCTGGCAGCTGAATTCTCACCGTTCATTTTACAGTCTCTCACAAAGAAGTCCCCGTAACAAAAAAAAAAGAAAGACAGAAAGAAATAAAGAAGAAAAATGTTTGCAAATCTGTAAAAGCTTGGATTGAATGCACCTGAAAGAAAAAAAACAGAGAGGGAGAGACAAAGATGAAATGAGACAATGAAAAGAGTAATATGAGACGATGATATTTTTGGCAGTGATAAAATATATAAGATTTTTTCTATTATTTTAACAGTTCTATGAAAGCATACTGTACTATGAGTGAAGCCATATTCCCATTGATATGGACCTTAAAGTGGTGTTTAAATAACATGTAATGAAGTGTTGCTGTGTCACACTCCATTTTTATAGACTTAAAGACAAGGTGTGATCAAAAAGTTCAGGTACATGGTGCATTTGAGATGTCACCATGGATTTTGCGAAAATTTGCAAAAAAATGTCATCCTGCCCCTACCTTCAACGTGCATCAAAGATTGTTTCAAACTCGGGGAAAATGGCAACAAAGACCCTTGAAACGCTTCAGAAAGCCTGCGGCAATGAAGCAATGAGCAGGGTGAGATGTTTTAAGGGGCATTCGTGTTTCAGGAGGGGCGGTGCGTCCCTGCCCAAGACCGAAAAAGGCGCATCAGGTCAGGAGCGTGACCATGTAGGTTATCTTAAGACGCTCAGGGGGTCGTCCCTCAGGGTCAGAGTGTTAATGTCGAGTTCTCCTGTGATGCTCTGAAGGGTCTGAGCGAAAACATGCCGTGCAAACGACTTGAACCGCGGCGCAACGGCAACTGGGTTCTCGAACATGCACCACACGCACCCGCACTTGAAAACACACTGGCAACCACCCAATGGTCACACCCAACACCCCTTCTCGCCGGATGTCTCCTTACTTTTCTGCTCCCCAAAAGTTCAATCTGAAGGTTCGCCGTTTTAGACACTGTGAAAGAGATCCCGAAGGAACCGCTTGACCGCTTGACAGGACGTCCAGGAAGGCAGGAGCACCGGGAGCAGTGTGTCACTGCACAGGGAGACTAGTTTGAAGGGAATGTTGACTAGATTCAAATCAGGTATCATTTTTATTTGTTATAGTTGCGGTCTCTGACCTTTTGGATCGCACCTCGTATGTGTACTTTAACTTTAGTGTTAGTTGGACTCTCACAGCTTGGAAATGTGTTTAAGTACAAGCCAGGGAAAAAACACCTTCAAATATGCCAGAAAACTTCCATTAAATTGGCCAAATGTAAAAATATGAACCAGAGACGATGTGGGGCAGGACTCAAAGATGAGGTGCTGGGGGAGCACAGTAAAAAAAACTTTAAAGCCTTGGTAGACACACAGTCCTACACATTGTAAATGCTTTATTTGGTTATTCATACCTTTTTTTGTGCAAAAATACTGCTCATGCACACAAATGTCTGTTTTGCTTGTCTGAAGTTTGGATTATATTTGATGGATCATCACTAAAAAGTGCTGCCTTTCAAACACTATGTCAGTCAGACATTCTAACTGTGATTGAGATGAAAATCTGAGATGATATTTGTTGTTATAAGGCTATGTTTTTGGGGATTTGTAATAATATTATTATTAATAATAATAGCACTAAAAATCCATTTACGTATCAATTATTCAACTGCTTTAAAAATATTGGCAAGGTTTTTTTTGACGTACTCGCTATCAATAAAATGCGTTATCAAACACAGCTCTGGAAATGTCTATCCTGGTTCCAGTGGTAGTCCTCAGTTTGAGGATGACCTATTTGTTGATATGAATGTTACACAAACTCACCTGCTGTTACAGGCTGGTGACGCTGAAGCTGTCATCATTGGCTGGGTCCAGGAGCTGGCACAGCACCCCACCACCCTGAGCCGCCTGGGAGGGGTAACGGTGTCCCATGCCCTGGTAGGATTGTTGGGGCAGGGAGTAGCCACTAGTGTCCTCCTGATGGGGCGAGGAGTCCAGGGGTGGTTTGGGGTATGGGGAGGGAGGCAAGGCGCCCTGGCGATGGCCTGTGCTCATGGCGTGGGGAGTCAGATCCCTCTTGTGGGGGGTCATGGCGGAGGGAGGGCTGCGCTCCTCATAAAGCACGGGTGTTGAGTGGAGGCTGGGGCTGGGGTTGGTATGCGGGGTGAGGTGGGTGTTGAGGCTGGTGTGCGCGTTGTGGTGGGGCTGATTGTTGGTGTGGGGGCTTGAGTGGGAGAGGGGGTTGCTCTGGAGGTGTGAGGTGGTATGTGTGTTGGTGTGTGAGCTCAGGTTTGCCTGGGGCTGCGTGTTATGATGTGTGTCATGGGGAGTCGGGGTCATAGGTGTGTGTGTGTTTGCATTTGGGCTAGTGAGTGAATTGCCATGAGTATTTCCATGAGGACTTGTGTGCGGGTTGCTGTGTGCATGCACGGCTGTATTTGAGTGTGTGCTGTGGGAGTGTGGGCTCGGGCTGCTGCTGTGCGATGTCTGTCCGTACCAATAGGGGGAGCTGCAGTAACTGGGGGAGTCATACTGTGAAAACTGGGGATCTTTTGGAGGGGGACGGTGTGAGGGACTCAGTGCAGTGCCACAGTGGGGTGTTAATCGCGGGGAGGGGGAGCAGGAGGGGGAGAAGTTCCTGGAGGAGACCATGTGGTAAGACTGGGCTGGAGGAGGGGTGGGCTTGGGGGGGTAAGGTGGAGATGAGACACCAGGTGAGAGGGAAGACGAGGACTCTCCAGGGTATAATGCCGGATATCGCTCCTCGGAGGAAGGTGTGGAGGGGTGGGCAGAGTAAGGGGAGGGGTACTCGCAGGGGTCCTGGAGGTAGCTGGACGGTGGAGCAGGATTAGGAGTGGCCAGGGGAGAGAGGCTGCTACTGTCTCCGCTGTAATAATCCAGCCCTTCCTGGAACAGCCCGGACCCTTCTGGACCCCCAGCAGACACTAAAAGTCCAGGTGCTGACGCAGAGGCAGCCTTGCCCCTGCCTTTGGACCCTGACGGCCGCTCTCTCTGACAGGGAGACAAACCTCCTCTGCCGCCTCTAGACCCTCTGCCCCGTCCTCCAACCCCTCCCCGCTTAGGTCCAGGAGTAGGTGTTGGGGAGGGACTGGATGGGGAATCAGAATGTAAAGCAGAAGCCACTTCTCTTTCTGACTGCGGTTCAGTCCGTTTCCTGCGACCACGGCCTGGTTTGCTGGTCCCCCCCCCCTGGAAGAGGACGTTTTGGCTCCAATTATACGAAGGCCCTGAGGCACTCTCGTGCCAATCCATCATCAATTTCTCCAGGTTGGACAGACTTGATTGTCCCCCTTCTCCACTAACAGAAGCAGCCTCACTCTGTTTGTATGGGCCACCTATGGAGATCGGTCCACCACTAGTGGCTGCAGAGCCCAGATGTGAAGAGTCCGAGGAGGATTCTGACAGAATTTCAGGAAACGGTTGTCGCTTGGCCTTCTGGGGGGTGTAGTTTGAGATATCCAAGATGTCTTTGGACTCACTGGAGCCATATTCACTATAGCCATGATACTGAGGGCCAAAGCTGTCAGTTGACCAGCCACCAAAACCTTGTCTGAAAAGAAATAGAAATATACCAACACATATTAGAAAACACAAACACTTGAGTTTATTTCAATCAGTTCCAACAATCATTGATCGGAGCCTGAAGAGAAAACTCTGAATGCAGGTTCTGACACTGAATTCTTAAGACTACGTCCAGATTCAGAAATTATCGACATCCATACAAGCATATTTGAAAATGCTTATCACATGATCATTCATGTACACTGGCCATGCCACCCAAAACCAGTGATGCACCGTATTGGTGATTCTGAGACCGGCAATGTTGGTTAGGTTTTGGCACGAGTAGGGAAACTGTTCAAATAACAGCTTGCCTCCAGTGCATGTAGGCAGTAGTAGCATAAAATGCAGAATTTAACTGCACAACAGCTGATAACATAGACAAGGTCAGCAACACCTATATTTCACTATCCATGTTGAACTAACTATTGTTAGTCAAGGCTAATGTTGTTTTCTTCCAGAAAAGAGGCGTCATGAATCAGGGAAGGACACGTCGTGACTCAATCAGGGAGCAAATGTCTGTGTCATTGTTTTTGAAAGTCTGTGCTTCCGCCGTCCAGATTAAAACGCAATCCTGGAGTTTTCAAAGTAAAACAGGGTCAGCAGTGTTTTCAAAAGTCTCTGTCTTAGGGATTTGAAAAGGCCAGTGATGACCCCAGGCGTAAACAAAGCAAAAGGCATGCGTTTTCAATTGAAATCAAATCAGTGTGGATGTAGCCTAAAATGGGTAAGCACGGTGCACTTTTAGCTCGTTAATTAGTATGCGGTGGTCATGGTTAAATGGAAAATTATGTGCTAGAGTGACATATTTATTTTGAGTAATTCATATCTCTTTGATTCTGTTGTGATCAGACCTGAGTCAGAATTAAATTCATTTTCTAAGGTAGAAAAAAATGTAGTTTCATATTTATTTACATCCCATTCATACCAAGTCAAATTTTTGTGTGAAACAGACCGCCGCAAGTCATTTACCTGTAGCTCCACTGATTGGAGTTGTACTGTCTGAAGCCTTCTGGAGAGGAGGAGTTGAAAGGGCTGCTTTTGGCCACAGACATGTAGCCTCCTCCCGGTGATGTGGGTCCTGTCGACTCCCCCCGCATCCCGGAGGAATGACCAGGATATCCACAATAGCCCCGCTTGGCTGCTGCCTGATAGCTCGAAAAACCCATTTGACCAACCGGGTTGGCCTTACCACTGCTGTGTCCAGACCCGTATGCATAGCTGCAGTCTGAGGACCTCTGCGGCACTGCAGGAGAGGAGCAGGAGAAGCCAGAGGAGTAGTGGCCATAAGAAGCAGGATGGGGGGAGCTGGGAGAGTGTGAGAGAGATGGAGGAGTGGATTTAGGATAGGTAGAAGTGGTGGGGGATGTTTGGGCCAAGCTGCTGTAGCTATATGGAGGCCTGGCTGAGGAGCCATGTGTCTGGGTTGAACCCTCCACCACAGAACTTCCACCCTTAGTGCTCCACTTAGGAAATGCAGGAGACCAGCTGTGACTGGTAGCCGGGCTGGATGGCTCAAAACCAGGGGTGGTTGAAGCTTTGCGGGCTTCTGACTGTGAGGAGGAGATGTCCAACAGATCTGAGGAATCATCAGAGTCGAGCAGGGACCGAAAATAACCAGCAAAAAGGCCTTGGGAGTCTTCCCCTGCTGGCCCAACCCCCCTGCTTCCTCCTGGACTGCCGTAGCCACCTCCCCGTCCAACCTCACAGGAGGAAAAGCCCCCCCTTGGAGATCCACAGAGCTGATACCCACCCAAAACTTTCGCCTTGTCCATCAGTCCCTCCTCCCCCCAGCCACCTGCCCCGTTGGGCCAGTCCTGCCCCATGGACACCCCACCCCCTTTCAATGCACCATTTTTTCTTATGCGTCTCTTCTTTACTTTCTCGCCCCCAGGCTCTGTTCCTATCATACCCCCTCCCCGACCCACTCCACCCACACCCTTCCCTCTTTTCCTTGGTAATCCATGCTCGGACAGGGGGCTCAGCTTCTGCTTTTTTCCAATGGATTCAAAGAAGTCACTGAAGGTGCTCTTATTGCACTCACTGCCCCCAATACCCCCTGCTGCTCCTCCACCTCTTCCAACACCCCCTCCTCTGCCACCCCGGGGGCGTCTACACCCGGTCAGCCGGTGGAGCAGGGTGGATATTCCGGGGTTTTCCAGGGGGGCATGAAAGCTTTCTGGCTCACTAGGTGTCCAGCAGCGAGGGGGAGAACAGCGGCCAGTGGTAGGCTGCTGCCGGTTCAAAAAGGCCAGTTTGGAGAGAACGTCCCCATATTCTGTTTTCACATCGTTAGTATCATTAACATAGGATGGATAAGGATAAGGGAGTTTAGTCCGTCGCCGCCTTCGTGGCTTCTTGGCCTGGTCTCCATTACCGCCAGCATTCCCGGTGTTAGGTGGCTCCCCCTGTATTCCTGGCAGAGCCTGTTTAGGCGGTCGTCCCCGCCTGCGTTTTAGAATAACAGGTAGCTCTCCGGGAGGGAACATCACCATCACACTCTTCCCATTGTTCTTCATGCGGAGAAGTGCGGTTGGCTCTCGAACTGCCTCTGAGCCCTCCAGACTGCCATCCGGACCTTTCTCTGGCCCCGCAACTGTCTCCATATTAGAAATTTTATAGCTCTTCTGTCGGCGGCTAAGGCTGACAGGAATGCGAGCCACCTTGACAACAATCTTCCTCACCTGTAAAGCAGAGACCAACACAAAAACATATGTAACAGTAAAATGTCAAATCATCCTTTCATACATGGTGTGACATTGTCAAAAACAAACCACAGTGGTAGGAAACTATAAATCAACTTACGCCAACGTAATGCCCACGTCTGCGGTTGTTGGCAGAACATACCCCCACCGTGGCGACAGGTTCCTGCTTCACAGTTAGTAGAGGTGCAGGGATGGTTGACGCGTTGGCAAATGGGAGATGGGGGGTAGAACGATGCTGGATGGCCTGAGCTGCCTGACGCTGTTTCATTACACTTTTAGGTGCTGCTTTGTGGACAGATTTCGGTGCGGGCCTAGACCTGGATTTAGGTCCAGGCTTATGCCCAAGTCTGGGCCCAGGTTTAGGCATAGCTTTAGGAACAGGTTTAGGTACAGGTAGAGCAAGAGCAATGTCTGTATGACAGGTAGCTGTGGGGAGAACAGCCTCCACCGACGAATGCTCTTCTTTATCGCCAACAGCCACCTCCTCCTCTTTAACCCTCCATATCTTCTCCTCTATTACTTCATCCTCTTCCTCTCCTCCCTTCTCCCTCCCTGCTCTTTTCTCCCCATCTTCTGCGCTTCGGCGGAGGCGGGAGGATTTGCGCAGGTGGCAGGGGAAACGGGGACGTCCAGAGCTACGAAGTGCATACTTCTTTTCTGTTTCCACAGGAAGAGGAGAGGACTCTGTGTTTGGGTTTGGACCGGTAGGGACTGGACAAAAGGTTGAAGGTATGTCTCCCTCTGCAGTCCGGACTGGCACTGCCAGCTGATTGGTGGAGGCAGGAATATTGCCAAGCGCCAAAGACAAAGGCTGAGGTGAGGTTTTGTGTATGGCCTCTGGTGTGAGAGTTTTGGAATTTTCTGACCCTACAGAACCTGTATGTTTGTTGATATCCATGTGTCCGCAATTATCCATGTGTGCGTGTGAAAAAGACTGTGCATGCACGTCTGGGTCAATGTGTGTTTGCATGTTTCTCAGTGTCTCTGCAAACGTATGTGTCCCAGCGGTGGTGTGAGTCTCCGTCTGCCTCCGTCGGCAGGTGCTGTGCCCCAGCCTTCTCTGTAGATGGAGGCCGTTGGCCAGGGTGGAAGGGGGGACGTGTTCGGAGGTCACCAGTGCCAGTCCATCATGCGAGGGATCATGGAACCCCCCCTGGAGCCCGAGCTCCTTGGTCCAGAACTCAGGCCCTTCCAGCCCCTCGATCCCCAACACACAGCCCTTTTCCTCGGCCTGAGTCTCACCACAGTCCACTGGAGCCCCAGTTTGGCTTGAATGTAGGTGATCAGACAAGCCACTCATTCAGTGGGCTGGTTTGCTGGTAGTAATGGTGGAAACAAGGGAATGTTTTCAGCTGTATTTCTTCTCAGTAGCTCTTTCTCTGAGAGCGGGCACGAAAATTCAAAGACCTGAGGGCAGAAATAAAAACCAATATTATAAACTAGTGAGGAAGACCATGACTATAATAACATCTCCTTGTTGAGTATAAGACATTTGATCCAAACTTATTGCCTCTAAATATATCGGCCATTGTGGGGCATCAATCATGCTGTACATACAAACATCAAACATTCGCAGCACAGATGGAATTGTGATTGTGATAGAATCGTCAAAATTTTTGGCAATGGGCCACAAATCTAATATGTAATGCACTCTCTTCTATTAACTGTGCCACCCACACAGCAGCAATACAACATTAGATTACATTCACCATTCATATCCTGCACAGTTGGTTGCTTTTACCAAATGGTTGTGGCGCTGATTCTGATTTTGATTCTGAGTTGAGCCTCACTCTGTCTGCCTGACTGGCTCCGTTCTGCAGGGGATCATTGGGTCATCAATACTGCAGTGGAGAGCTCACATACTTCTCTCTCTCCCCCTCTGCTCCTGTCTTTTGCCCATGGTTGCTATAGTGAGAGAAAGACAGACACAAAGACACACGAGAGACAGACGGACAGACATAGGACAGGGAAGAGAGTTGAGGAAGGTTGGAGAAACGGGGAGTGGGGAAAAAAAAAAAAGAAAGAGTGTGGAGGAGGGTGGAGCAGAGAGAGAAAGAGAATAAGAGATTAGTACATGATGTCACAGCATGCATCAGGCCAGACTAGAATCAGTATTTTGGTGAGGGCTGCACCATCTCGCATCAGACGCAATTATTTTGGAGGATGACTTGCAGTATAAATGTTTAAAGTCCTATTGTAGTTAGTGTTTCATTTGGATGTGTTCCAGTGTTCCAGCAGATTGTAGATACACATGCAAGCCAGGTGCCACCTCTCTCTTCTTCATCTAGCTTTATACTGTTGATCATCACTATATGTCAATAACCAGATTCACAGGATTGTGTACAAGATTGAGCGTGTTTTGATATATAAACATCCTACGAAATTTGAGTAGATGTTCAAAATTCTCAATTAAAATAAACAATTGAATAGTGTTGAAAAGCAGACGCATACTCACACCGCATGCCACTTTTTGCCAAAACTATTCAAATGCATAACAAAAACAGTAGACTTAAGAGGGTGCAACAAGAACGAGAATGTGTGAATAATCGCAGCCACCAGGGGGAAGCAGAGAGGTGATGAACAGAGAGGTGTTAAGAGGATGGAGATGAAGGTGACAGAAAGACAGGAACGATGAAGGGATTATAGAAACCCAGAGCAGAGGAGATGTACAGACAGAAGTATTATGAAATCTGGACCACATGTGCTGTCAGACTCACATGTGCTGTCAGACTCACATGTGACTGCACGCATTCAAACCCAAATACAAGCAGGCTTGCAGCGTTTGCGAGCATGTATGCACACGGCTGGCTCCAGCGCCGTACCACACACTCCACATTCAACACAATTATGTCCATCGTCAGATCCCTCTGCCTCCCTCTCCAACATATGGTTCTGATTAGGAGGGAGGAGAAGGACATGGAGCGAGAGAGAGAAAGGAAGAAGGGGATGAGAAGAGGAGGGGGAGAGGAGGAGAGGAGGTGGAAGACACGAGAATGAGTGGGTGAGAAAGTATGAAAAGGACGAAGAAAGAGGTAGTACAAGGAAGGTGAAAGACGTGATCGAGACGGGGAAAGAATGGTGATAGACAGAGGCAGACAGATTTTAGCAATTTGAGCAAAATGAGGGAGAAAAAGTTGGCGAGGAGGAGGAGGACAAAGCAGTAGAGGAAGAGGAGGAGGAGGAGGACGAGGAGGAGGAGGAGGAGGAGGAGTGGGAGAGTTTTGCTGTAGCAGAGTTTGGGGCTGCACACATGGAGCAGAGCAACCTCTGAGGAATGACACAACTGGGACAGACAAACATGGAGACGAACACACACTCACACTCACGCACACACCACAGATACTTTCTTTAACCCCCACACCCACCGCCTCTCGTGCCCAGTGCTGTCGCCCTGCCTCCCTCCCTTCTCTCTCTCCCATTCTCATTCTCACTTTCTCTCCAGTCTAATTAACAGCACTCATTAATTAAGGCTTCATCTGACCAATTTGCGAGAGAGGGAGGAGAACACATCACACATGCTTTAATTAAACATTGCGTCACATGTGCTTACACATACATGCACATGCTGTCACTCAAAGACACACATGCGCCGCGACACATACTAACACACGAACTCACATGCAAATATGCCCCCACAGCTTCATCCTCCCACACACTCGCACATTGATTTACACATAAAGACAGACACATCACGCACACATATGTGGTCGCACACGATCGCACACAAAACAAAGACACACATGCAAATATCCCTCTACTGTGCTCTGCGGGGGGCATTCTGACAGGGTTTAGATGCCAGCCAATCAAACGCTCCCACTATGATTCATTGTTTAAGCAAACACTCCTGGCATCCATCAGCCGCCATTCCAATATAATCACCGTCATACGTAGCAAATGCGTTTTGGTGCATTTTACTGTGAATGGCTCTGGGGCTTTGGAACACACAGTGGCGTAGTATTGTCTCTGTGAAAACAACCGATGGTGCGCGCTGCTCCCACATGATGATCTGTTGAATCCGTTTCACAAAGAGCAGCTCTCATATGAATGATATTGTTTGAACGCTTTTGATCTTCTACATTTTTTTCCACTTTCTCCAAAAACTTTTTGCCGTTATCGTGCGACAAGGCAACAACAGCACAACATGCCTCAGAGTGTATGTGCGCACATGCCAGAGAAAAATCTGAGACGAGAACATGTCAATTTTCAATTTGGGCCAATGCCCTGTTGTGCATAGTCTGAGAGGCGCAATGACTCTGTTCATGGTAGCTGTACAGCATATCTATTCTCTTCCCATCTATCTCACTGCCACAAAGGCTTGCAGACTCACAGGCCTGCCAGCAGAAACCCTCAATGAAGAGCTAGACCCTGTGTGCATGAGTGTCTATGTGTGTGTGTGCGCGCACGCACGCGTGCGTGTGTGTGTGCTCGCGAGTGTGCACGTGAACGAGTGTGTCTTCCAGGGTGTGTTTGTAAAAGCACTCACTGAGCTCTAACGGGTGTGCAGTTGTTGCTAAGAGACAGGCAGCAGCACCGAAACAGCATGGGTGGGGGGTGGGGGGTGGGGGGTTTAAGGGAGGGGGACATAGAGGAGAGAGAGAGAGAGAGAGGTAGTGAGAGAGAGGGATGGGGGGGTGAGGGGGGTGGGGGGGGGTGCTCCACCGAGAGGTTTAGACAGATAAGAAGAAGAAGAAGAAGGGGGGATAAAACAGAGAGAGGGAGTGAGATGGAGAAAGTGTATGTGAGGCCAGGAGAGAAGGGGAGGGTGGGAGGGGGAAGTGGGTCAGGGGGTCCACAGAGACTGAGTGACACCGTGCAGAAACTCAGCTAGCATCAGTCTCTCGTTCCTCCACATCACCTCAACCCCGACGAAACCCCAACCTGCAGCTCGAGCAGCCCTCAAACCCACACCCAACGGAAACCATCCAGTCAGAAGTCAGAGAAAAATAACGCAAAAGACAAGTGACAAAACAACTTGACGGCAAACTGATTTCAAGTCATCTGCGAGATGTTTCCAGTTGAACGTGGTGGAAGAAAGACGGGTTGTGTTCCAGCCAGGAAATGTGGTTTCACTCAAACACTATACATTACACGACGTTACCCAGCATCAGTTCAGAGTGATCAACTAACTGCAACCGTGTGGTAATTAAATCAAAAACTAGACCATGAATTTGAGGTTTTTCCGTGAGGAACGCTTTAATTGGCGATGCATTCGTAATCCATCTCATCCTTTCAGATTGACGATTAAAGAAACAAACTTTATCATCCAGAGCAGCGTCACTTGTCCAGGACAAGCGGTGGTGGGATGTAACCAAGTATATTTACTTTAAGTGCTTCTCTACGTGTACAAATTTAAGGTACTTGTACTTTACCCGAGTATTTCTACTTCATGCAGCTTTATATGTTTACTCCGCTACATCTCAGAGGCAAATATTGTACTTTTTACAGTTTTTGTTACCAGCTACTTTTAAGAATACAATTTTCCATACCTTACCTGTCCATTGGAAACCATGCATATCACACTGTTTTTTTATTATTATTATTGTTGTTGATAAACTGAAGGACCAAATTTGAGAATATTCTCCAACTTTAAGATAAATTATTTAAAAACCCACTTGGATTAGCTGGAAAATGTCACGATGCTGAAAGCAGGACTGTTTATCTGAGCTCATAAAAAGTTGACTTTTCAGAGATGTGTGGTTCTTCCAGGACACTGATGCCCCAATCATCTGTTTATCTTATAAAATATGAAGCACTGCTGTAAATTAAACCATCCGACCATATAAAGTGGTTAAAATGAGCTCAACCTTAAACATTTACAGCAATAAAATTCAACATGCACATCAAGGCAGCCATAATATTAATCAAAAAAACACCCCATTTAATAGTGAAACACTGACAGGGGGGCATTTTACTGCACAATGAGTATTTTTGCTTTTGATACTTAAAGTAGGTTTTTCTGCAGATACTTACATACTTTTACCTTTATTTTTATATAAAATAATATATATATATATATATATATATATATAATATTTAAAAAAAAAATTAAAGTGCAGTATTAGTAATTTGACTTAAGTAAAGGTCCTAAATACGTCCTCCACCTCTGACGACAAGAAAAACCCCATCTAACAGAAACCCGACACCGTCCTTAACTTATAGGTTGACATATTGGATTAAAAGGAATCATTTTTCTTCCCATGGTGGGAAAAAAGTTTTCAGTATTATGCAAAGTTAAGCCAATTTCTGCAAAGTTTTAATTCAACTAAATTAACAAAACTGTCAAATTTTTAAGTTCTAAGGTCCTGCCTTGACCGCAGTGCTTTGCAGCCCAGCAGGCATTAACAGTGAGCAGCTGAAATTTAAGCACATCCAAACTCTTCTAATCAGCAGACCTGGGTTGTCTGAGAGCTTGAGGTGCTGGTACGAGTGCCAAAGGGGGCGAGGAGTGTTATATACACACACACACACACACACACACACACACACACAGCACACGCACACACGCACGCACGCTCACACACACACACACACACACACACACACACACACACATCGCAGCACTGGGGCCGCCATGCCTGCACACAAATTACCACCAGCAGCCCATCAGAACAGAGCTGAACTTATGGCTGCAGCTCTCTACACACACGTCAGTCAAACAGAGACTTCCCAGCGACCTCAGGGACACTCACCCCCTCCACCCTCCCTCCCTCCCTCCGCTCCGACCTCTCCTCTCGTTCTCACCCACTCACATCCAGCCCGCCCTGCTGTCCCCCCTCCTCCCCCCCCGCCCCCACACACACCTCCTTTTAACTCCAAAAGAACCACCACCACCTCCCCAGCTGCAGGAAATTCCTAATGATCTCCATCATCAGTGTGCACGCTGTATCTCCTGCCAAGAGCAGGCTAGTGCACACGCACACACTCGCGCACACACACACACACCAGAAACATGCACACAAAAGCATATAAATGAACAGAGACCAACACATAAACCATATGTGCGGACAAACAAAAAGGCAGACAGACGTTCAGACAGACACACATCTAACGTAAACAGACTTCACACAGACCAGATACAGTGGCAGCACAGCCAAGGATGCACACTGGGGACAGGAGAAGTAGCTCAAAACACAAGAGAACACAAAATCAGGACCCCCCCCCCCCCCACCCCCATTTGACTGTCTCACTCTTTGCCTGTCTCTCACGTTGTTTCTGCAGGAACCTACATGCTGTAGTTATTTTAAGACCAGGAGGACTGTATTACCCCTTCCTCTTCCTTCCTCACTGTTCCTTCTCTCATCTCTGTGGCACCCCCCACCCCCACACCTCCCGCCCCCAGTTTCTCTCCCACAACCTACGCTCCCACTCCCCAACACCCCTCCCTCATCTTCAACTGAGCCTGACAATTTCTCTCCTCTCTCACTCACTCTCCTGCAGGCAGTTTCCTGGCACTGCTGATGGCCGCCCCTCAGTCAGGTCATGTGACCAACCGCGCCAGCTGGGAACAGCTACGAGAGAGAGAGAGAGAGAGAGAGAGAGAGAGAGTGTGCACATGTGCACACAAACAGGGACACGCAGGGATATGTCTGGAAGCACATGCAAATACGGGACGATGAGACCAACCACTTACCGTAGGTGCGAACACAGAAACACTCCCACTTTCAGTTCACACAGGTGCACACGCACACTGAGCTGACATGTGCACACAAACAAGTTCAGGCGAAGACGCACGCGCACACTGACGCAAACTCCACAGAGGCTGATGAGAACCCACAGACGCACTTAAAAACCACACACACATGAACGTCGTCACGAGTATCGACCTCACACACAAACCAGATGCTTGGACCCCGACACACACTCAGACCTTGAGGCCAGTGTTTTGGAGAGGGGCCTCTGTGCTGCGGCCCTGACTTCCTGACTCCTCCTCCTCCTCCTCCCTCCATACTCCTGTTCCACAGTTGCTGTGGGAGACGCTGCTGCAGCGCCCGTTGCCAAGGAGAAGGCTGCTGGCTGTTTGAACAACAATGGCCGCCTTGTGAACATTCCAACTGTAGGTACTGACAGCTCATCAGCCACAGCCTCAACATACACACCTCTCAAAGAGCACGCTCGGACACACGCGCGGGGCAAACGCGCGCACACACAAACACGCGCGCGCGCGCACACACACGTAACGCTCACGCCACACCACTGTACCTCTCCAGTTCTTGGCCTTGAGCCTGAGCGAGGTAACGCTTTCAGAAACAAACACAATGAGGCATACACACACACACACACACACACACACACACACACACACACACACACACACACACATCTGTGCAAGCTCTCAGAAATTATGACTTCTGCTGAGAGGATAAGAAACCCTTCCATCCCTCTGTCTACCTGCATCTCTTTACCATCTCTCTCTCTCTCTCTCTCTCTCTCTCTCTGTCACACACACACACACACACACACACACACACACACACACACACACACACACACACACACACACACTTGGTGCGCAGTGCATTCATCCATCTTCCCCCTTCTCCCCGACTACTCTCTGTCTTTCTCTCTTATCTCTTTCTCTCTCCTCCCCCTCCACAGCCTTCTGCTTTGACTCTCTCACTCTCTCTTCACTTGCTCATCCCATGCCTTTCCCTCTCTCTCTCTCCCTTTTCCATCTCAGGAAGTGTGTGTTCTCACTCTCAGGCACACACCATCATCCTAGCACACACACACACACACACACACACACACACACATGTGGAGGACACACATTCGCACACATACACACAATCTCTTTCTCTCCTGGAAGGTAGTGAATCTCTTCGTCCCTTGGGGGCATACACTTCCTCAGAGAAGGAGGGAAAATGGGAAAGAAGAAAGGGAACGAGAAACAAGGGTGGAACGGGCAAGAGAGGAGAAGGAGGAGAAGGAGGAGGGAGAAAGAGAGGAAGGAAGGGAAGAGGGTGAAAACTATATACACAGCAGGGATTTATAGACAGACCCCTTAGTGCTCTGATTATCTGTTCATACTGATGGGACGACATTGAAGCCACGCCGCCGGTGGAACGCTGAGACGGTGCTGAAGCCAAATTGGGTGGTGGTGGTGGTGGTGGTGGTGGTGGAGGGGTGGAGGGTGTGGGGGGGTGTTGAGGAGAATCACTAACAAGTCGCTGCTTATCCTCTGACTCACTGTTTTTAAACACACAAACCCAGACACACGTATACGCACACGCCGCCGCTAAAAAAAAAACAAAGATAACTGGGACACGAGCATTAAGAAACATAAAAATCAGACGTACTGTACATGTGTAAAGTCTGATGATCTGCAGATAGGTGTGTGTGTGTGTGTCTGCCTGTCTGTGTGTGTGTGTGTGTGTGTGTGTGTGTGTGTGTCATAGATGGCGGGTATGTGTCGAGTGCCAGACACCGAGAGATGCTTTTGTGCGTGTGTGTGTGTGTGTGTGTGTGTGTGTGTGTGTGTGTGTGTGTGTGTGTGTGTGTGTGTGTACGTCTCTGTGTCTGCGTGTTTTCCCCATCTCTCGCTCCTCTTTAATAATTGAGCCGATTCTGTCCAGCTTGTTAGGGAGGTACACAGCAGCTTCACACTCTGTCTTTCTCTCCTTCTCATCCTCTCACGCACAAGTCTTTCCCTCCTCGTCCCTCCATCTCGCCGCGCTCCCTTCATTTATCACTCCTCTTCTCCTTTCTGACCCCTCTCTCTCTCTCTCTCTCTCTCTCTCTCTCTCCCCCTCTGCCTCCCCCCCAGCTCTCCTCTCCCTCTTTCCTCGCAAATCCCTCCTGTTCTTTGACCTCTCCCTCGCCTCTCCTAGTTTCACCCCCCTCCACCACCGCTGCCCTCCATCATCCTTCTCCTCTTGCGTCCCTTCCTCCCTCCCTCCATCCTCCTGAGGTGAGAGGTCGAAGCTTCCTCTCCACTGTCAGACTCAAACCGGCTGCAACCAGCCCTGTGGGGAAGGGGGGGGGGAGGGAGAGAGAGAGAGTGGACGGGGGAGGGATTGTGTGGGGGAGACGAGGAGAATGAAGAGGTAGGTGAGGAAAGGACATGTAGAAAAGGAGGCAGAGGGAGCGAAAGGAGAGACAAGTGGAGGAAAAAGACGAAGGAGACGAGGGTACTGACTGTGGAGGGAGGAGGGGGGGGGAGAGAGAGAGAGAGGGGTTGAAAGAGGGAAGGAGGCGAGAGAAAAGAGAAAGGGAGACGTCTTCTTTTGAGTCACTGCCTTGGGCTCGGAGGAGCCGTTTTATGAATGTATCGTGTGGGAGGTGACAGAATGGAGCATACAAACACTGCTTACACTAATGCTAAATGGTTGCTGTGTGTGTGTGGGTGCATCTGTATGTGTGTGTGTGTGTGTGTGTGTGTGTGTGTGTGTGTGTGTGTGTGTGTGCGCGCGCGCATTTGTGTGCCTTTCCCTGCGTGTGTGTGGAGGGGGGAGCTGAACCACGCTTACCTGCCTGTGGCAAAAGCTATTTCACTTCAGGTGACGATTAGATTAATAGGAGTCATAAAAAAAGAGGACCTTTCACCTCAAGGACAAAGTAATGACTAATTATTTTTTTTTGCCAGTGGTAGCTTATTGCATGGTAAAAATATTTAAAGTTGTGAAATATTCTGCAAATGCCTTATTACTTTAAAATTAAAGGTCCTTTGGTGGTTAAAGTTAGAGGTTTTATAAACGCAGACAGAATAAACCTCACAATGCAGCACGATATCCCTTGTTGGGAAACAACAGCCATCTTCTGATGCGCTTAGCGTCAACTAAAGAAAAGCTCTATCCGACCAAATTGTGTCGCTATGAAGAGATGTAAATTTGTGCGCTGAAATCAAGTTTATCGTGTATTTTGGGAGGCACTTTAAGTCCTAAGTAATAATGGCCTGAATCATTCATTCACAATAGAGGTGTGAATTCCCTTTTCCTGAATGGCAGCATGTCTTGTGAAGAGTTCAAAGAGGAGCACCCGAGTGAGGTTCAGCTGACGTTCACAAAACATCTGTAACTAAAAAAAAAAAATAAAAAAAAAAAAAAAACCTCTTTGTTACATTTGACAAATCGTGTACAAGCTAGAAGCCACGTTTATGAAATGACACACTTTGTAGCTGTAAGGAGAAGCCTGAGATGGTTTTAAGGCGATTCAGCATTTGAAGAGATCCAATCTCTGGTAGGATGTGCTTTCAGATTTAAACAATTGAAAGCTCTGTCTCATGGCAGTGTTTGTGTGTGGTCTCGAATTTGAGGTAAAGAATTTATCACAAGACCACAAAGAGCTTTTGACAGTCTCTGAAGTGAATCTACTTCATGTTCAGAGCTGATTTATCAACAAACTCTTCAAAGCCTCCATTCAACAGGTTGCACCATCCTGAACACGACTCAAAACTTGTGTGGAGGAAATTAATGCAATTCAGCGAATGTACTGTATCATTCAATGGCTCACGTGTGTGCATGAATATGTGTGTCCATTCTGTTTTCTCCATCTCCATGACGACCTCCATATCAAGAGGACATCTAACAACGGCAACCTTACAGGCTGATAGGCAGAGAGAGAGGAAACAGGTGATTGGTTGAGCTGTCGGCTGTCACATCAGCAGGGTGTATGCCACACACACACGCACACGCACACACACACACACACACACACACACACACACACACACACACCCTGATTTGTCTGTGCCATCAACCTACACGCCTACAAACTGCAGCAAGGTGCAAACAAAAGGTACTTCCACAGCACACGCACACACAGACACACACACACTTGGAGGCACACATATGCATGCATACACACACACACATACGCACACACAACGATAGAGACACACACACAGATTTGAGACGAGATGTGGTGTGTTAGGTGCGCTGACCCTGCCAATGAGGACAGGAGGAACATCAACGGAGCTACAAGGCCGTTGCTATGACAACTAGCCCCGCTCACACAGGTAGGAAGCACAATAGGCCTAAGCTGTTATATGTTCACATTCTCTGTTTGTCACTCACTCTTTCTCACTCACTCACACACACACACACACACACACACACGCACACGCACACACACACGGCTATGCACTCAAGACAAGTCAGACAGAAAGCAGCTGAATGCCAAGGTAAAGCCATTTCCTTTTCATTCCAGCATTCACAGGGTTGGAATTATTCATTATGTCCAAGTGGATCTGCCAATAAGAGAACTCACTCTTCAACCAGCGACAGAGAGAGTGAGACTGTGTGAGTGTGAGTGAGACAGACAGACAGACAGACAGAGCATCACTCTGCATACTAACAGCACCTGCACTAGGGCAGCCTGTGCACGTCTCTGAGGGGCCCTTAAATAACGAACTGTCACTGCCCAGACACTGACATTGGCTTCTCCCATCCGCTCTCCCTTAGCTTCTCTGCACTCTGTCTTTTCCTTTGCCCCCCCCCCCCCCCTCTCCCTCCTCCATCCTTGCCCTCCCCTTACTAAACCACAGACAAGAGCTGATAATCACCACAATGAGTATGCCGTGTCTCCAACAAACTGGCTCTGTTGCCACTGGTGCAGGATGTGCTGCTGCTGTGTCCTGCCTAACTGCCCCGACAGCTCAGGGGGGCTGCCGAGATGGAAACCCAAAGGGCTGGACGCATGCTCACCGGGACTCTGCGTGTCTTCTGTTTATATGTAAAGCAAACATCTACCCATCAAAAGGAGGAGGGCTCACAGTCAAACCTATGTCTTATCGTCAAATTATTGGTAGAAAAGTCCCATCAAACTCACCCGCAGGTAAAATCTATAGTGACAGCAAATAAACAACAAGAAAAGCTGTGTGTGCGTGTGTTTGTTTGTGTGCCAGCAGTGTGGCAGAACCTGGGGAGGTACTGTATATGTTGCCCTGCCTACACTGTATATATATTCAGTGATAATGAGGCTAATAGGTGAGAATATTGTAAATGCTCAGAAAAAAAACAAACAGGTGGGGGTACACAGGGTTCATTAAGCTCACAGTCTGTGTTTGTGTGTGTGTGTGTGTGTGTGTGTGTAATTTGTGTGTTTGAACATCATCATTTAAGATCTGACCACACACGCTGCAAGCCAACAGTAAAGCCCACCCGGATGACCCAGCAGCACGAGCAGTAAGCATGCACAGCCTCCGTCCCTTAACAGTAACGATGAGATTAATGAGAGAAAAAAAAAAAGAAGAAAAAAAAAAAAAACACACTCAAAAAGAAACGCAGCCAGAGGTGCGCAGCACAGCTGGCTGAGTGGACAGTGAACAAATGTTTGGTGTTTTCTACACGAGACATCGTACGCGCACTCACCAAGGGAGAGAGAGAGAGAGAGTCGAGGGGGGGCTCGCGCTGCCGGCTGGAGCTGTTGCGGTGTCAACGCTGGGCTAGCGGCTCGCGCGGCTGTCGCTGGCGGTGCTCGCTCCTCTTCTCGCGCGGGTCACGGAGTCGTCGCCTCGGCGGCTGCAGCCGTCAGTGCGCAGCGTTTCCCCCTCATCCGAGGTCCCCGCGTCGCAGGGAGACAGTCCTCCCACATCAATGTAAACGTTGTCTCCTCCTGCCGTCGCGCGCCACCGTCTCAATGGAAAAAAACCGCTCCTCTGGCTCGCGTCAATATCTGCACCCACAAAGATGGAAAAGCAAAAAAAAAACAAAAAAGGGGGAGAGATAAAAAAAAAAAAAAAAAAAAAAATTGGGAGCAGGGATGTTGTTTCACAGTCTTCTCCCCGTATAAGGTGTTGACATAACCGTAGTCGAGCACCGTGCTCCGGTTTTGGTGACAGGTACGGGACTCCCCAGTATGCGGGAGGCGAAGATCGACCGTGCGCCCGTGCGTCTCTGCCTCTGCAATTCCAGCTCTCTGTCTCTCGTGCGCCCCAGTCTCCGCTGTGCCTCTCCAACGTGCCTGACTGTCAAAGCCATCCGGGCACCCGTAGCTGGCTTCACTCGCGCACCTATGGAACTACGGGAACTGTAGTTTTGTTTTTAAAGACAGAGAGCAAGCGAAGGAGGAAAGTGGCGACTGCGTGCTTGTGGGAAAATGTCTCGGGCTGTGCCGCAGTCAGTCCATTTCAAGTGATTTCAATTAATTTTATGTCATTTTACATAGATATAAAACACTTCAAATACTCACATTTTTATGCATGTACAATGTCTTTTTTTTTTTTTTTTTTTTTTTTTTTTTTTTTTTCTTCTCACAGTTTCATGGTGTGTCCTCACCGCGATCCTGTGGCCGTCCACCAGCTGCTTGGCGATGTTTACTCTTCCTAACAGTGGCTAGCTTCACAAACTCCTGTTCTCATGTTTCCTGACTTTCTCAGATAGGTGCTTCATATTTTACACTCCTGCAACTGTATGCGCTGGACTGAAAAAAAAAAAAAAAAAAAAAAAAACCAATCACGGAAAGCACAGTGAGGCATTATCATGACTGGATCTAGCGAGCCAGAGCTTTCTGGTTTACCCAGAAGATAACGGGGGAGAAATTTCGCAGTTAGGATTTAAGTGTGATTGCTGCGCTTGCTGTCATGTAGTTAAAATGATGCACCTATAAACTTCTGACTGTCCGATTAGTTTGAGGACACTGATTGGCTAAAATTTTACATCATATGGTCATAATTTTAAGGAGCTACTGGCCAAGTTGCTACACAGGCTGTGGGCGATTTCTGGACATAAATACATGAACATTAAAATGTTTAGGTCAAATAAATCGGCAAAGTCTTTTGTGTTTTTGCCTATAATATGTAGCCTTCTCGTTTTTAAGAATCAAAGGTGGAAGCCATACATATTTTTCATAGAGATAAACGCACATATACTTAACATTGATCAAGTATACAGTAAAAACAAAAAAACACTTGTATTCAAAATTCTTTTTAAGGAAAAGTAGCTCTGTAGGCCATTATCAGTAAAATAAAATGACTTGTAGAGCTGTCAATTGAGGTTGTAAAGTAAAAAAGTACAATATGTACCATAGAAATGTATAATAGAAAGATATAGGCCTAAGCTTAAAGCACAATAACCTCTAACTTGTACTCAAGCACAGTGCTTGAGTAATGTCTAAATGCACACATGATAAGAGACGCAGCGTAACCTGGAAAAGATATCTGATCTTTATTACAATAACATGAAAGGGGAATCTCAAAATGAAGGTTACATTCTTCTGAAAAAAAACATTATTTTAAAACATTAACGTTCCACAGGCCACCGACTTTGATCTTTCCCCTTTATGTGCAACACTTCTCCCTTCCTTCTCAATGGATGAAAACTGGATACATGTTGACTAGATAAAGAATTATTGGTGATGCACAGATATGTCTGAGTTAAATTAAAACAACAAAAGAGACAATTCATATAAAATTGCCATACAAAATATCAAGACAAATAAAGAGCAACCCTGGCCACCCCTCAGACTTTTCTCGCACACTATTAAAGGTACTTAATCTAAAAGCGATCTTTAATTTGACAACTTTAAGGCACATGTTGGTGGCGAGATGAAATTAGTTCCAGGAGATGGACACGGATCTGCTATCAGCATTTTTTTTTTAAATACCACGACAAAGATAAAAGCAGACTTCTGTTCAGTTGTTGCAGAAGTGCAAATCTTCTTAAACCTTAAATAGGGGTTCCCGTGTCTGTACATAATCTAGTCAGTTACCTCACAGGTCCACGAGGTTCATTGACAGTTTTTATAGATTGTCTGATAACCTGTTGCACTTGTGATCTCTGTATCAACACATTTATCTCAGGCAGCCAGTCTACTATAACGCTCTTCTCAGAAACAGAAATCAAAGGACCTGAACGTATATGGCAGCTGAACAGATCATGTACCCACTGAACCTCCCCCCACCCCAACACAACCATCTACATCTTCTTTCAGTTCCTTGTTGTCATGGTTACAGAGTAAAGCAACATTACTGCGAGGCCTGACCAGAAGAGCTCCGACTCTGCTCTTCAGCGTGGTTTACTGATCTGTCCTGAACAGGCTGCAGTGATCAATGACCAAAGGAAGGAGACTGTCTTTAAAAAAAAATTAAACAAGGCAATGATATGTATCTTTCTGTGTGTGTGTGTGTGTGTGTGTGTTTATTCTGTGCTGTGTGTGTGTGTGTATCAAATACACTGAAAGCATGCTCTACATACCACATGCCTGTCCGTGTATTTGTATGCATGTGTCTATGTCTGTTTGTCCATTTATTGCTCCATGTGTGTCCTGTGTTTTGTTTGGTCACAGGTTTTCTCCAGGCTGGTACTGCGGCTCCGTGGCGGTGAAGTAATCCTCCAGAAACGACTGCAGGTACTCAAAGGTGTGCCTCTCATCGGCCTCCCGCCTCCAGCACAGCAGCATCAGTTCATGGAGAGAGGTGGGGCAGCCAGGGGCACAGGGCATTCGGTAGCCCCTCTCCACCTGCTCCAGAACCTCACGGTTGTTCATGCCTAAAAAAAATTATAATAGCAAAGATAATGAAGAAATTTGGCCAATAAATCTGAATCTGATAGAAAACAAAGTTGTCGCCATGACAGTAAACAATCCTGCAAAGAAGCTAAAAATTCTAAAACATGGATGCTTCACACGCATCTTCTCACAAACGACAGCACAGAAGAAACAATCGCCGCAGTTTCAAGCTGAACACTGACTATTGCCATCAATTCAATATCTGGCCAAATGTGAAATATGGTCACAATCTCCCCTTCTGTTCCTGAGTTGCGATGTTAATTAATGACCAGAAAAGCGTTTTTGGCAGAAAATTATAATGTCCCAAAGTAAAGTTGATGTTTGCGCCACATTGAAGAAATTCCCTCAAGGTGTTCCTGAGATATTGTGTTCACAATGACGGGACAGACATGAGGTGACCGTGATCTTAATCTTTGAACTTTGACAACTTAAAACTTATCAATTTATTATTGGGACCAACTGAACGTTTGTGCCAAATTTGAAGAAATTCCCTCGAGGCATTCCTGAGACATCACATTCAGCAGAATGGAACAAACAAATGGACGGACAACCTGAAAACATAATGCCTCAGGCCATAAAAATAAACTGCTATTTGATCATTCTCACATTATTCTTCAGTGAGTTGTGATTCCTGATTCTTCCCTTCATATCTTATCTAATTCATAATGAGTCTGTATAATAAGAAGATGGTGGTCTGTGAGACTGGCAATAGTTAAAAAGGAAAAGTACCGCTTACTTACTTCAAAATTACCATTTCTATTTTTCAAACCAACACATTTTGTCAAATGAGTTATTCTTGGTGTATCAAAGATTTTGCAAACAAAATAATATTTCCATTTATTCTACCCCATAGACCATGTGCAATAGGACAGACAGTAAAACCAGGGAATTGCATGATCTGCGTGCTAATTTACACAGCAGGGTGCAGGTGCATAAGAAATAGTTACCCCTCCTTCTTCATTTCCTTTTGATGCTCTAATGAGCCATGCATTCTCTAGTAGAGCTGCTCAATGACCAACAGTGCTGCAATGAGGTTTGTTTTGGTGTATGTAAATGTAGGCGAACACTCCAAAGCTCCGTCAACTACAACTACTTTTAGTTGCTGCGTAAGAATGTAGATAAAAACGGAAAAATCCACTTTTCACCGTCACTGATGATAAACCTGTTACCAAATGAGAAATGAAAACATAGTGAACAAGCAGACATCATGTAGTACCTGGGTACGGCACACGTCCCTTAGTGATGAGTTCAGTTAGTAGGATGCCAAAGCTCCAGACATCGGACTTGATAGTGAAGCGTCCATACAGTGCAGCTTCTGGAGCTGTCCACTTGATGGGGAACTTTGCTCCTGAAACCATGGCAACACAGTGAAGACACATAATCACATAATTAGGATAGGTTAAGTATAAAAATATAGTCGTGGAAGCAGATGCAGACACACTTAATCATAGCATTGTGCAAGTGTGGCTCTCTCCTTCTGCCTCACGCATACACACTGAACATCACATCCTGTTACCTTGTCTGGCTGTGTACTCGTTATCCTCAATGAGCCGAGCCAGGCCGAAGTCAGCGATCTTGCATACCAGATTTTCTCCAACAAGGATGTTAGCTGCTCGCAAGTCACGATGTATGTAGTTCATCCTCTCGATGTACGCCATCCCAGATGCAATCTGCACACCCGGAGGGACAAATGGTTCTCAGATGTAGAAAGTATAAGATTCCTTTTCATCTGTGTGTCTATGTCTGTCTTTAACAGACCTGCGCAGCCATGTCCACCAGCTGAGGCAGCTTCAGGCTCTGCCCCTCTCCATCTTTTAAGAAGTCCAGCAAACTTCCTGAAAAAGAAAAAGGAACAAGTAGGGTCATGACAGCCCCTTGTGCATGCTGTGGTCAACATCTTATGCCATGTCTGAGACTGTACATAGCGGAGTGTATATTGTGTATTTAAGTCAATTTCTTATCTGCTAGATGCTTGTAAATTCCTATATCAGAATTTAGTTTTGCACAAACACATTCATATTCCAACCTTTGTCTGTGTATTACATTTTTTTGTGAATGTTGAAGCAATATTTTGCTTCCCCCCCAGCCCTCTCCCCCCCCTCCATAGTCAAGTCAAATGTCATGCTCAGAGAACCAAAGAGAATCCCTGAAAATTGATTGAAATTTGATGTTTTGTCCAGCAGGGAGGAAAAGAGGCTTCAACTTTGTCTTCCACGTTACAAAACATCTCCCTGATTACCGCCTCTTTGGCAAATTGTTAATGTGTTGAGTAAATGCCTTCACTGTTGAGCGTTTGGGTTTTGGTTTGTTTGATACTGAGCAGTATGTTTCAAAAATGTCATTTTACAAGATATATGAACATTTGGACACCAGCCAGGTAAAAAGTGGGTAATTTTTGGTAAAGATGCAGGATTTCTTTTTTTATTAGAAATATATCATTTCAGGAAGGGTGTTTCTTTGAATGCTCCTTATTTTCTTCCTTAAATAAAAGAAACCAACCATGTGTCCCATGATTATTACAATCTAATGCAATTGAAATGCAAATTAAAAATAATCTAAAATACTCCACTATTATTATAATTTTCTCTCTTTTTTTATGATGCATTTATTATATTTGTCTATAAATGTATGATGGAAAGATTGTGTATCCTTGGTGATGGGATGAATGTTTTTCAGTTTTTCAAACTATATATCTTATTCAAAGGGGGAAAATTTCTGAAGCGTTCACTTGAAAAAGTTCAACATCAGTGAGACTCCCACCTCCCGAAACGGCAGCAGTTCATATCTATTGTATGTCAGGGTCATGACAGTTTACTCAGCCTCATACCTTGGCTCATGAACTCAGTGATAATGTAAATGGGCTCCTCAGACACGACGGCGTAGAGCTGCACCAGCTTGTCGTGACGGAGTCTCTTCATGATCTGAGCCTCCTCCAGGAAGGCCTCGGGGGACATGGTTCCTGGCTTCAGAGTCTTCACCGCTACCTTGGTGGTGCCGTTCCACATGCCTGGCATACAGACAAGCGGATGTTAGCACAGAGCAGGGACGCACACATGCAGCCCCACTGCACGAGCATACACACCAATGTTTCTGTCATAGTGACGAGGTGATGGCTGCATATACATGCGCGTATATGGAAACACAAACACCCACACCCACACACAGAGATGAGGTGCAAAATATGCAGGCTGTAACAAAAGGACGCATGTGGTCAAATTTCTAAATCATGCATATGATTGTTATTTTGGAGAGCATGCATGATGTGACAGGGGGATGGTGGGAGGGGGGAGGGAAGGAGAGGAGAGGAGGTGGGGAGGGAGGGGGGGTGGGTTCTGGTCTTACATCAACACCAGCATCACGTGAGTTACATGGACAGGCACAGAGCTCGACTGGCTTCAGGGAGAAACTCTGCACGGCTCAAAAAACCCAACACACTCGGATTCAGTCAGAGAAAATGTATGACAGCTTTGACAGAAATTGGTGATAGGTGTAAAATATCCTGTAGGAATACAATACAAGCTAATGTGCAGTTTGATGGGGAAAAGAAATGTTCTTCACGTACATGGCCATCCACAGCCAGATACCGAGCAATAAAAGCAGACGCGACAGAGGACAATGCAAAACAGACAGTTTTCCCTCTAAGCCTGTAGAGGGTGTCAGAGGTTGTCTCACCCATCCACACGTCCCCGAAGCAGCCCTGACCCAGCTTCCTTTGAAGGGACAGCGCTTCCCTCTGTACCTCCCAGGCATCCCGCCCAAGACCCAAGGTGAGTGGGGTGGAGTTGATACAGGCCTTTGTCAGATAATAACATAGCCCGTCATTCGAGCCTAAGAGGAGGGTGCCAAAGAGGGGGGAAATGAAGGATTATGGAGGAGAGGAGGGGTAGAGTAATGGGTGGAAAAGACAGTGGGGGGGAGGAGGGGGGTGACAAAGAGGTGAGATGATGAAACATGCACATGCAATAACGGGGAGACGAGGGGAGCAACTCTGCACACCTGGATGTAAAATACAAACTTATTTTTAATAACAGCTGCTTCAGTTGGATTTCTTTTATTTTTTTTAATTTTTTTTTTTTTAAAAAGCAGTCGTCTCAGAAAATTAAAAACTAGTGCAACTAAAAACTTTCGTTGCGTGTGTGGTCCGATCCCCGGGTCCATTCGGTGTAGCTGTGGGCAGACAACACAGACAGATCACAGGGCTTTACGGTGTCTGTTTGTAAGGTCTTCACACCACAAATGTTTACTGATGGTCTTTGAACTCAACCAGCGCTGCTGTTTCAGGTTTTTGTTTTTTTTCCATTCAGGTGTGCTTCCGCTGTTAACTCCCCACCCCTCCACCACAGCCCCACCAGTCCTACCCATCCAGACTTCTCCGAACTGGCCGTTGCCCAGTTTCTTAATCAGCTGGAGAGATTCGCGGGGAATCTCCCACATATCCTTGGTCTTCACTGATAAATCGGCCAGCTTAGGCATGCCCCGCTTACAGCTGCCAATCAAACGGCAACACAGTCCCGCCGCTCTCTCTGAGAGAGAGAGAGAGAGAGGGAGACACAAACAGACAGGCAAAAAAAAAAAAAAAAAAGGAAACAAGAGGAACAGAAAACAGAGCAGGTGCAGAGATAAAGAAAGAACGAGAAAGGATGCTTATGTGCTTATGCAATCGACAAGTTGACCAAGGTACAAAGGGACAAGGAATATTCAGCACAACAGACATAAACACACTCTGAGCAGCTGCATCATGTGCAGACACAACAACAACAACAAAAAGAGAATACATGGACACTACAGTTATTAAGAAAAATGATATGGTGTATGCTGTCAAATCTCTCAGGTTGCTTTTGATGATCACGAACTGCAGACTGTTGCTATATCAGCGGCAGACACTAGGGGGCAGATTTACACTGACAGAGAGCAGAGGAAGTGGGGGATGTGAACACTTCTTGTTACATGAACTCTTACTCAAACTGAAAAAGTCACTAATGGTCAGTTGACAAAGAAGTATTCAAATCCCTTTAATCAAGTAAAATTAGTTAAGCACAACCTGAAATGACACCATTACAGCTCCTCCTTATGTAAAAGTGCACATGCAGTACCCTCTCAGTATTTTTTTTTAACTTATATATATTACATTAGTAGACTATCGTTTCTTATATTAACATGTAATCAGTATTTTAGCGTTCTAATTACTGGATATTCTCCTGGGTACCTTCATGTATACATGATATTTTATTACCTGATCATTTATCAGTATGTAAAATTTGAATTTCAAAGTGAAGTAACTCAAGGTGTTACATAAATGCAGTAGGTATAAAGTACAATTCCCCCTAGTAGAAAGCTATCCAGTGGAATACTCAAGTAATATGTAACAGTAACTCAAAGTTGTACAGTGTATAAGATGTATAGTACTTGAGTTAATGTACTTACTTTGCATCACTGATAACAGTGTAATTATCAATATAAAAAAGCAGAATCGAAATTTCAAATATTCGGTGAGTGAATATGCAACGATAGCAAGTTTAAAACCATGGAAGCAGGAGCTGTGCAACACAAGGAAGCTTCGCTCTGAAGGAAAGGCAGAAAAAAAGAGGACGCACGAGTGTACTTGTGCGCATGTTTTCCGTGTGTTACCTGTGTAGTGCTCTACCAGCTGCTGCACAGTGTCAAACTGTGATCTGGTGGTGATGTAGTAGCCACCGTTGTCTAGTTTACGAATCTTATAATGTTTGACGTGGTCTCCCTTGGTGTCGTCCCAGTCACGGATCGACAGAGAGTAAGCACCTGTAAAGAGACGGGAGAGGAAGGGAACGGAGAAAGGGGAAGTGAGGACAAAGAAGCACAGAAAGTGAGCAACAGAAAGAGAGAAGAGTTAAAAGCTAATGGTAATGGTTAACCTCTTTGAAGAGAGTGTGCGTGTGGTCTCCTCACCCTTGGTGGTCTCGCTTTCACGTATGAGGAAAGTTCCCCTCTGGTTGCCATGACCAAGTAGCTGTCTCTCCGCATCCTTCCTCCCCATCTTCCCAAAATACCACCTGACACCATGACAACACCGCAACAACAGCACACAGCGCTTAACCTCTGGCCTTCAGACTACATATCAGTCACTGAGAATATTTTACAGCATAAACTATCAGCACTTTCACGACGGTATGTACACGTGTGTGTGCACTCACTCCTCGGCTTGTATGGAGTCGACAGGAGCCACGTAGTTGGAGGGGATGTAACCCGATTTGCCAGTGTCCAAAGAGCGGGCTTCCCACCAGTCACCCTCTCTACAGAAAACACACAGAATGCCTGTTTGCTCGTAGAGATGCGGAAACATCTCAAACGTGTTTGGAACAGCAGCGGTCAGGTGTGTCACAGATGTTACGGTCATCTCACAGTTCAGAATGACACATAATAGTGTGATATGCGTAAAAAAAAACAAAAAACATGCTTTCTGTTTTTTTTTCTTTCTCGTAAAAGTCACATCGATTTAAATGAAAAATGCAGATTATGTCATGTTTTCAAGGTACAATTTGTATGATTTGTCATTTGAAACAATAAAAAAATATACTAACGTTATCGAGAAATGAGACATTAAAGACATCTGTGTACTGTGTTGCAGGGACATCCATTGAAGTCGGCATGCTAACCAGTTAGCCTCAGCCCAGCCCATCTCATCATACCACTTTGTACCTCAAAAGGTAATCACCGTAGCGTCCAGTTTGCCCTCAGGCTGAAACTCTTGGCAAAGCAAAATAAGAGTTAACATTGGTGTTGCTTTCCACCTCTGGAAACAGCTCTTGGCAAGTAAAGGAATGAAGTTTGATTCTGAAGTCGCAGCGTTTCTTGTACACTCATAGGGGAACCACTGTTAATGCTAACTTTGGATATGCAGCGACAGCTTGTAGACGTAAATAACTGCATAACTTTACTACTAATAAATAGCAGGGCTACAATACGTAACATTCGACCAAACTGCAGAAACTCTGAGAGGCAGAGAGGACTGAGGGCAAGCTGGGCGCTACCATGACTCACTATCGCCCCTTAACGAACCAAGCGGTATTCGAAAATGGGACTAAAATCTTACATATTGCACCTTTAAGAAGCTTTAACTAATCAGATCGTCGACATAAAACGAAATGAAAGACTAAAACTAGCCTAGATCAAGGAAGAAAACAAGGAGCACATGTGTAAACTTGGTTGGAGTAAAAGTAACTTCAAACATCTGTTAGTAAGCATCATCATGTAAATTAATTTGAGGACAACATACATTTCAAAAACACAAGCCTGTCAACATTTCCAGCAGCAACTGAAACCTCTGACAGTTCACGGTGTTAATGGGCGGCATTTAATTGCAGCCTTTGGAATTTAATGTATGCAAACAACATTAATTACCTTTTGGAAGTCAGAACTGATTTAATTTAACACATTTAACCAGATCACATTAACACTAATTCATCAGCTCCTGATATCCACATATTGTCAGGTTTTTGACAAATATGTTTTAATGTGCTATTACAGTCGTATCAGGGATGTTTTTCCCTCGAGGTAACGACATCTGTTATCACGTGATTAAAATACAGTTAAGTTTGTGTGCATTTGTACTCACGTGTTGTTGATGATTTGGAATTTCTCTCCTTTCTGGAAAGTGAGGTCATCTTCAGTGCGAGCATCATAATCATACAAAGCTATAAACAGAGTGACTCCGCCACCTAAATATATATACATAAAAAATAAAAAAATAAAAAAGATTAGTTTCCAGTTATAAAATATTCTGGCTTGTTGTTGTTGTTGTTTTAAAGGATTTCAAATATTTTAGTGCAGAGATGGATTCAAGTCAGACAAGAGGAACCACACAGGAACACACAAACAGAAACAAAAGACACTGAAGAAATGAGAGGTTGAAGTGGATCAATGAATGGAAAACTGTGCTCGTGAAGAGGTAAATTGATTTTCACCTTCTTGTATCTAAGCAATATTGTAAGACTAAGACAGACACACACACACACACACACCTCCAGGCCGCTGGTGTGTGCTGGTGTTGGGAAAGATGGTGATGGGCGAGAAGCCCACGTTGAAGTCTGGGATGGTCTGAGTGGGGTCAGGACAGTAGCGGCCCTGAGGAAAGACCATGGAAGACCCTCCATCTATGTTGCTAGGAGACAGATCTGTAATGTCTGCTGCTGCTGCTGCTGCCGCTTTGGCAGACTCCTTCTGCTTGCAACAGACACACCCCATAATACCCAGCACGGAGATGGTTTCTGTGAAAGCGAGCAGAGTTGCAGTCACTCACTGTTCACGACAGCCTTTTTTTTTTTTTTTTTTTTTTTTTTTTTTAACCCGACGAACGAGGGCCAATCAAATGCCCCGAGGCTGCTCTTGTTGTGTACGAACGGATCGCAGCACCAAGGTGTACATGGAGCAGGGGAAAATATAACCTTTGTGAGAAAGTATTCCAAGTTACATCACTTGATCAACATCGGCACCTGAGGGCACCGCTTGTATGTGCGCGTTTGCAATTTCGCCACGGACCTGAAACTTTAGCAAAGACATCATCTGTGTCAAATTTGGTTTTTAACACACACTGCAAATACTGTTTCCCTCAGACCCCTAAGAACGTCACGGCTGGACTTGCTCTGGCCCGAGGCCTGAATTTTTGGATCCACCCTCATGCGTAAAGGGGATCCATATATTTACACACACACACACACACACACACACACACACACACACACACTCAGTAAATAACACATGATAAAGTCGCCAATATAGCATTTCTGCTACAGGGATAAGTAGAGAGATGAATAAAATGAAGAACAAGCCGCAAAGTATCTCGGCAAGATTTGACCACAGCCCAAGTCAGCCTTGATGCAGGCTTTGCATTCAACCAGGTGCACTATCAATGTTGACACAGTGACGTCATCAGGTCTAGTTTGTCAAACTTTGGAGACTTCAGCTGATTTAACTGACTGTGTTATTCCACATGACAAGTCAACTAACTTCATGTGCTTAATCACAGTTATGACTTAACTACCTAAATAATTACAGGATCACCACTTATTGAAAAAATGTAAATAAAAAAAAATAAATAACAACACAAGAATTACGTTGTGTTTTGTGTTACTGTACGTTCTACATCCTGTTCCTGTAAAGTGACACTTTAAACACAAGCTGGCAGAAAGTGAAAACGAAACATCAACAAGGGTCACCAAACAACTAAAGAGAACTGTGAAGAGAGAAGTAACAAACTTTGAATAAAAAAAAAACTTTACTTCCCTCCAGCAGGAGGAGGAGGAAGATGAGGGGGTGGAGGCAGGGTAGGAAGAAGAAGTTAACTTTTTCTCACCTGATGTCTTTTTCTGTCAGATCATCTGTCAATCACCATCGCCACTGAAAAAAAAAAGAGAGAAGAGGTGAGTGACAGGGTCTGGAATGAGAGAGCAAGGTGGAGGGAGGATGAGTGGCAGGGAACCGGAGAGGGAAAAGGTGGTGGAGAATGTGAGAGAAAGGCTCAAGAGCGGCAAAGCGTGAATAAAGAGACGCGTGAAGGCAGACGCGAGGAGACAGAGAAGTAAGAATAAGAAGAAGAAAAAAAAAAAACCGGAGTCAGAGAGTCAGTCAGAGACAGCTCCAGATAAAGAAAGACAGAGAGATGTGAGGTTAACCACTTCCCTCTTCTGCTTAGCTGTTTCATTCGCTCTGGTCACCAGCTGTGTGTGTGGTGTGCGTGTGCGTGCGTGTGCGTGTGCGGGCGTGTGCGTGTGTGTGTGTGCGTGCGTATGAAATAACCAGTAAACGAGCATCTGACCATGTGAAATGTGTTTCTCAAACATCATTGTGTTGATGTGAACACATGAAGGCGAGACAATCCTGAGTTTGAACCTAACCGCATTGTTTCAGGTCATCGCGCGTTGACCAGCTTTCGAGAGGAAATAACATACAGTGGAGACGTTAAAACATTGCGATCGCGTGCAGAGACGTCTGTACAGTCACAAACACGACTTTTTCTGATCAACACGAGTGTTTCTTCGGGGAAAACCTGAACGCTCAGTGCAAAGGGCCTTGCTCGGTGCGTGCGACGGTCTTTAAAGCACAAAGGCGACCATGTTTCAGCCGGGCTACGTCACGGCTTAAAGGTTTGGCATTTTGGGAAATATGTTTAGTCACTTTCTGGCAGAGAGTTACTGCAGATGAAGAAATCGACACCACTGTCGCGGCTGTCTATTTAGTCGGCTGAGCTTGTCGTAAGAACTGGAAACACCTCGTCTGACTGTGTTCCATCTTGTTTGTTTAAACTGTTAGTCCACACAAACTATTGTTGAACGCAACTGTTGTCACACACGGCCTTCATTTCCACTTGGTGTACCTAAGTAAGCTGACAAGAGGGCGTAGAGTGGCCGTGGGATTCAAACCGGCAACCTTTCCAGCTGACTTAACCGCAGGCTGCAGACACCCCACCTACTGAGGAATGTGGGGGAAGTCACGCAGAGGGAGAACAATGTAAGGTACGGCAGTGGGAGATGAAAAAAAAAAACAACAACAAAAGAAAAACAGTAAACAGTGTCAAGTTTGTTCCATCCACACAAAGTCCTCGAAATCCCGTTCAATCTTTACAGCAACAAAAGCTATTGTTGGCTACGTCCAGAAGAGCCTGTTGCATGTTTGGAGCAAAAGTATGCAAAAGCTTTACGTGTGCCGTATCCCGCGCGCACACGCACACGCACACGCACACTCACTATCAGGCTGACCATCATGAGCGCTACAGGAAGTTAGCCCTGTTAGAGTTTCCTGTCCACCCCTCTGATGGCTCCCCCCTTTTCCTGAAAACTCAGGACAGAGTCCATCCACACATACACACACACACATACACATACACACACACACACACACACACACACTCACACACCAAGCAGCTGCAGCGAACCCATTTTTCTCTCCGGTGCTGCTGTTTTCTACTCCGTGCCCACACCCCTCCAACAACAACCGTCCATATTCCCTCCATCCAGCCTTCAGCTGCAGATTTCTTTCTCTTTCTGATAAAACTGCAGAAAGCTGAAGTGGCAGAGGGTGTAACAGACGCCTCCTCCCTTTCGTCCTTACCTCCCCTCTGCCCTTTTTCGCTCATCTTTTCTTTCTCTGCTTCTCTACGGTTGGTGGATGACGACAGACAGGACAGACACGCACGCACGCACGCACACACACAGTGTTTGCAGGGCGGCCGTACAAGTCATTGTTCTCAATTGGGTTCCTGTTGACCAGAAATTCTTCGTCTATCATCCGTCTTCCTCTCTGCACACAGAAGCTGCAACGACTCAGAAATAGCATCCAATAATTCAATTGACCTGAGGTGTTTATGCATGAATATAAAACCCACTTCAGCCCTCAAGATACAAAGCACAGCCCACAGGGATGTATAAAGGATGAAACGGTGCACCTACATGCTGGTATTGAACCTGTCAAGGTGCAGAACCAAACACAAAGCAACGTGCGTGTGCGTGTGTGTGTGTGCGTGTGTGTGTTTCTCTGCACCATAGCCATTTTGGTTTATGTGTCAATCTGGTAGAGGATCGTGTGTGTGGGCGTCTAGTGATATTGTTGATGAGTGGCAAACTGGGGTTTACGCAGACGAATTGGAGCATTGCAAAGGTGTTGCTGTTTTGCGGTTGTATAAACAGAATCCAAGTAAGCGGTCAACACCAGTCTAATCAACACACCGTCTGAGTTCCTCTTTAAAATGCAATATACACACACCATCAAGTGTGGAAGGACTCCCTCTTAGTTTGAATAGTTTAAAATCATGCGAGATACAATTGCGTACGTGAAAAATGAACTGGAAAGGGTTCTGTTCGGTCATACCCACACTGCCTTTCACTTTGTCTAAAACAAATTGTCCCGCGGCAAAATGCTACAGAATGTATTTCTCCATGATGTTCGCCTCGTTCCACACATTTCTCATGTAGTTGTGTCAAAAGTCAATTTCATTTCTCTGACTGGCTGCTGACTGCCGCAGCAGATCTTTATAGCAGCTGACAAATATATAAACGCTATAATTATAACTCTGCGAAACAGAAGCTGCTTCCTCTGGTGTGGTGTCGGTTTGTGATAAGTCTGTCTGCAGCATTAGGCCATTTTACAGAACAGGCTTATAAGTCATATTTTTTTTAGATATCTAAGTGTTCATGTTCCTTGACGTTCAAGACAGAGGTTGTTTCACCCAGATAACAATTAGTACCCCTGAGTGTTTGAAGACATACAGACTCACAAAAATCACAAAAAAAAAAAAAACTGTCCACTTTAGGATCTCTGGAAAGAGGATTTTTTTTTTTCTAACATTATCTCTAAATGCGGTGATCAAATTTAATTAATCTCCATTGTAGTGATTTAGAGGCAGAGATCTTGAGACTCCTCCTCCAACAAAACGACCCAATGTGTCTTTACAAGCAGCGTCTTACGAGCCACAGTTACATCTCAAAGTTAAGCCACCTCTAGTGGTCGTATCAATTCATACAATCTGGTGTCCCAGAAAATTGATGCAGTTCAGATGACGTGTATATAATGGGAGTTTTTAGACCGCTGTTCACGTCAGACAGTTTTTTTAAAACCGCGTTTACCGTTTCCATGAGAGCAAAGGCTGCATAACTGGAAGAAAGTAGCAACTTTAATGCACAAAATGCTTCAAGCTATCATTTTAACCCAAACAATTAACTTTCCCTTTCCAAGTGTCTTTTGTGCAATAAGCATATGTAACAAAACTGCTTTTTTTTATTTTTTATTTTATTTTTTTTAAATACTCCATAAAATATAAAAGTTCCGGACTCAAAATTTGAGTAAAATAGCTCAGATTTACCAACAAAATGTACGTATAGTTCTAAAAATAATTCAAAAAACGTTAGCCCATTTATCTTATAACTCACTCAGTGACGCCTAATGACAAAGTGACATTTTTATTTTCATAAAGTCTTTATCAAAAATCAAAAACTGAAATCTCTCATTTGCAAAAGTATTCAGACTGATATTTTCAGCACTTTGTGAAGCACCTTTGGAGGCAATTACAGCCTCTACAAGCTCACCTACAGTATTCTGGGCAGTTAAGTCTGTTCTTCCTCTGAAGCTCTGTTGGTTTGGATGAGAAATGTCTGTGAACGGCCATCATTCGTTCTCTCCAGAGATCTCGTGTGGGGTTCAAGTCTGGGTTTCGTTAAGAGACAGTTATAGCGACTTGTCCTGAAGCCACTCCTCCGTTGTCATGGTTGTATGCTTCGGATCATTGATGTGCTGAAAGGTATGTTGCGAAGTCGTTTCTTCGTTGACCTTTTTATATTTGGCTGCATTCGTCCTTCTCAAATCAGCAGTGCTTCAAGTTCTGCCCAAAAAGTTCAATTCGTGCCTCATCAGACCAGAGATTCTACTTTGTCTATTTGATTGATGGGCAAAAATGGAAATTTTACATTAATGTCGTTGTTGTTTGAGTACTAATACTGTCGGGTATTTTGTCTATATTAGAAGTTGCAGCGTATATGGGAATACTCATTAAAAGCAAAAACACCTGAAAAGCGTAAACAATAAGTCCTTGACGACACAGTTCACTAACCATAGCTGCAGAACAGCTGTATCTTTGTTCGGTCTACACAATATGAGGAAGCAAATAAATTCGGACCTAAAAGCCACTACCGAACGCATTCAGTGCAGTCTTATAAAATCACAATAACATCACCATCATACTCGCAAACATCCAAATCCAAATGACACACCCTTTCCTGCACAGTGGACCCCAGATAAGCTGCTCCCAGCGGACAAATCCACTGCAACACACACACAATTGTTCAGATCTATAGTGTTCCTGTACTTTTACACACGGTCTGTGCAGAGCTCAGACGTTCTCCACCTCATCTATCTCTTTTCTTACTTGTCCTTTCTCTTCCCTCTCTTTCTCTCTGACTCGCCCTCCTCAGCAGGAAACTCCCCAGGATGCAGAGTGTGAGTGGGGCAGGAATGATAGGACAATGGGCAGCAAGCTGTCACTGTACCCGCACACGCACACGCACACGCACACGCACTTCAGCGGAGAGGAGAGGGAGCGCAGTGGAAAAGCAAGGTGTCTCGGTCATCGGGATGTCCTGTTTCCACATGATGTCATCACATCCTGTACATACAGAGGCCTGGGCGGGTTTGGTGGAAGGTACACACACACACACACGAGTATTTACATGAAGTAAATCACTGATGAACCAGTTTGATCTGGTTTCTTAAGCATTAGACCTATTTCTATGGGACCAACAAGAAGAGGGGGCTGGTCATGACTGAAAACATGGAGAACCCTCATACGTACGACACACTCGGCTGACACCAGATTGACATCAGGCTGCCAAGTGTTTACCAGTCAGCAGCCCCCCCCCGCCGCTTCTGTGTGATAATGCTAACGTCCATCTTTAACCCTCATCACTAAAAAACATACCCACGCCCCCTTCCTTCCTGCCAAGCCCCAAGGCTAAAGACAGGAACTGACCTCGCAAAGAAACAGGAAGTGATGAAGTCCGGCCTTGGATGGACTAATCTGGGTTTTTTTTCCCCCCCTCCAACCCTCAAAATTCCAGGAAAACTCCTTCACAGCCTCACAATCAACTTTTTAATGTGAGCGCGAAACAAATGTTTCACCTATAACCTACAGTCCATCACGACGAAGGAACAAACACCTGCACCAGCCATGTTACAGTCACAGAAACCTGACGATAAATGGACATGTGAAGGAAACGGGCAGCCCGGCCTTTTCCTCAAGGTGGTTTCCTGTAGGAGTGTTTCCAAATAAATCAGTCACATTCACAGAGGAATTATTTAACATGGTCTGAGAGACGCAGTCTAAAATCTATAGCCTGGATAAAAATTGAAACAAAATGTGAATTAATCTATCACACTTAAATAAAAACATCAATTTGATCCAAGTCTAACGACGACGTTTTTTGCCACAAATCCCGAGGTGATAAGTTGTTGTTTTTTTACCTTTGACCTTTTTTTTTTATTCAAAATGTAACATATTACATTACTTCAGCCTAATATACAATAAGCCTCGTCAATTATTAAGGTCTTTAGTAGAAAAAGATCTCACCTCAAGGGACTAACTTCTCTGTTAAATTCCACTCTTTCAATGTTGCAATGTTGACCGTTTGATTTCTAAATATGATCATCTGTGGTATCCGTTCAACATGAAGAGTGGAAGTACTAATGTAGTCACACTTGATTAACTTCTCACAGGCAAACAAGCAAACTTCCTTTTACTTAACGGGCACTCCAAAGTTACCCAATTTTTACAACAGCTGAAATTTAAAGAGAACTGACTTAATTATTTTTGTTTTTAAGCGCAGAAAGCACTGATGGGGTGTTGGCCAGCTGAAAATACGTCACTAGTGCTTTCAATATCCCTTTAACTTCCACAGTTCACTGTTGTATTAAATTAAGCGCCGGACAGAGAACAACAGTTCAAGTTTAAAAGTCAAATCCATTCAGCTGGAGGAGGAAAAAGTAGCATCCCTCCGAGCTGTTCCCACAAATTACTAGTGAGACATTAGCAGTTCTTCAAAAACAACAAGCCGTTCATTTCATGATTATGGCACCGTGAGGCAGGTGTGTTACACTTGCTAATATCACGTGGAAAAACAGAGCGGGGACATACCTGACGCAAAAGCAGTCGTTTTCCCGCGGAACCCTGGAGCCGGACGCTCGGGGACGGAGGTGAGAGGCAGCGCTGTCCAGTGGCTCGAGGGACCCACGGAGAAGAGCCGCGCGCAACTGTAGTTGCCCGACTGAGGAAAAAAAAAAAAAAAAAAATTGAGCGCGCACGCCTCGTCCGGGGTAAACTTCACGCGCGCACTGAGGTCCAACCCAGAAGAGGAGAGGTGAGCGTTCAACGGACAGTAGTGTAATCCTATTACAATAAATAGAAACATAATTCTTCAATATATATATATTTTTTGTAAAGGCGAATACTTATTTATTGATTTATTTTTATTTTTTTTAATAAAATCACAAAATGGGCAACGTACTGTCAATAATTATCCCGATTGACCTCCAATAGCCTTTAAAAACCGGGTTGATAAAGAAACGGAAGCACATCAATCCTTCTGATAAAGTAGGTTGTTTAAGACTACCCTGACAAAACGAGTTTAGTTGCTCTGACCTCGAGGTAACGTTGAACCCTGTTCTGTATCATACGTACATCCTGGAAAGCCTAGGTGTCTGAATGTGCACCCTGCACGGGTGGGACCGTGCGACACATGCACACGAGCGTGATTGACAGGAAGACTGAATCGCGAAAGTGTGATAACGGCTGACGAGAAAGCGAAACCGCACAGAGCTTAAACTTTTAGAGTTGGGACAGTGTCCACTTTACTGGCATGTCACCCCATCCCAGTGCTGAGATTTAAAATGTAATTAGAAAAATGTGTGAACGACCACGCTATCGTTTCACCCTGAGGAGACCGCGTGGTAATAAACTAGTGACTGATCACGTTTCAATGCGTTTGTCGCCATCTTGCGGGCTGTCAATGCAACTTTGACTTCAGACTTAAAAAAACAAACTTATGGTCCAGAAATATGCAACAAGTCTGTTCGACCGCCATGTATCGCACCGTCCAGTAAAACAACAACGCCTTGCGTAGATTCAGACAAAGTCCAGACACTTTTTTTGAATTTTATTAACAAAGTAACTTTATTTAATAAAAAAATACAAGTAATTTTGTCTCTTTTCAACTCAGCCTCCATGTTCTGCAGACAGAGAGGACTGGAGCACGAGTAGTCATGGTGTGAAGAACTGTATTTATCTAATAAACAACAAACAAATCTGCAAAGAAAACCCTTGAATCCTGATGATTTAGTTGTGCCAGACCTAATTGGCCTGGCAGAGGATGTCGATACGTCTGCATGACAGAGATGTGTGCAAGGTGTACAGATATAACTCTCAAGGCTCAAGAGGGGAAACGAAACCTGATACACTTCAGTGCAAAATAGGTAACAAGTTTAATATATATTATACCAGTTGCAAAGCAGCATCAAAACATGAACACTGACAAATACGATATGCGTTTCTTAACATTCACTGTAGTGTGTGTGTGTGTGTGTGTGTGTGTGTGTTTGTGCAAGATTGTCTGGGCTGTGATACATCCCAGCTGGCTCAGCATCTGCAAATATGTGCATGAATGAGTGCATCATCTCATGTAGTGTGTAATGGCTCGCAAGGTATAAAGAAGGGCCCCCTGTAGCCGAGCTTCCATCACTATTAGGTTGGCGTGAACCTGTGAGAAAGAAACACAAAGCATGTCATTACCTCCAGCTCACCAGGCGACCCACTTTCACGTCCCGTCTGTAACGCTTCCTTCTCCGACAACATTTAAAAAGCAAAAAAAAGGAGAAAGAAAGGATACGCCGAAACGCCAAATGATTCATTTCTTTGGTCGAGAAAGGCGAGCGACGACGCGTTAAAATGCGGAAGGATTCGGGACTGGAGACGCGTGTTTGAACTCGTTCGTACCTTTTCAGAGTGTCTGAAGTGTCTCCAGAAATTGTGGTAAACGCGTGCCGTGGTCTGTTCAGGGTGGCAGGCCATGGTTTTAACGAACACCTTCAGAGAGCGCTCCAGCAGCACGTTCACGCCGCCGTAGTCGTAGTCGTCATAGCTGCGCGTACGAAGTGCCACAAAAAAAAAAAAAAGAGAAAAAAAAAAAAAGAAAAGAGTTAGCGCCAGAACAGAGAAATTGTTCAAAGTAGTTTGCAGACGTGACGGCTGACTGTTGTACTGACCGAATCCCGTAGAGGCAGTGGATGTAGTTCCACAGGGCTTTTCTCAGAGTGTGCGTGTCCACGCCTTCATGCATGGCCATCCTGTGGTAGGTCAAGGTGCTCACAACCTGCAAAGTCATGTCATCGTTTGCGTGATTCATCCGATTTGCATCAGGAAATCAGCGCATGTACAGCGATCACACCATAATCCCAAGAAATGATTACATCGTCTGATTTTTTTTAGGACAACCAAGTGTTTTTGTTTTCCCCTCTGTTTTGAACTAAATTGCATGCTCCTCCTTTATAGGGCTGCAACTCATGATTATTTTCATTACTGATGAATCTATTGATTATTTCTGGATCGATCGATAAGCCGTTTGGTCTTTAAAATGTAAAAAGAAAAAAAAGTGAAAATATCAAATATCAGTGTTTCCCAAAGCCATGAAACATCTTATTTTGTCCCGACCAACAGCGCACAACCAAAACATATTCAGGTTATTATCACGGAGGACTAAATGAACTAGAAAATGTTCACATTCAAGAAGTTGAATTTGGAGAATTTTTACAATTTTTTCAGTTGAAAAAAAAACAAAAGATTAATCAATTATCAAAACATTTAAATTTATGTCCATCAACAAATATTTGTCGCTCCACAACAGGCTGCATGTTTATGAGCGGAGAGTAGTTTTCCCGTCTGCGACACTTTCCAACAAATGATGTTTTGAGGAGCAAAACCTGTCCAGTAATTTACACAAAAAGCAAAGATTAGAGAAAGGAAACACCGCTCTGCAATAACACATGCAGTCAATTGATTTCCAGCCACTAATTAGTTCCACTTGTAGGCCCATAATATCACCTCGAAACCTCAGTTTCAGCTGGTTTACGTTGCGTTTCACTCGCAGAAATCTCCCTGAAGCAGGCAGACCCGTCATGTTAGCCACGCAGATTTGAAAAATCAACTCATTGGCGTTTACTGGTTTACTTCTATGAAATATGGCGGTACCTGAAATTTCTCATCCAGGAGCTGACCCATGTCTGGCAGCAGTCTGTTGACCAGAGAGAAGCCGTGGTCCTCCCATGAATAGTCCTGCACACGAGACACTGACGTTAACGAACATGTCCGCATGAAACGGAGCGCACGGTCAACAGGCCCCGAACACTGAAGGAAGTCCGAGTTAACAAAAAAAAAAAAAAAAAGGGAACGCATGCAAAATATAATATTAATCTAAAACCTGTGAACAAAACAAAATTGCCCCCCCCCCCCCACACACCCAACTACCTGTGCTCTCATGGTGGGTGGTGCCTGCTCCCCTCTGGGGGCGAAGTCCTCGTATCTGAACTGTGGTTCCTCCACCAGACGCAGCACCAGGTCAGGCGGAGCGCCGCGCACCACCGCTAAACAAACACAACGAAGAGGAAGCAGTGAGTCAACAAGCGTCGCCTGGGCGATGCCGAGGTAAACCGGCGTGTCCGTACCCGTTGGTATGCTCTCGCTCCTCTCCCTTTCAAAGCGAGTGACCATCTCCTCCTGCGTGCACTCCTCCTCCTCCTGCTGCTGCTGCAGCTCCGCCATCCGCTTCATCAACACCTCCACCTCCATCGCGCCGTCAAACAGCTGGAGAAGAGCACAAACAAAAAAACAAACAAACAAACACTCTGTTTAACTGTAATTCAACAATGCGAAGTGACCGCTGGCGAAATAACGCTGGGGTTAAAAATCGAACGCCTCCACACCCGCCGTCCTGGTGACATTTCAGAGCCGTGATCGAGAGGGGCGTCCGACTTACCTCCTGCCTGCCATCCTCGTGTGCAGGGCTGTGAGGGCTACAAGGAAGGTGACTGGGCGACGCGGGTTGGAAGGTGTAACCTCCGACGTGGTCGGGTTCGGGGTTTAAACCGCAGCCCCATACGAAGGAGCAGAGGGAGTGAGCGTGGGCCACGAGGACCACGGCGTGCACGAGTTCGGCCAGTGACCAGCGAGGCTCTGCTCCGGGACACACCAGCTCCTGCGGGGCAGAGATGACGGATGATGGGTAAGTACAGTTTCAGGCGGCAGGTCTGCTGGATGGCAACAATGTTGTTCTACTGATCAGTTAGTTGGAGGAGGAGGAGGAGGAGAGGGGGGGGTCATCACTTTCGTACAGACTAAAACATCTCCGTTACTGAAGGGAGTGCTGTGAAAAAAAACATCTCCGTTGGCTTTTGGACGGTAGAAACCTGAAAGCCCTTTTGAGATCTTTTTGGAGCTTGAAAGACAACAATGAGCTTCATTTTAGACCCTGAGTCAGTTACTGAAAGGAACCAACAAGTTATCACAAGGTTCGTCATCACCTGACAATTTCTAATGATTATTCCTGCGTGTCCAGACATGTGCACGAGCCACGAGCACCGGTTTTTTTTTGCTCTCTTAAATTTAGGGGGGGGAAAAAAAAAAGTAAACGTGCATAAACATTTGAGGAACGGTTGCGTGTTTGCTGCAGGACTTCAAAAATCATCACGATGGCTCATTTGCCAAGGGGTTCCCAAACATTTGCATACAACTGTATCTCCTACTTGCATTGCAGACTTAAAAAAAAATATATATATATATATATATATATAAGCATTATTTCGTTAACTTTGTCTCCATTTGAAACACTTAAAGAAAGGCAAACGTTTCTTTACACGGCAACGATCAGATAGAATAATAAACCGTAACGATGAACTGAAATCACTTCTTATGGACTGCAACGTGCACTACATTTGCCTTTTAGCATTATATTTGATTGCCCTTAGTGCGAGTCAAATTTATGTTGCCTGACAAATTCGCAAAATGGCACAAAAAAAAAAAAAAAATTCCAGTGCTTCCCACCCAAAGATCCCACAACCTCACGAGTCACATTTTATAAAAAGGGCAAAATTACACCAGTCAGTGCGTACGCCAAACGAAGGCGACAAAGTGTCCGAAATATGAATTTACGGCTCATTATAGGGAGTAGTGACGAGGCCAGCGAGGGAGCGAGTTTGGATGCGAGTCAGGAATTTACCACGATAAAAAAAAAAAAAAAAAAAAAACATACCGCTGCGATACGGGAGCGAAAGAGCAAAAGAGAGAGTCGGCGTGAGACGCGAGTGGGCGAGCGGCTGATGCGTCTGACCTGGATGTGCTGCTGCGTAATGAGCCACGGTCGGTGTGCCAGCAGCTTGTTGAGCGTTTGCAGGCTGCGGAGTTTGGCGGGCGCCTGCCCGAGGCCGCTCAGCCAGCTCTCCTCCCCTCCGGCGTCCAGGAAGCCGGCGCTGTGCTGCTGCACCAGGTAGGAACAGTGGTGTCGAGCCGCGGCCTGCGTGACATCAGGAAGAGTGCGAGTTAACTTGTGGGGGGGGGGGGGGGGGGATGGGGAGGGGGAGAAACACGTCACCCGCCTTCCATTAAAAACAAAAGCGTGACCGCCGGTCTCATGTGCAACGACTGCATGATGCACAGGAGCCGCCCGTGCTCGTAAATACCAGGTGCTCAAAGGTTAACGCCACGCGACACGACCGGACTCGTGCTGGTACGTCGCTTTCAGTCCAGCGGAGTGGCATTTCTGAAGCGCCGGTTAAATGGCAAACTGCAACCAGCTTTGAGCGCTTTATATTTCGGGTGTGCATTAAATGGAAAAAAAGGTCCCGTCCGAGTGCAAACGCACAGGATCGCGGATGCCCTAAAAGGACACCCGAGGATACACCTGATGCATCCTTGAAAACCCTTCCGACGAAGGACTCTGTAGATTTTAAAATGATTCTGGACATTTGGATCAGTCCTTCGGCAGGATTTGACGACGTAGCGTCCTAGAAAGAAAAAAAAAAAATGTTCATGGGCAATATCTGCCAGTGTCTTTCATTTTCAAAAATGTGTATTTTTCTTGAACAGTCACCTCTAACTAATCGAATTTGTTCATTCTTTTTCCAAGAGGTAACTAGATCTCCCAGCAGTCAACCTCAACAAGAAATGATAAATACAAATATATTATTGGAAGAATATTTTTTAGAATGAGTCGGTAACCCAAAACACAATTATAAAGCACAGCATTATAAATGATAAAAATATCTGGTTGAAGTTGTGCAGATCATAAAAAGTGTCTTAAAAAAGAAATGAAAATACGTACAAACTCGCATATGCAGCTCTGACAATACGATGCATTTGTTTGTCAGGGACCTTTTCAAGCATAGTGATGCAACTTCACTTATTGGGACACTGCAGTCGACAACCCCGTCTGAATGCATTTACTAATTGGTCTAACCAGGACTTTCGAAGCAGCGGGCTGCAGTGGAAACAGCATTACAGCAATATTAACATTACTGTGGTTCTATTTTGCAGCGAATGAAGGGAGAAATGTACCAACATAAAGCCACAATTGTCAAAAATGAGTACGAAAAACAAACACATTCCGGGACCTTTGACTTATAAATAAAATAATAATAATAATAATGGCGGAGTCTATTTATTTTCAATGTTTATGCTGTCAGCCTAAGATTTAAAAAGACAAAGTACCTATAGCCTTTCACACACACCAATTAAAGGCTTTAGAGCAGGGGTCTTCAATGTTTTTCAGGCCAAGGACCCCCAAACTGATAGAGAGATGGACCAGGGACCCCCTACTATATATATTAACTGTGTGTCTTATGCCACTGAATGTTTGCATTTCTGATTGAAAGATGACATGTTGGATTCATGTTAATGTGTATTTAAAGATATTTAAATTTGTGGGGGAAAAGATTTTTTTAAATAAAAGTTTTCTAATCAACCAAATATTTCACGGACCCCCTGCAGTACCTCCGCGGACCCCCTAAGGGTCGCGGACCCCCTGTTGAAGACCTCTGCTTTAGAGCGTTGGTAGCTCTTGTTATTGTTGCCTCATTTGACAGAAAAAGAATAAATATAGATGGAAATAAACAGAAGACACATCATATGGTCACTACCATTTAAGCATTTGCACACCGGCTCAAGGCTTAGATCACATAGTCATGACTTTTTGGACATTGACACTTTTTCATAACTTGCAGTAATAAGGTCCAAGAGTCATGACAGAAAAATGTAACAAACAAAAATCTCAATTGTTTAGAGAATTTTTTTTTTTTTACTACTGTCATGATGCGAGAAGGAATTATTGGGAGTAAAAATAATAAAGTGACCAGCAATTACATTCCCGCATAAAACACTAATCAGTGCAACTATATCCGGTATCGGCCTTGTATTAAGAACTATATATTGTTTGTTTATGAAGCAGCCGAGTCAAACAATAAAAAAACAACCCAGGGGGATTGTCCAGCTGTAGTTACTGATAAAAAGGACTACAATATTTATTAAACATTTTCTTCCCTTACAAATACTACTAAATTCACTTTAATTCTCTTGTTTTACCACAACTGCATGTTTTACACTGTGTAGTTTACTTGTGTGTTTTGTGCTGCTTGTACAGGGACGAGGAAAATCTAAGCGAGTCATCAAACAACAGAGAGAAGTGAAGCTACTTTCACAAACAAAAACATGCTGAATAGTTTTTTGTTTTTTTAAAAAAACACCAAAAAAAAGCTGACTCATTTTACTGATTGTGAAACTATCAAGAGGATATTGAGGATCCTTATTTGAAGTTCTCATTTATTGTGGTTTTCTTACCATGGCAGCGATGTAGTGTCTCCAGTGACGGGGCAAAGGGCCATCCAGCTCCAGCAAAGCATGCTGGGTCCTCAGGAAGCAGCTGAGATAGGCTGGATGCAGCGCCATCACCATGGTGATATGGTCCACACGACCCAGAGAGAGAAAAGATTCAATGAGGATGTCCTGGTTCGGCCCGTCTTTCAACATCTAAAGAGGAAAAACGAGAAGAAGAAGAAGAAGAAAAAAAAAAAAAAAAAAACATGTTCAAAACTGTTTCTTGTCTTGAGGACTTCTTTTTTTTTTTTTCACATGATGGTAAAAACTTTTTCCACAACATTGTAAACAAGCAGATTTGTGCCGCGGAACGTGTCCGCGGCACGTACGACGCTGCACTTTCCCCTGTGGAAAATTTAGAGCGAGTCACATGAAACTCAGCATGAAGCTGATCAGTCATCAGCTTTAGCAACACAAGTCTGGTGTTGCATCTCCTGAATGCTGAAGCAACAGGCACGGCTGTATTGCAGCACAACAGTGAACCTTGGGGTTTACGGTTTGACACCTTGGTTTTTATACATGATCATTCGGTCATAAAAGCTGCCACACAAAAAAAAAAAAGGGAAGACGTCTGCGTCAGCAAAGATAACATTATGCTAAGCAAATGTAAAATAAAACGTGAAGAATGTGTGCAATTTTTGTAAGGTGGTTATTAGTACACTTATTTAAGTCACATCAATAGGAAGGAATATGAAAAGGCACAGCAGGCACAAATATGAAGTCAGTGATTAGTTTGTTTATTATGATGGCAGCCGGCAACAAGCCGTGTAAAACCTTGGGATTACAGATGGGAGATCAGCTGTTTGCCAACCTGACATCAGTTTATGAGACTTCTAATGTGCGGAGACTGAACGTGAAAAATTGATGTCCATAAACATTTAACAGCAGAGAGGAAAAAGATGTTGCCTGCCTTAGCTAGGGGAAGAAAAAAAAAAACACACCCACAAATAATTACCCTGGTTTCATAACATTTTCCTGTGCCTTTAAAAGACAATCATTTTTTTCATTTGAAGATAAATCATGTCAGATAATATTGTACCATAATGCCCAGTACCCATAAAATCTGAAAGATGTAGTGTTTAATAAATTACATACGCACCTCTTTTGCAGGGATAAAGGCACTTGGACCCGATACCAGGGCCCGAGGTACTTCAACTCCTTGTTCCTAGTGGAAATGAAGAGTGCAGGGCAATTTTTAAAAAAAACAGTAAACTATTAAAGAAAAAAAAAAGTATTAATAATTCTGAGGCTTATTTATTTATGCAATTACTCCTCTGGCTTATTTAATGTCTTTTAAAACTTTCAACCCTAATGCCCTGAATAATGTCATTAAAACTGCTTGTTCTGTCTGACCAGGAGCCAAAAATTTAAAACAGAGTTCACTGTGATATAAAACCAAAACAGTCGGCAAGTTCTCCGAACGGAGAAGCAGCAACGAGTTTGGCAATTTTGATATAAACATGTTAAGTGAATAATTTGTAGTGATTTGTCAATTAATCGATTAGTTGAGCAACAAGAAATGAATTACAAAAATGCTGGTAATCCATTAATTGCTTCAAGTCATTGTTTAATTAAAGCATGACAAAATGACCTAATTGCAGCCCGTTTAATGGGAATATTTTCTGGTTCCTTTATTCCTCCAGGATATTAAACCAATATGTTTTGGCTGTGGACTGCTGGTAAGGACAACACGAGTCATTTTAGGCTGCACCTTGGGCTCTGGGAAGACTGGTTGAGATTTGTCGCCATTTTCTAACATTTTAAAAACCAAACAACTCATCGAATAACGTTAATCAAATATCGTTAGTTGCAGCCCTTATTGTTTGATTACTTTTCCATGTATCCGTAATTTTTTTTTTTCTTCACCTTCGCGTTGAAATGTCTACATTATGGACTTAAGCTTCAATGTAAACACGCGTTTAGCAATCTGAATTAAAAGGCAACTTTTAACATTTGGTTTGACTTTTTTTTTTTTTTTTTTTTTTAAATGTGCAGACAGTTTGAAGCCCCTCGACTAGCTCCAGTTAAACTGCAGCAGCCGTGCTGTAACTGGAGAGACCCGTTTCATAACCTGTAATCCACAAAAATGACAAGAGTGCGTCAAACTCACCGACATCCCCGCGAGATCCGAAGCTGAATCCGACAAGTCAAGTTTGTTGTTGCCGAGAAATAATAATAATAATTTAAAAAAAAAAGGCGAATCTAGTGAGTGTGCGCGTCAAAAGCAGACTGGTCTGGTTTCTGGAAGCTACAGCGGGACTGAGAGGCCTCCGGGGGGGAGGGGGGTGTGTCTGCTGTGTTTTCACGGGGCACCGGGAGGGGGCGAGGCCGGCCGGCCGGCCGGCGGGCCTGCTTGCTTGTTTGCGGACACACCACCAGAGTCTTGCGTCACCTACCGTTCAACGTCTGATGAAATATCCACCCGTGTGGGAGTAATACTAAAGTACCATCAGCTGGTAGCTGTGGACGATGATCCGCTGACGGGTTATCATTAATAAATGATCAACTCATTCATCGTTCACCTGATATTGGAATTTCAATAATAAAATTTAAAAAAAAAGATAAAAGCGCTGGAGTATTATGAACACATGTCCCCGCGGATTATTTATTTTACATTTCTGCTGGTTTGAAAACATTACAGCGCACATTAAATGTCAATCATCCCCCTCCTGAACAGATTTACCTGCGCGATCCGCAGCAGCTCGGCTGACTTCCCTCGTACCTCCTGCAGCGGACAGGACCTGGACAGCCGAAGCAGATGCAGAAGAGTCTGTTTGCTCAGCCGCGTCGAACCGGGCCGGTCCGGTCCTAAACACAGCAGGACCTCCTGGCTGAGCTCCTGCAGCGCCGCAGCCCGCTCCTCCTCGTATCTGCTGCACAGCCGGGCCAAGCTCTTCACCGTCGGGCCGGCATCCGATTCAGACTCAGGCCGGCGGCGGCAAGAACCGGACGCTCGTCCCGGTTTGTTTCCCCCGTTAACCTGGGACGTAAAGCCCGCCGCGGAGTTGCTGGCCATGTCCTCCCCACCCCACCACCCCTCCCCTCCCTCAGGTGTCCCGCGGCGCACCTGGTCCGAGTTCACCTGGTCGTCACGGAGCAACCGCTAGCCCGAAGTATTAACCTGCCGCTAACGTTAGCGCTACGCCAACATTTAAGTTTTCCCTCACGGCCAAATATACTTGAGGTGTCTCTCGTCCGACGGAACACCTTCAAAAGCAGCCAGGAGGAGGAGGATGATGATGATGGGGGGGGGGGGACGTCCCGCCTGTATTCCCGGCTCCCTGTCCGCGAAGACAGCCGGCCGGTTAGCTCGCTAAACTAGCTTAGCTGCTGTTCGCAGATGCTGCAAACTTGTTGTTGTTGTTGTTGTTGTTTTTAAACACCGCATTTGACGGCGGCTCGCTCATACAAACACCGTGAGCCGGCGGTCTGCGTCCGGACTGGACTCTCTGCACATGTCACGGTCTAATAAAAGTTTAAAATAAGCTCGCATCAGGCAGCAAACGGGACTCGACGGATTTCACCGGTTCAGATGTTGGAAGAGCGCGTTCCTTATATGCGACGTCATCGTGACGTATGCGAAACTTTCCACCGATGAGCTCTTGCAGCCGGTCCCACCTGTCCCTTTAAGTTGTACCTATTTTAACTGTGTATCTTGTGCCAAATTGATGGAATAGTCTATATTTTTCTATTTTCATTAAATGAACCGTGTGCTTTTTTTTTCTTTTTTCTTTTTTAAATCTGTCAACGGCCTCTACTTCTAAATACTTCACCTGTTGTGCTTAAAAAAAACAACAACAAAAAAACACCTAATTGATTGTTCATTAAAACGGGTTTTTAATCAATTATGTAATCTATAAACTTCTACATTTTCCATCCATACCAAAGGTTTAACCAATGTCTTAAAAAGTTATTGTCAACCAAAAAAAAACAACAACTCTGAATTTAATATGAAATCGAGAGAAGAGCAAATGCATGGTGTGACTTATTTTGACATACAATTGATCACGTTAATTTATGTTTCCATCAGTCAGCAAACTGACTGACCTCTACACTACTTTCCTCAATGCTTTCTTTAAAGGGGAAGCCGGCACTACGCTACTGATCCGGCTTTGATTTTGAGAAGAACTTTTCCACTTAAATGTCTTAATGTTGAATCACAAGGTCATTGTGATGATCTTTAAACCATTCCAGCTCTTCTGGTCCTCATGCCCTCCATGTTTTGGAGTCTTTGACTACAGGAATATTCAAATGTTGTTGTTTTTTTTATGCCCCTTTATATTAAATTAACTGAAACTACATACATCTGTGTGGAATTCTTTGTGTCTTGTGTGCATTTGTGTCTATCGTAATTTGGCATATAATAGTTTCACAATTTTATGTTTACTTCCTGAATCACCTTTATTTAGGAAAATAAAAACATCAATGGTGTATCCTTATAAACAGACATTTATATTATATTAATTTACCTGAATATATATATATATATATATATATATATATAAATCATATATAATGGTGGATAACTTTTTGAGGAGGTAAGAGAAAAAGGAAAGAGGAAAAAGCTGGAAAGATGACAGTGAAATATGAACAGACAAACAAGTGAAAGTGATGTGCTGCTCCGTGTGACACAGACTCTCTGGGGATCCGGGAACTTCAACATTGTGGCAGCAACAAAGAAAAACCCTTCCGTGTACCGTCACCGTTTCCCTATGAGGGAAGACCTTTATTAACAAACACACAGGCTGGCTTTGGAGGATGACCTTCGCGGCACGTACACACACACACACACACACACACACACACACACACACACACACACATACACATACACACACATACACACACATACACACACACACACACACACACACACACGCGCATAAAGGCGTGGTCCCCATGGCAACCGGCGCCTTCGGGTCCCAGGAGACCCAAAGGTAGAAGAAGGTAAGACCGAGACAGGGGGAGAAAAGAGGTGGTTTGGAAATTTGGGGAGAGCTCAGGGTACAAGCAGAGGTCCGGGTTCACACACACACGGGTCCCTCTTCAATATTTTACAGGAAGTAAACATTTTTGTGTATGTGTGTGTGTATGTGAGTGTGTGTGCAGATGTATAGGGGAGAGCTGGATGTGAGTCCTCAGACGATCTTGTTCTCCAGCAAGGCGATCCTCTTCGACATACTCTCTAGTAAGATTTTGTCAAGGGCAGAAACAGTGAAGATTGTCAATGAGACAGACAACATAACAACAACATCAAAATCCTCCCTGACAATATAACATCTCAGATCATTTCACCCGTCGTAAAGGATATATTTTTTTGTTAGTGCCTGTAGAGCATCTTCTACTTTCTTTTGGAACTTTACAAGGGAGTTACATTCACAAGGGTCCTCCTCTGTGGGGTCAGAAAGCACAAGTTCTAGTTTTTGTGTTATGATACCAGTGTGTACAGTGAAATAACAGAAAATGATGCAATGATTGTCTTTAATGGAAACCTCTGACCTTGACAGATGTTAATCTGCAGTTTTTTGGCGATCTGGGTCATGGTCTTGAAGTCGGCGGTGTAGAAGTAGTGCTCTCCAGTCGGCTCGGAGGCGATCTCTTTCAGCTCATTCTCAACTGCGTTGCCCACTCCAACAGCGTACATCTTAATGCCTGCAATGCACACACGTCATCTGACTGGAATAAATACTGTATGTACTTTGTGAGTCTGCTTTCACTACACTCTTGGATTAATGTGTCATCTTCCCTTCCCCTCTTACCGTTTTGTTTGGCCTTCTTGGCGGCGTCTCCAATGTAGTCCTGGCTGCGTCCGTCAGTGAAGACGATGCCCACCTTTACAACTCCAGGCCGAGCACCCTGACCAGGGCCGAAGCTGTTGTTTGCCATGTAACGGAGGGCCTGGCCTGTCATGGTTCCCTTCTCCAGGTAGGCCATCTTCTTCACAGCCTCTTTCAGTTCTTTTTTGCTGTTGTAGCGCCCCAGGGGAAACTCCTGCAGGGGAATAGAATCAGGATGTTCATAAGGGAGGGAAAGAAGATACTTATCCTGGTGCACCTGTGAGTGAAAAACCTGCACATACCTGTCTGACTGAGCTGGAGTACTGCACCAGTCCAACATGAGCCTTGGCATCAGAGACGTCCAGTTTGTCGACGATCTGGTTGATCCACTTCTTGACCAGCTCAAAGTTCTCAGGACGCACGCTCTTAGAGCTGTCGATCAGAAACACCACATCTGTGGCGGAGTTGCTGCAAGCTGGTGATGTCAAAAACACAGACACACACACACACACACACACACACACACACACACACACACACACACACACACACACACACAACAGAGCATGTTAATGTGGCAGCACAATGATCACGCTTGGACAAATACCTTCAGACACACACTCACCACTGCAGCTCCGACCATCGTCCATGAGGGTAAAGCCATCTTTGCAGGCACACTTGTATGATCCTGGGCTGCTGATGCATACCTGCTTGCAGTCATGATCCCCAGTGGCACACAGGTCCGACACTGTGTGTGTGTCTGTGCGTGTGTGCAGAACACACACGTACACACAGGAGCATACGTGGAGGTGCGAGCACACACACACGTACAAAGAGGGGCGTGGGTGGTTGGGGTTAGGAAGGAGAAATGAAACTATGTCAGTTTGAAAATCTAGCACTGATTTTTTTTTAATGATCCACTGTGACCTGCAGATGACCTCAAACATCTTTAATACGTGTGGATAATGCACGAATCCAGTGGATCCTTAAAACAAACAGGTGGAAAAGATTGGAGTAGCCTTAAATAAGCAAAATCAGATTTGTTCTCTGTTCTAAATGGAATACGCAGGCTCGTCCAATAACAGTCCAACACTGCGATCGTGCAGCTCTGCCCTTTGATGAAGCATCTGCAGCGAGACTGGCTGCTGCAAAGCGAGTCGCAGACAGCAGTCGGAACTGCCGCAGACTGCCGAAGGGCATCGCTAATTAGAGGTCTAATGATTGTCACTAATGGATCGGTAATTACTGACAGATCAGCCTCGTCTCTCGGTTATGCGAGAGTTGACTGAAGAACAGGATCAAAATCTCGTTCCAAAACGTCGTTTCTACCCTAATGCCCTCATGCACTGGGAATTTAAAATGAGTTTGAATGACTGAGCAAATTGTACTGTAATCTTGTTGGGAAGAAGCAGAGGACAAAAGGGCGGGAGCAATACATTGGAATGAGATGACAGTCCTGACACCTTACCCTCAATATAGGGAGGCCAGCGGACAGCTTTCTCCACAGGGACGAAGGCGTGGATAATAATTGTCCCACCCTGACTTTTTCTTTTTCAGCTAGCCCTCACTAATCCTTCTTTCCTGCTGCTGCCTCTGTCCTTCTTACTGTAAACAGGAATAACTCAACATCTCTAATCCTTCCTTCTTCCCTCTTACCACAGAAGGCCTCCTGGAACTTCCTGGTGAGCTTCTCAATGACGCTGTAGCTCTCCACGTAGTCCACATGGTCGTCCGGAGGGTGACTGGCCATCTGCTTCAGAGTGCTCATTTCCACTCGTCCCACGCCGATGGCAAAAATCTCAATGCCCGCGTCACGGGCACGCTGGGCCACCTCCTTCACGTCGTCCTGGGGACGCCCGTCTGTCACAATAATAGCAACCTGTGACGGCAGAGGTTCAAAATTTAAAAAAAACCGCAAAGTGACTATTTGGATTATGGGATGAGGTGAACTGCATGTGTGAATGCATCTAAATGTGTGTCAGACCTTGCTGATGTCAGGAGATTTGACCCGAGCGCCCTCGCTCTCACTGAAGGCCACGTTCAGGGCAAACTGGATGGACAGACCGGTCATTGTTCCAGTGGACAGCGGCTCGATTTTGTTCACTGCCTTGACTAGCCCGGCTTTGGTGCGGTGAGTCTTCAGAGACACCTACAGTTCCATAAGAGGACAGTTAGCTCGGCTCAGTGATATTAACTAGTGAGAAAAAATATATAGAAATCACCATATCCATACCTCGTTCTTGACGCGGCTGGCGTAGTTGACAACTCCCACGCGGGTGGCGTTGGTTCCAACATCCAGCCCCTCGATGACCTTTGCCAGGAAGACTTTTACTTGCTCAAACTCTGAAGGGCGAACACTCCGACTGCTGTCGACGATGAACACGAGGTCTGTGGGACGGGTTTTGCACAAGCCTGCCGCTACACAAGGAGAGAGACGTAATCATGATGTAGTCACATCTTCATAACTCATATACATTGTATAGATTAATTACACATTTATCGTGATATTAATCTGAAAAAGTAGATCTAGATCAAGAAACTGAGAAGAAAGGGAAAAAGTGGAAGGCGTGGGAGGAGCATGGGGAGAAAAGGGGGTAGTGAGAGGAAAAGGGGAGGACTGAGGTGATGGAGGCTGGTGAGACGTATCTGAGAGGAAGTGGGTGGAAACAGAAAAACAGGATGCAAGGAGGCAGCAAAGGTGGAGCGATGGAAAGGTGGAGGCAGAGATGGAGAGAGGCTTGGCCAGACAAAAAAAAAGGGGGGAAGGACCGAAAAAGAAAAACAACCTTCTTTAAGTATACTTAAAAAGCCTCTTATATTCCTGTTACATAAATATTCTGCTATTGGATTGACAACTCAGCAAATTCAGTTTACTGAAGAAGACCATGAGACGCAGTGTAAATAGCAAAAAAAAACATCAGAAAAAGTGAGTTGAGATTTTTTTTTTTTTTTATTGGTCAAATTTATATTGAAGCACATAATAGTGCAGAACAAGCTTTAAATGTTGAGCTGAAAACAACCGATGGAGCTACGTCGCGTGTTTCAGCGTGAGCTCAGGCGTTCGTGGACTCGTTAAACAAATTGCCGGCTCTCTGAAACTTCCACTTCAACTGATCTCCCTTCTCACCCTTCACCTCTCTTCCTCCCTCAAGCTTTTTCTCTTACCAACTTCTCAATCTCTGAAACACCCGCACCCGCACACACACACACACACACACACACATACACACACCCACACACACCCACACACACACCAATTGCCACACTTCCTCCTGAAACAGTCCTCTACCCAAAGTTTGCTTTTTAACCACTAGAGAGTACACAAACAAACATAACTGACTGTGACATTGACACATCTCTCCCAATTAATGACATACAGTTCTCAAATGGCCAAAGAAAATATGGAAACCTATAAAACTGGGAATCATATTCTCTTGCATTGACAAAATAGTCACAGCGCTCAAATGTTCATTCAAACCAATTTCATTTGGTTGTCCACATCAACATGAAAATCTGTCTTTTTCCTTTTCTCTCCAATTCTGTTTATTCTCTGAGTTTTTACTTATTTACATTGCAGCTAGTTCCCACACATCACACAAGCATTGTTATAAGGAAAATACATATCACCACTCAAAGAATTAAAAGTTGGGTTCTTCACTTCAAATTGACCTTTAGAGGAACATTGCTCACCTGTTGATACCCAAGTTCAGTTTCTCATTAGAATAACTCGGTCTACTCTGAGGTGTATTGTTGCCAAAGTAAAAAAAAATTTTTAGGATAGAGTGCAAATCAGTGTTAGACGCAATACATCACATCATCAACAGCCTGAGTCCTCACCTGGAGTTAGGCTCAGGCTTTACGGGTTAAAGGCCATAAATCTTACCCATGGTGGCGGCCATGCGAACGTCTACGGTGGCTTGAGCTCCTATGAGGCCAAGCAGCAGCAGGAAAAACGGCGGGGTGAGCGTCATGGCGACAGCAACAAGGAGGGCGACAACTAAAGGCGGGGGTCCGAGCGCGGCCGCAGACGGTCCTGGAGTGAGAAGTTGAAGGGAGACAAGAGCAGGGCGAAGGGAGTTCCAGGCGATGAGGACGGCCACAAAGTGAGACCGAGTGACTCTGAGCTGCAGGTTATCAATGCAAGAGCTTCACACACTCAGCCCACAGACGGCCCCCCTCCACCAATGTAGTGTGTGTGTGCGTGTGCGTGTGTGCGTGTGCGTGCGTGTGTGTGTGTGTGTGTGTGTGTGCATCGGTGGGAAAGAGAGGGAAATACCTGCTCTGGGAGGACCTAAAACGGTGGGCAGGGAAAGACAAACACACCTTGATATGGCGAGGATGGACAGGCGAGTGTGTATGTGAGAGTAGTAAATTTGCGTTGTGTGTGTGTGTGTGTGTGTGTGTGTGTGTGTGTGTGTGTGTGTGTGTGTGTGTGCGTGCGTGCGCTCGAGTCCCTGAGTGTGTACAGTATGTGTGTGTCTGGCTGGGGGCACAGGAGCGGCTGGGGTTTGGTGCGGAGTGCGCGCCAACACAACCGCCCCCAGGTCGGATTTGGCCAAAGCTCAAATAAACACCAACATGAATTCCTCTTTTCTCCCCGTGTTCCCTCGTATAGCAAACACACATTTATGGTGCGGAAGTGAAGGAGCGCCGCCGTACACAGCCTACAGTGTTCCCGCTGCTCTGCATGTCGGGACGTGAGCGTGCATTTTTTTTGTGTTTTTTTTGTTGTTGGTATAAATCGAAGTATACAAGCCATTTCCTAGTTTCTTAAGTTCAGTTCACTGCTACGAAATGATGTGCAACATTTGGTATTTTTCTGCCACCTGTATGGTCATTTTCTCTCATTCTTCCTCTTTCTCAGAGTTGAAGATGTTTTAAGCTCGAGACTTTATCTTATTTTATCATCATTTTTTTTTTTTTTTTAGATTGCACGAATTTACAAATTGAGGTCAAGACTCCAGATCAAAAAATAAATAAATAATCAGATTTCCTCTTTTCAACTTTCACTGGTCTTCACCATTACTCTCCTCTCCACTGTCAGGTAGGCAGCGGGCCCCAGCGGAGTAAACACAGCAGGAAAACACACTTTCATCAAGAAGCTCACATACACATCTTTAATCTCTCCATAGAGTCCATGTACACACTAAACAGAGACCCCTCTTTTCCCTCCAACATCCCGCTCCACCCGACCCGCTCAACCCTGCATTCCTCTGCCACCCCTCCTTTCCCCCCTCCATCCACACACACACACCTCCATCCACACACACACACCTCCATCCACACACACACACACGACCTGAACAAGCCGCAATTGAGGGGTTAGTCTGGGAGGAGTTGGGGCTCTGGCTGTTACAGTAACTAGCTGGACAGATTTCCGACTGAACAAGCTGCAAAAGCAACAGAACAGGGTGTGTGTGTGTGTGTGTGTGTGTGTGTGTGTGTGTGTGTGTGTGTGTGTGTGTGTGTGTGTGTGTGTGTGTGTGTGTTGGTGTGCGTGTGAGTGTGTGTGTGTGTGTGTGTGCGCGTGTGTTGGTGTGCGTGTGTGTGTGTGTGTGTGTGTGTGTGTGTGTGTGCGTGCGTACTGGTGTGCGTGTGTGTGTGTGTGTGTGTGTGTGTGTGTGTGTGTGTGTGTGTGTGTGTGTGTGTGTGTGTGTGATGGTGGCGATGAGTCGAGGATGAAAGAGGCGAGTTGTTATTTCTGGACATCGTGTCATCTCTGCGAATGGTCTGTTTGGTGAATAAGAGAAGAGGCAACACACACACGCACGCACACACACACACACACACACACACACACGTACACACACACATATTTGCGCAAACACACAAACATAGTATACAGTACAAACACACACACAGGTTATGTAAGCTTTTCTACTTGGCAGGCCCAACAAACACAAACATAAGCAGGTAGCTGGAGGAGCTTTACGTGACATCCATCAGCGTTAGTGAACTATTTCACAACACCATGATATTTACCCACTTATCATCCTGTGCTCTCATATGATTACAGTCACAGTAATAGAAGCGGACGGCTGAAACATGGGCATGAAGGAAAACTGGATTAAAATGAATCGAAGGCGATAAAAATGACCGCCTGCTACAATGTCAATTAAAATATCGAGGACATGATGTTTGACATATAATCGACTAAATGATCCATGAAGGTCAGTTTCAATTAACTTTTAGATATATAGAAATAATCGTGAAGCAGGGAGGCAACCGAGAATCACTCATTAGTTTTCTGACTAATTTATGAATTTATCATTCAGGTGCCATTTTTAAAACACTTCTTTTGTTAGATGTAAAATCTATCACAAAATTTTGAACAAGTTATCCGAGCAAATTTTGAAGCAGAATTTTTCTGCTTTTTTAAAGTGAATATTTGCTCATCTTGTCGATCTTCATGATTACCTTTGGGTTTTGACTGTTGGTTTGAAAAAAAAAAATCGGCAATTTGAAGCTTATGAAAATCTCCGGTGCTGGAAGATTGTGACATTTATCATTACTCTCTGATATTTCACTGAGAAAAACGCGATTAACTGTTTTAGAAGAAAATTTGAATATTAATCAATCATTTAAAAAAAAAAAAAGATGTATCGGCAGATTCAACATTTACCGTAACGGCTGTTGATTATTTCCTTTTTGCACAATTCCGTTGATTTCCTCTGATCTGATCACGTGTCCGTTTGAGTGACACTTCAAATCAGTGCAGCAAATGCACCATGACTCCAAGAGCTCAGATTCTGCCTGCTTATTTTCTGTTTTCCTTTTCGCTCCGTGTTCATTTACCTTCTAGTAGCAAAATAGAAATCTAATATGAAGACATGGCATATTTGCTTTTTTACTGAAAAGGGAAATGTTCCTGTAAGTCCCTTTTTCTCTGCCAACAGCCAAACCTTTCTGGGTAGCTCAGTTTAGAAACATTTATCACAATGGCACCGCCAGACCCGAAGAGTAAATGGAAAGAAGCGTAAAACAAACAAATTCTCCTCAGCCACACTGCATATCATCAGGTATTTCTATACAAGGCAAACTTTCAAACAATGCCACGTTCAGTGGAAATAGTTATTATCAACAAGGTTGGGTGATATAGTTTTAGCGCCGTCAGACATGGACCTTTCACTGTTTGTCTTTTAAACAACATTTAAATAAGCATGTCTATTTATTTTATCCAATGACTTGTTTTCCTGAATCACGCTCCCTCTTCCTCCAATCCCAACAGAGATAGTTAGCACATCTCCTAAAAAACAAACTAAAAATCAACAATCTCACATTATTTTGAACCAGAGAGCCAGACGACTGGAGGATCCCCAAACGGTATCTCAGCTTTGTTTTACGACCAACATCTTTACTTTTAATCTGTTACGTCAATAAACTTTATCCACTAATATCAATAAACTGTATTACTTGACCAAGCGGTGTGTTTTCTTTTACTTCTCCCCCGGTCTGTCAGTGTGTTCGTGCATACTGTCCCAGGGTTTGGAGAGACTGCGAGGATTTCAAGTTTGACCACATCCATAAATATTGAAACAAGTTTGCCTTTCTTCAAATCTCAGAATACTGTTTAAATATTGACATGGTGCGATCGCGGGGGAAAGAAGCATCCCATACCTGTACTCACACACACATATATATATATATATATATATATATATGCACATATATGCATGCTTAAAGACACACACACACACACACACACACACACTTGTGCCGTCCAGCTGTTCTCTGAGCGGTCTCTGTTCACACAGGGCTAGTCCTGGAAAAATTAATTGCAAAGTTAAACCTGCATGAAGCTCTCCTCAGTCACATGTGCAAGCTCACTGCTACACGAGCGTATACCAGCACATGTGTACTACATAAGAGACACACAGTGTCAGACTCCCCCTCCCCCACCCCCAAAAAATAACTAAAATCGAGAGTAAAAACATCACTGCAGTAAGTTTGAATAGAGCTCTCACTCTTCATTTCTCAGATGAATGTGTGTGTGTCTATTTATGAAAGAGTTTCAGAAATTTCTGCACTGCAAATGAAGTTCTTATGCACGCGTGTGTGCGTGCGTGTGTGTGTGTGTGTGTGTGTGTGTGTTATGCTGCTCGTCTCCTGCCAACAGCAACAGCTCAGTAGCCAGTGAGCAGGAAGAGAGAGGTTCATTAAAAACCCAAATACAGCACTTACATAACCAACAGTTCTGTTCATCCCAGAACCCCCTGTGCTGCAAACACACTCCTCCTTCATCCCCATCTTCTTCTCCCTCCCACGCCCGCTGGCAGAGCCCACCCATCATCCTCTTTTCCTCCCATAGCAACAGCTCATCTCGGCTCTCCTCCCTTGTTCCCAGACCAACACACTGCCTCACTCCTCCGTCTCCCCTCTCCTTTATCTGCTCCCTTGGTCCCTGCCACCTCCTCCTCACTCTCATCAAATAGTTCCGTCTCTTACTCCCACGTCATCCGAGCTTCACTTCAAACTTTACTTTACATACAGCAGGACTACGAACCAGGAATATTAACTAGAGTTTGAACAAGAAACTTTTTGTTTTACTTTCACTACTGAGAGCAAAAATGACACGCTACTCCCCAAACGTCTTTTTTAGTCTGAGGAAAATGCCTTCAGCTCTTTCAGAGGCGGAGTTTCATACAGGGATTTAGCTTCCACAAGCCCTCGTAAATGACTTGCATAGTAAGGATAAACCGAGCGGAAAGTGCAGTAAGTGTGTGAACACAGCAGATGGCATCACAGATTAAGGATTTGGGCAGTGTCAGTAATTGTCTGGGATACCTCTACCCCAGAAACGACTCCGTCTTTATTTTCCTCCGTCGGATTAGAGACCGCCACATGTCTCGCCCCCCCCCCCCCACGTCTGACAACTAACACCCTGTTTAATATTGGAGATCCCGGCGAGCGGTCATCTCTCACACAGTAAGAGCGCCCACCTGTGGGCTAAAGTCAGGCTGAAAATGAGCCACACAAGCATCACTTCTCATTTAAATTGGAGGTTCTCAACCATTGTACTGTGGCCCGGTTAACAGGGCCTTTGAAACATTTCCAACCAGGCCAAAAGAAGGTGAAATGATTAAGCAAATATGTGTATTCATAGAACTTTAAAAAGGTTACTGTAGTCTACTTGTCTCGTTATAGGTTAGGTTAGGTTAGGTAGGTAGTTACTTTATTAATCCCCGAGGGGAATTTTTTTTCCGCTACAGCAGCATACAGAAGCAATAAGATAATAAATATACTTGAATGTGGCACAGCCTGTATGTGCAGGGTTTTCGCTCATGATTCCCATCATGCCCTGCAACAATCTTTTAACTTTCTGCAACTTTTCCATCATCACCATCTAACAGTGCATGAAATTCTATAAGCCTCGCGCACCTTAGTGCTTCGCCTGCATTTTTTTTAATGTGCTAGGCAACCACAATAAAATACAGACCAAATGAAGTTCAGTTTCGGTTTGTTTATGCTTGCTCTCTCTCTCTCTCTCTCTCTCCCCTAATTGCCACCATTTCTGTCCATCATGGTTTCTTTGTGTTTTGTGGGGGTGCCTGAACCAAAACATACAAAATATGTGAGCGTGCGTGTGCATGCGTGTGCAGACGGAGCATGGACAACCATTCTGCTACACAGCAAAATAGTCTCAATACAAATGACCAACAAGGCAACAAAATATGTGAGGAAGCCCCGATTTAAATCAAAGTGAAGCAAATTAAATACAGAAATAAATGATGAACAGAGCAACGAACTTTTATTGCAGCCCAACCAAGCCTGGTAGCATTAACATTTATACAGAGATTATCCAAACAGCATTACAAATAGAAAATATAGACACTTTGACACTTATATTTACACACAGTTTAAACATACACAGGCTCTCAGATACTCAAACATGGAGTCAAAAATGTATAGGAGAGAAATCGCAGTGGAAGTGGCTGTGAATCTCTCGAGGACTGTCGTACTCAATTTTGACACAAGGGGGCACTGGAGAGCTTTCTGGAGAGGTAGAGCTGATCTGCGCCGCCAAGAGGGATGAGACCTTGGTTGGAGTGTTCTCCGCTCTGAGGCAAGACGGCCGCAGAGTTGACACAGGCGGGAGGAGGGTGGCGGTGTGTGCATGGGTGTGTGATGAACGCTGGGAGTTGGCATACGAGGGCCCGTGGTCCCCCCGGGGGAAGAATGACGGGAGAGGCAGGCTGGAGGTAGAGGGAGTCTGGTGGTCTCGAGCTGATCCCAAGCTGGCAGGGTATGTAGAAGGGCACTGGGCACGCTGGTGCACGGCTGGCTGATTGTACATGTTACCCCATGGGTAAGACTGGTACGCTGTGATCCCACCTGGGTGGAGACACATGCAGGTCCAAACAGACGTGTGACAAGCTTCATTAGAGGTCGTTTACACCTCAAACGGTCCTCTTCCTGTCGTGTCTGTAAATCCCTCCCTCAACTGCATACCTGTTGGTTCTTATTTTCTCTACCACACCATGACTACTGCTTTCTCTCTCTCTCATCCCTCATCTCTCATTGAGCCCAGGGACTCCTGCAGCTCCTCCCCTATGCCTTCGTACAATGCAGCCGACATCCAGCCTCCGCCAATCACCACTTCTACACCGTTACACCAGGGCATCCTGGTGAACAAGACCCATACCATGTAATTGGAACTCTGGATGCTTCATATTGGCCAGGGACCAAATTACTTTCAGATTCTGGGTCAACTTTGAATGAATTGTGCAGCATTTTTATTACCAACTACAACATTTTTGCACTTTGCCCATGTCTGACTGGCTTCTCCTGCAAAAGAGTGGTGACTAAGGCTCGTGGGTATAAATGTTATATTACAAGACTGAAAATATGTTCCATTAAAAAGAAAGCTGCTGTCAGTAGAATTTCTTATTGAATCGGTTTAGATTTTCGGTTTACTTAAGCGTGACGTAGATGTATAGTTGTGACTGTCCATTTTATGTTTCATGTTTTTTGTGTAAATCTGCGACTAGTGTGTTCTTTTATCTGTAAACAAATCTAATTTTCATCCCAATGACTGCAGGGCAGTATGGTGGTGCAGTGGTTAGCACTGTCGCCTCACAGCAGGACGGCTTCCTCCCACAGTTCAGACTTAAGCATGTTGGGCTAATTGGTGATTCTGAATTGCCCGTAGGTGTAACTGTGAGCATGAAGTGTTGTCTGTTTCTGTCTGTCTCTCTGTGTTGGTCCTGTGACGGACTGCTGACCTGTCCAGGGTGTACCAATGGCAGCTGGGATAGTTTCCAACCCCCTTCATAACCCGTTCAGGATAAAGCGGGTATAGATAATGGATGGTGACTCACCATGATGACCAGTCGACTGCAGCAGGATCTGTCCGGCGTTCTGGGACTGGAAGTAGGCATGGCCGCCGGTGGAGTAGGTCACCACACCAGTCGAGTTTCCTCCAGGGCCAAAGGTCAGGTAGGAGGTAGGGTTGGAATCTGGAGGGTTGGGGGTGAGGTAGGGGGAGGGGGTAAGGTAGGCCATGCGGGCCAGAGATGCTTGAGGCTGATGCTGAGGCTGGCTGGTGGGGTAAGAGGTCTGGAGCTGGTAAGAGAGAGTGTTGTTCTGCTGGCTGGAGCTCAGGTAGTCGAGCTTCTCCGGAAAGTCAAAGAGTGAGCTGAGGGCAACACAAAGAGGAATTTAGTCATAAACACATTAATAGATGTTTAGTGCGAGATAGAAGAGTTGCCTTGATGGTCATTAACTCTTAATCTGTTGATACTTCCAAATATTTGTCCAGTGCATCTGTACGGTTTTTTTTTTAAATATTTTTTTTTATCACTTTCTTAACAATATTTAAGAGTAAAGCCAAGCAGCAAGCACAACTATAATAATTTCACCTGCCGGAGGGAAATCCTGCCATGAAGGTAGATTTGATTATTCATTCACATAACTGCCTCTATTCCAATAAAATGGAGGTAAATGCTTTTTGCGCTGAAGTGTTGAACATTTAAAAGCGACACTACATAAGACCGAATGTCTGATTTACTCCACACAACGCACTGTAAACTATTTTTAAAAGAACTATTACTTTTGTAGAAAGCGGTTTCAATAAAAACATGTTTTTGTAATTTGGGTAAACTGATCCTTCAAGTCTCTTAACAGCAGGACCGGGAAATGTATAGATATCTGTTGTTTGTTTTTATATTGTCTTGCAATCTGGCTTTCTTTTAGTGCCGTGACACATGACTGTAGTTAAACATAAAACTTCGCACAAAGCAATTACTAACCGAGATGTCTCCCAGCATGATTTCTGAAATATGCCAGAGAACGAGCTGGAACTGAGTTGCTAGTACTACAGGCGCTCTGTGAGCCATCATTATATCAGTATTAAACAGGATCCCTCTCTGCCTGCTCCCTGTCCTGCTGTCAGCTCTCGTACTCGTCCGTGTTGAACCGTCCTCAAGTATTCATGTCAGAGTTTGCTGTGAGCTGAGCTGACCTGGTGTCAGTCGCCAGAGACTGGGTGTCACGATGGGCCAAGGTGGAGCCACCGTCCAGAGCATCCAGGAAGAGAGGCGGGGTGTGAGCCGGAGTGCTGAGGAGAGGCGTGTGGGGGTTGGTGGCGTTGTAGGTCGTTGTGAAAAGGGGGAGACTGACTCGCCGCAGTGGGGGAGGGCTCTGCATGGGGCGGGGGTGCAACTCTGCCAAACCCCCCTGAGATGAAAGCTGGTGCTGGCCCACATCTCTCACCCTGCTTTGACCTTGGAGATAAAGCAGATTAACCACTGAGATTAGAGCGATACTGCAGTTCATTCTTTGGGGTAATTTTACTGTCTCAACATAGAGAATAAAAGGTCCACTGAGCTTGAACCGAGGAAACTCAATTCATGGATTTCTATGGCAACAAACCTCTTCTGTGGAGAAATGCACTACAGACAGACGGTTTGTACCGCTTTAAACTGCAAGTTAATGTCCATAAATTAAATTCACTATTAACAATAAGAATATTTTGCTAAAGCTTACTGCACCATCATCTTTACTCTACGAACACAGTGTCTCTCATTGAAATCAAGCAGTCTGAATATGACTTGAGGCTTTGTACACAACGACATACCAACAAGGCCTTTTACCAGAGACGGCACAGCCATTAGATACAATAATTGTCCGTTTATTTCATACTTTTTTTGTGCAAAACATTTTTTTTAACGCTACGCTTATGAGCGAATGTTGTGAAACCTGTAGCTATCGAGAGTATTGCATTGTTCTGCTTCTTCACTATCCACACACACACAAAAAGTTGCGCTACAGTAGTTTGAGCTCATTTCTTAGTTAAACTTAATTTGACCAAAAAAAATTATGCACATTAACCTAATGCATTATGAGCAGTGAGTTAAAAAAAAAAAAAAAAAAATACTGTGCACATAGTTGGACACCTGGGCTGTTGAGGCTGGCCAGAAGGTTGCTGTAGGACGGTGATATCGGAGTGGGCAGGGTGGGGAAAGAAGGCACCGCAGGGGTGACCTGGGGCAGCTTGGTAGCAAAGTGACCAGGAAAAGTAGAAGCCCCCTTACTGAAAAAAAAAATGAGGAAACATAATCAAGGATAACTTGTACAACAAAAGTGAGCTCAAAAAGGACGAACATATGGAGACAATACTGTAATACCTGCTGGATGCCAGTGTGAGGAGGGGAGGATTTATCTGGCGATGTGGGCTGCTGCCACTGTATTCAGCTCTACTCTGTCTGTGTTCAACCTTTTCTGTGATGGAGTGTACTTTCCTCCACTTAGCCCTGCGGTTCTGAAACCAGACCTGCAACACAGGACGCATGCAGAGGGAGACAATAAAATGGATATCAAGAACAATGGCTAAGGATGGTGGTGAGAAAGAGGAAGTTGCTTTAGACAGGATGAGGGAGGAGGTGAGAAAAAGCAGTCAATGCTAACAGAAAGGAAGAGAAAACTTGCGTTTGTTGGTTTATTCTTCGATCCAAGTAGATCACCAAAGAAATGATAACTTCAGTAAATAATTTCTCAGAAGATCTAAAGACGACAGTCTAACCATAATTCTCTGAGGCGTGACACCAACAGAAGCAGCAATGACTTTCCTCTTCTCAGCGTCAGGATAGTGATCCTCCTGGAACAGGGACTCCAAATGCTCCAACTGATCTGCACATGAAAAAACACACACACACACAAATTATTTGCACAGCAGTCAGAACTGAAACAAACATGGACCAATCAATGTTTTCCTCACCTGTGCTGTAGAGTGTCCGGGTTTTCTTCTTCGGTGGAGGCTGCAGGAGGCGACTGTTCACGGTCTCTAACCCGGGCAGCAGAGAGTAGCTGAGGGCCTGGTCGGCCCGGCCCCTGGTGCTGTAGCGGATGGAGCGTCGGGTGGAGTAGACCTGGGTTATCTCCATCTGCCATGAGACAAACAAACAGTACCTCTGTGCTCATTACCAATATGAAAATGTTACCTTGAGCCCTGGATAATTCCACTATAGGCACTTTTCTGTATTGCTGGACATGAAACGGACAAAGAAATGAACAATTAGAAGAATCATTCCCTGCAGGCTGCAGCCCTCCACTCTAAACCTTTCAATGTCACATATTAAGAGGCACATTAACAACACTGGTAATTAATTACTTGGTCCGTGAAGTCCTGAAGCCAAAAAAAAAAAAAATCACTAATGCATTGCTTTCTTTGCTGAAACATTCAACTGTGCACGTCTCTATTTATCTCAGCGGTGTTTTGGCGGACAACAACGCTGCTGGCTTTTAACTTTCACCTCAGTTTTTGACATTCTCTAAAATTATATTTCGCTTTGAAGAAATGTAATTATTGACACTTCACAATGATAAAAATCAATAGTTTAAAAAGGACAACGCAGTAAATACAATATTTAATTGAATTTTACTGAGGATACTTTGTCTGACAGACAGTCAAAACCCCAAGGTACAACATTCCCCCTGATTTAAGTCAAGAAGCAGCAGCAACTACAACACAATTAGCACCTTGTGGATTTATGTCTCCGCCTCCCAGTCAAGTTGCAGTTTACATTCATGTCTGTCCAGATCGATGTCAAGACTTCGAGGGAATCCTCGCGCTTACATGCTTGACCAAATTTCCCCACTGTGGGATTAATAAAATCTAAATCTAATCTAATCATCTAAATCTTGTCCAATAAATCTGATCCTGACAGAACACATCGAGTTGTAGTCATGACAGTAGACAATGCTTCAAATGTGGACGGTGCAGCAAAGAAGCCGCAAGTTCGAAAACGTAGATGTTTTACAAACATCGTCGACCCGACAGCGCAGACGATCTGTACGATCGCCACAGTTTCAAGGTGGACACTAAAGATTAGCGTCACAGTATCTGACACCACGTGAAATACGGTCAATCTCTCCAGAGTTGTGTTCATTGTTCTTTGTGTTCACAAGAATAGGACGGATGTGAGGTTACAGTGACACTGACTTTTGACCCCTAAATCTAATCAGTTCATCTTTAATGGGATTGATGGACAACCTCAGGAGCACAATGCCAGCCTTGAGGCATAATAATGATTACACAAAACTGATTTTCACATTTTCTCCTGACATCGTGTTACAGTGAGGAAACATTATTTGATGTGCTTGTTGCAATGCTTCAATGAAGCTGTATAACACTTACATCACACACTGAGACTAATATTCAAATGCAGGATGCCATTTTCACAGCTGCATCATTAATAATGCAGAGGGTTGTAGGTGTACATCATTTCATACACATCAGACTGCATATAAACACAGCAAATGAGTTATTGTTTGAAACCTGTTGCAAAAGTGTCTGCTGCGCTGAAGAACCCGAACATTTAAAATGCACGTAACTCTCATCTTGAAAAACAAAGTTAGCAAAGACCTGAGAGCTGCATGGATTTTGTGTTTAAAATTGAGCAGCAGACATGAAACGGATGGAATGATGAAATTGAATATTTGACTCGGCCGGCGCGCGGGATAATACAGGTGGTAAAAACTCTCTGGAGAACTCGCTTTTAAGAGGAAATAAAAGGAAAACACGCATTTAGTTCTGTTCAGAGATGCTCAGGTGTGATTAAGTGAACAAATCAGTGGTCTCTGCTCACCTCCAGAGGCGGGGGGCCCTGCTGGGGGACACTGGGAGGTGGAAGAGAGCTGTGGGGCCGTTTTGTCCCCTGTGGTTGAGGAGGCAGAGGTTGGATGGGGACTGAGGGCTGTGAGGAGTAGAGCAGAGGAAGGGGAACCGGGGGACAATACAGCCCCGTCTCTCCTATACTCAGGTAGGCTGGATCGGACAGGTCAGCGCTGTTCATCAGGCCAACGGAGGGCTCCGACAGGACCGAGCATTCCTCTGAGCGCATCGCTGGCACCTCCTTTATCTGGCCGTCCTTTCCCTCCTCAGACCTCTCGCCAACATCCTTCGCTCCTCGCCGGTTTCTCACCTGCTCACTTTGCTTCTTACCTCGCCTCTTCCTACTCTTCTTCTGCTCGAAACTTTTTGTTACTTTACCGTCTTGCTTATCAGCGACGGTTTCCTTGGTTCTCCGGATGTCGCCGTCTTCCATCTGCACCTCCCGTGCCTCCTCCGCCTGCAGCCTGCTCTCAGGCTTCACCTGCTCCTCCTCTTCTCCCTCTGTTGCCATCAGTTCCTTCTCTGACACAACAACTTTCTTCTCTTTCTTATCCTCCCCCTCCCGCTCTTCTCGCTCTGTCGCCTCTCCTGCCTCTTCATCCTCCTTCAGACTAAACACTTCCTCCTCTCTTTCCCTCCTCCTCCTGCTGCTTATCTTTCCGTGGTTGTTCTTTGTTTCCAAATCCGCCAGCTCCTCACACAGAAGGCTTGGACAGTCTGCAACACAGTGAAGCGAGAGTTTTATTGTTTTGGTATTTTTACTTTCGTCTGGGTCGTGCAGGCTCTGGACGGATTTAATCAGGATGAAATGTGTTCACTTATCTGTGCTTTATATCTGGAAAGTGTTTTCTTTGAAGTTTGACTTCAGCGTCTTAATTTGTATTTATTCATATTGTGGCTCTGTAGACACAAATCAATTAATAACGAGTCTCCCTCCTCATCATAACTATCCCATGCTGATGTCTTCAACAGAAGTTTTGGTTTAGGCCACTTTGACCAAGGCTGCAGGTCCTGTAGGACACTGCAATAATGTCATCTGTACTTGACATTAACACTTGGTGGGTATATTATAAACCATTTTCCAGCATCTTCAGACTACATATTCTTAGAATTTCCCTTGGAAATCCTTTGGATTAAATCCATGAATATAGTTAAACATAAGAGTCCAGTATTTCCAAACTAGACTTATATTACTGGCGGTGATTAAGATGCAACAAATGTTTTTTTTTTATTTTTGCTATCTAACATTTCATAAAATTTTTGGTCAATAAAATGGCAGAAATAGGGAAATGTGCCAAAATTAAGATTTTACAAATTTATTTTTTTGTTCAATCAGTTATACACTATAAAATGATTAGTTTACCATCATGAAAAGAATACGTCATAGTCCGTCCATCACCCCACCAAGTCATCTGTCACTACAAAGATACAAACGTGAAGCTCATTACCCTGATTGTACCATGTCCACCTATCAATGACAGGCCATTTACAATCCTATTAAAAATGTCAGTTATTCAAATAAATGCAATTAACGTTTTGCCAACTAACCGCTTAATCAACTAATCATTTAAATTGACCATGACGGGTCTGAATGTAAATAACAAGTTCATAGGAAATAGTTAAAATTATTTAGAAAGGGCAACAAAATACTAACAAAACGTTTGAGAGTTCATCGAGTGCTCTGTACGTCTTAAATCCCTCCGGCTCCACACCTCTTCAATACAAGGCATATTTTATTCCCCGTCATCTGTCTTTATATCTGCGAATTTCATTTAGTCAGATATTGAGTTGAAGCCCCGGCAGGACATAAATATTGATTATATTTCATCCGATGAAGTGCCTATATTGCAAGAAATAACTTGGATCCAGTTGCAAGACTTATTCCCTTCACACTTCAGGAGTCACGTGGTGACCTTGAGGTTGAACCAAACCCGATAAGACGTCATCCTCACGAGGAGCTGCAGCCTGCAGTGACTTAATTAGTGTCCCAGGTGTGCAAGCTCCTCGTGCCACCTCACCTTACCGTTAATTAACTTCAAACGGCTAGCTGCTGCTAACCTAGCAAATCTGCCCCCCCCCCCCTCTTACAGACCCCCACCACCTCCACCTCCAAATACCGGGTCGTGAATGTTAATAAGCGTGTTTTAAATTGTCTCCGCGGAGCCGAGCAGCCCGGGGAGCTGCAACTCTTAGGAAACACCCGAGAACTTCCAATTAGAAGTCCTTCAAAGTTTTCAAAAATGATTAAAAAAAAAAAGAAGTTGGCGATGCCCGGCCCTTGTTCGGCAGCTGAAAACGCTAAAACAAGCCAATAAACCAATAAAACAATCAAGGGACCTTACCAAAATCTTCAGCCGAACCACAGACTTCATCCATAGCGACTCAGGCCAACTCAAAAACCAATAAACGTGTGCTAATAATCAATTACACCGCGTGGGCTCAACGGCGTGTATGGCTCGCGGGCTGCAGGTTAATGAGGTTGATTGATTGATTACCTCTGAGGAGTGGGACGGAGAATTATCACGTGAAGGGTGAAAGTGAAGCAGCCAATCAGCAGAGACTCAAGAAGAGATCCAATGAAAACCTGATAACAAAATGAAAACTTTCACATTATTACATTACATTTCATTTAGCTGACGCTTTTATCAAAAGCGACTTACAATAAGTGCATTTCAACCATGAGGGTACAAAACCCAGAACAACAAGAGTCAAGAAAATACAATTTCCTCATTTGATTGCTACCCTCTATCTCGATCTTGATCTTCATGGTTGTTTACTTTCTGTATACATGTGATTTAAAAAAAAAGAAAAAAATCTAAAATCTGTTTTAAAAACCTATAAAGAGAAATGTGTCTTGAAAAGGATATAAAGCCAAAAGAAGGTAACACATATATAGGCTCCCTCACATTATACAATAATGATGGGGGACTGATATGTGTAGTAGCCTATTTATGGTGCTATCAAATATTCAATCAACCCAGTTCTGTCTGTCTAGAGTTTTGTTGAAAGGGCAGAAGTTGTCGTTGGTCGACCGAAAGCCACAACTTCCTGCATCTGTTACAAATTAAAATCCCTGTAGCATTTCATTCACGTTCCAACTGTTTACCGCTAGGTTTTGGACAAGTCGTATTACTCTAATAATTGAAATTTGTCCCCTTGATTAAATAACTTTATGTTGTGAACATCAGAAATATTTCCTAGTATCTCTTAATTACTGTAGAAATTGTAATACTGAAGGATTTTCTGATACACATGCCACCATATGAATAAGGGGAGTACTTGTGAGGATACATAATATATATTTATTTCCCTTTCAAGCAGTGGTGAATCATATTACCATAAAACTACCTCAAAATACTGGGAAACTGAAGAAAGAGCTTTTGACTGAAGCATATAACCCCTTAAAAAGAAATGTCTGGTTGCAACCCGTTGTCACCAGTTTTAAGGGTCAAATCTGAACTATCTCGGGCCTCCTTGTGGTGCTCCAGACTTCCAGACTGGGCACAATAGGTTGCGGATAAACAGTGCTGATCCTTTGAACTTCTTATTCTTGAAAGGTCTAAAATGGGCTAAAAGTCGTTGTAAAGTAAGAGGCACATGCCACAGCTGAAAAAATGTCATGTTAAAATTAGGGTTCTGATTCAGTTCGTCTTCGCTGCAGTTGTTCCTGTCTTACCCACCAGATGGGGCACTGAATGGACCACAGGCACATCAACCTGCTTCAATCACTTGAACTCCACCGTTCAGCTTTTGCTCTACTGTTCCACCCCTCCGTGACAGAGGAGGCTCATATACACTCAGCCTCTGTATGGAGGCACATTTCCACATCAGCAGCCCCCGAACCTAGGCCAGGACAGCTTGTCAGCTTGTCTGCATACAGGGATGGCCTGTTGCAATCCCACCACTCCTCCACGTCAGGTGACCTTGGTCTCATATGGTCCCTCAATAAGAATGCAAACTGAAGACATGGAATAATTTCCTTTCTTGTGTGCTCACAAAAAAATGTCAGTGCACAGTAAATGTGCATGTTTTTGTGATGAACTATGAACGATGACATCTGTCTGTTTCTCCCTGGAGGGTTTACAGAGTTACACGAGTGTAAACAGAGTGTTAAAAGGCTGAGATCATATATATACTGAATGGCATATATATATTTGTATATATATATAGCTCGGTCAGATGTAGTATCAAGGAGAACAGGGCTGTGTGTAATGTCAGTGGGTCAGTAATGGTATGTAGGCCAAGCTAATGTTGGTGTGTGACGACATAGAGAGAGACTTTGTGTCTGCACACAAGTACATTTAAATGTAGGTTCCTAAAATATATTTTATCCACTGTTTCCAGTGCTTCACTGCTCAGTCCTGAGTGGACTCATAAACAAAACCTCAGGTTTGAGCAATCCAGCATCACAGGCAAGAGAGGGGGAGTTGAGTCCCAGTGAAGGGTAAGAATTTAAAGGAGCATTCCACCCACATTAGAAAAACATACTTTCTTCGTAACCTCATCAGTCGATGTAGATAGTTTTGGTTATGAGCCTCTAAGTTTCGACATGGTTTTAAGATTTCTTCCACTACCGCAGTGAAATAAGTAGAATTTAATTTGTATCGCTCACAGCATAGAAGAAAAATTACATTTAAATAATTCAACAACAGCATGTCTTTCCAGCAACAGCGTCCTGGTGGATAATCCACAGACCACAGTGACAACAGTCTTCACTGGAACTACTCCCCATCAAGAGAAGTTGTAATGTTGATAGTCAGTTTCTGGACTAGAAAGAGTAAACAGAACACTACAGACAATTAGATGCGGTTGTTTTGGAACGTATTATACAATTTCTGTGAGAACTACAAATTATTTTAAGGTATAAGCAGAAATGCCAGAGAGAGAAGTCTCACAACCTTCGCATATAAAAAATGCATGACCACATGCCACTAGAGGCTCGTCTGAACCCATGTTTTTTGTAATTTGAGCAAAGTTAGTAACGTCACATTTATCCATGTAGAAATTTTACAAACTGCCGCTTTACTAAAAGGGTGAAGTGAGTACTATTAATAAAGTCAAAGCACTTAAACATTACTCCAGTAGACTCGGGATCAGCTTTGTCAACAACCGCAAGTTAAAGTAAATAAATACAGTACATCTTATGAAGGCTTTTTTAAGTAGCAGTGATAGTGGATACTTTGATTTTATAGCAGCACATGCTCCCTCTCTACAGTTCTCTGGTGCTCTCCTGACTTTCCTGATTTTTATTTTAAGATTTTTTTAAATAAAATATTTATGATAACAGAATCATTTATTATGTAATTTCTGCCATAATAAAAATGTATCCTTCGATTATCTGTGCTTCCCCATTCTTTAGCCGGATTGCAAGAAGTGCAGTCTGTCCTCACTGACAGTGGTGGAGTAGACACAACATATAGGCAGGGAAGCCTTCACTCTCACACTCACACCCATACAGACAATTTAACCTAAACTGAACGTCTGTGAGGGGAAACCGGAGTGTGATGGAAATCGCCGTCCCATCGATCCGGTGCAGAGAGACCTAATTAATGAGACAGGGAGACCCGATGATGAATGAAAATTCATTCACAAAGAGGAGGAAACTCACACGGTCACAGGGAGAACGTGCAAACTGAAAGAGCACCGCTGACTCATCCGATTCAGCCCCTGGACCTTGTTGCAGTGGGGCGGATTACAAAGTCATTGATTACAGTACTTCGTTAAGGAAAAGGAGAATAGCTGATTGTGGGATGCGCATAAAGAGTGTTTGTGTATGAAAAAAAAAAAGACACATTAGTGCATTAACAAGCAAGGCCGGATTACCTTGACCCCTCGAGGCTCCAAAATTCCCAGGTTCATTGCATGTTAATTAGTTTTAGTCAGTTGATTAATAGTGCGGTTGTGAAAGAATTAGCACAAGGGAAATATAAACTGCAAGGGTAGTGGTTGGTATCCGAGTCGCTGCGGAAATATAAAACTACAAAACAATGAACTTCAAGGTTTTAGCTAATACTCTTTATTTACTGAAAGTGACACGAGAAGACGGCAGCTTTGCATAAAACCTAGAAACACGGCAGAAAAAGATCACCTGGCTCGGTTTAAAGGTGACAAAGTCCCCCTTCCCGCACCTCTAAAAGCTCCACCTGGCCTAAGGAAATAGTCCAGCACTTAATTCACTTTTTGTACATAATAATGAAACAAACTGTGGCCTTTAGATGTGTAGGTGGGCAGACCTTTTTTTTTTTTTTTTTTACCTTTGGATAAAGTAAGGTTCGCTCTTTCCCCATTTACAGTGTTGTGCTAAGATAAAAGGCCTGTAGCTTCATATATATATTGTGGGGGAGAGATTAACTGTGTGTGCCAATACCCACACTACCAAAATATACAGTATGCCAGAAAACAATTTAGTGGGTCCCAATAGAAAGGCAGGATGAAATACCAGGATGTCCAACTACATCTGGTTGTATTTTACGGTATGCGGGTCAGGTTGCAATTAGCAAAAGAAAGAACAAAAAGAAAAAGAATAAAAGAGGCCTTAAAAGGAAGCGTACTCGCTCAAAATCACATCCTTTTTCCTTTCACTTCAAATGTCGTGCTTCGGATCGTGACGGACGTGACCAGGAGGGACAAAGTTCAAGACGTTGTTTGTATGACTCGGTAGAATGTCCCCAACTGTATTCGTACTACGTGCAACAGTACGTACTTTGTAAGAGTAGCTGCAGTATTACTAAAAGTAAAAAGAAAAAAAGTGTGCGATTTGGAACGTAGCTTAAATGTCCCCGACAAGACGTAGACCGAGTCTATCATGTGTTCTTGAGAGCAGACTGGAAACCAACAGAATAATGGAAAATTAAGTCTTGATTCATCAATTTGAACCCCCCCCCCCCCCAAAAAAAAAAAAAAAACAACAACAAAGAAGACACAGTTACCCAATCAGGTTTTTTATTTGGAACAGAGTGGCAGATTAGTGACAGGGCGGTGGCGTGGAGGATCCGCCTCCTCTCGCTCACTCAGCCAATGACAGAAACTCAGCCTTAAAAAAATGCAAATGTATAAAAACAGGAATGGGAACAGCAAACATAGAGTAGTGTAGCCTCCACTGGGCTTCACACACACACACACACACACACACACACACACACACACACTCGCTCACACATGCATACCTAGACACACACACACATACAAATTGACCCTCTTCCTCACACACACACACACATCTTATTTGGCTACGCAGGCTTCGATGGGTACAAACGCACATGTTTACACTTCGACAGTCACTTTAGAAAAGACAGAACGTGTTAAGCTCATTCCTGCCTGTGAGAAAGTGGCGCTTCGTCTGTCCATCTGTCCTGCGGCGGCAGAGACAGACAGGTAGACAAGTCAGACAGACAGTGAAAAGACACAGTCAGTGTGTGTGATAGCCACTGTAAGGGACGAGCTGCCCCACATTCAGCAGTGAACAGACTAAACACACGCAGACACACACACAAACACAAACACACACACACACACACACACACACGTCGACAGGCTAGTCAGTGTACACAAGAGTCTGCTGTGAAATACCAAGCTGAAGCACTCATGCATACACACACATACAGGTGGCAGGTTTAGATGAGGTGTAGAGACACACACACACACACACACACACACACACACATACATCTTCTCACACAGGTGAGGGGGAGCAGGTGACTAAACACACAGAAGTGGAAGAGGTGTGTTACCCGTCTGTGGAAGAGCGTGAGAACTGCTGGAGTAGGTAAACACACACTCGACCACAGTACATTCCAGCTTTAACTCACCCCTCTTCTCGATCAAACTCACCACACGGACGAGAACACGCGCAGGCGTCCACACACACACACACACACACATACCCAGACGAGTATAGTTTTGACTCCCATGCATTTTTGTTCTACAGTACTGAGTATAATAGAAGCTACTAGCCCAGTCGCACTGGTGTGGTTATTGTTACAATCTCTTAGATAGAAGCACAGCCCTCCTGTCGCCTCACATTCCCCTCCCCCTCCCCCCCCAAAAAACATCCGACAGCAGATTAAAGTTGGCCTCACAAACACTAATTCTTTTAACCGCAACTTTAAATGTTGTGATTTACAGCGAATTAGTGCACGTGGGGCCAACGTCCTGCGCGGACTTCTTGGTTTTCATTAAAAGGCCCCCCACGCTTCCCAGAGGCCCCGCCCATCCCCGAACAGAGAGCCAATGATGGTAGAAAAAGAAAGTGAGGCATGCAAAGGGTGTGCGTGTGTGGCAGGGGTCGGATGAAATGATGACTGAACATGTAGTTGTGCTTTTACACAAACAGACCAAACTTTAAACCAACCGGCAACTGATCGATAACTAATCAATAACATATTGAAACCACCTGATCTCTCTCAAATCACAAGTGATGACTGTCACAATGATGATGATGACGACGATGATGATGGTGACGACGATAGGTTTGATATGTGTTTGAATGATATGATTTACAGTATATTTAAAGTCGGTTGTTCAAATGCGCAGCAAGTTTGATGTCTGCAGCTGTGTGTGTGTGTATGTGCGCGTGTGTGTGTGTGCGTGCATGTGACAAGAGCACAGCTCATCTAAAGTGATGACAGATGTGATGAATAAAAACTCTTCATGACCATGCAGATGGTTAGTGACGCCAAAAAGGATACGCTGATATTTACATATAAACTTTTTTTTTTTTTTTAAACTGCTAAATACACATCCTCCTGTTTAAGTATTATTATTATTATTATTATTATTATTACGGCATTATTATTATTATTATTATTCACCATCCAGCCCAAAACATTGATATATTATTGATTATTATTACTATCCATAACTAGTCTTTGTACAGCTTAGAGGAGCAGAGGGGCCGCCGGCTCGGTGCGACCAGTGTTTCCCACAGCGGCTCCTTGACGTTGTAAAACACGCCGAGGGTTGAGCACCGTTTTCCGGTTGGCCGAGCACAGAGGGAGAGGTCAGCCCCACCTTCAATCAGATACCAGCGTGCGCGCGCGCGCGTGTGTGTGTGTGTGTGTGTGTGTGTGTGTGTGTGTTGGTGTGCGTGAGCACGTGTTCATGTGGCTGCATGTATGTGCGTTGGTGTGTCTTTGAGCACCAGAGGGTTGGAAGGCACAAAAGAGACCTTTCCTCTCACCTTTGACCCTGAGCTCTGTGCGGCCAACCATACGCTCGGTGTGTTTCGATGGGGGCGAGGGGGAGAGGCGAGCCCTCCTCTCTCCTCTCCTCTCCTCTCCTCTCCTCTCCTCTCCTCTCCTCTCCTCTCCTCTCCTCTCCCTCTCCTCTCCTCTCCTAAGCCTTTTCATTCGCTCCGTTAAAAACCGAAGAGGAACTCTTTTTGTGCCGGAAAACACAGGTTCAGAGCACGTGTTTTGTTTTTTGTTTTTTTTACAAAATAATCATATCATTACATACAGAACAAGAGAATCTGTAGAATATTAATAACAACATTTACTTTAAAAACATCTTGTGTGTACGTGTTATTTTTTTTTCAGAATATATTTGGGGGGGAGGGGGGAGGGGTTCTGTTTTTTTTGTGGTTTTTTTTGTCCTCTTTTTTTTTTTTTTCATTTTCATTGAAAAGAAAGTTTCAAGTCCGCAGAGAGAAAGGCGCTCTCAATTGTTTTGGAGACGAGAGGAGAGAGGGATGAGGAGAGGCAGATGAGGGGGAAGCAACAAAGAAGAGGGGAGAGGAGGGGGGGGGGTGCGGGGGGCACAGGGTGGGGGGGCAAGGGTTCAGAGTATCTTTCTCTCGCTCGCTCTTTCTCTCTCTCTCTCCCTCGGTGTGCGGTGCGTCTCTCCGGCGAACGAGTGCCGTGTTACGCGTAAAACTCCTCCTGCTTGTCTGGTTTCTGGTAGGTGACGGTGGCCTGTTTGGGTTCCTCCAGCGTGTAGCTGCCCTCATCCTTCTTCTTCATCCTGTACACCAGCAGCATCACCAGGAAGGCGGCGAACAAGGCGCCCACCACGCCCCCCACGATCACCGCTGGAGCGAGAGAGGGAGGAAAGGGAGCGTTGGTCACTTCGTATTTTCCGCAAAAGGAGACGCAACGAACGCCCTGCCTGGAACACGGGAGCGCCGTCGGAGCCTCCGTTGCGTCCCCGCAGCCGACTACGACACGACGCTCTAGGAAACACTTCTTAGTCTGAACGCAGAGCAAATCTACCACCGTTTCACTGTCACTTTGCTGCTAAGTGAAGACTGATGAGGCTGAACGTGCCCAACGTACATTCTGTGCTGAATTGCAGCCCTGCAGCGCTGCGTCGCAGTTACAAACCCGACGGGGCCGTCGCAACCGGTCCGCCGCAGCTGCATTTTTTTTTGTGTTTTTTTTTTTCTTCCCCCACCTTTTATCTGCTCACATCACTAATGAACTCTCGCTGCGTGCGACAGATTACTTGCGCGTTTATCAAAACGGTCAGATACGCCCTCGTTAGAGTAATCGGATTCGATGCCAAAGCAGAAAAAAAAAAAAAAAAATGACGGTTATTTTCCAAAATGTTTAAAAGAGCCCCGTTTCCATCCACAGCGTGGGGACTGTTTGTTTTGTTTATCCCAACGCCGCCGAGCGATTTAAGATAACACGCGCTGCAACGGCATTCACTTGTTGCACCGTTTTCTTTTTTTTGGTAATTAAAAAGATCAGTGTACATTTACCATCTCTGATTTTACTGCACTTGTGAAATATTATTTGTACATTTCACATTTTCATCACAAAGACATGATGAGCCGTTTGTCCTCGAATCCAGAACGTCAAATCATTTTTAATTTCACCGACTAAAAAAAAAAAAAACAGAAAGTTTTGGCACGCATATTAATGTTCCCCTCGGGATGAACTGTAACGACTTCGGTGACTTTACATTTTCTCTAGCATCATCATCAAGTCAGAAATTAGTTTCGGGCCAAGAATTCCCATCAGCCTCGGCGGTACTCAGCAGAGTTCGACTCTAATTAACTAATGTTAGCACGCTAGCACGCTAAACTAAGACTACACCTGCTAAACATCAACATTTGGCATTAAGGCATTTAGCACGCTTTTGTTAGCATTTAGCTTGAAGCACCACTATGCCAAAGAGCAGCCGCAGAGAGTCCACCGTGGCTGTAGACTCTATATTGAGGCACCACCACGTTACTGTGAAGCACAGTATAGGTTTTAGAGGTGAAAGGCAGAACTACAAAAAAAAAAAAAATGTAAAGGACCCAATAAATATATAGCCTGAGGAAAAAAAAAATAGGCTCAATGGAAATGGCCTTTTTATTTGTCTTTTATCAAAACCTTAACAAACACAGAATTTCTATTCCGGTTTAACGACTAAAAAAAACAAAAAAAAAACATATTAATGTTGGGAAAACATGTAAGTGAAAAAGTTTTCCGAATCACCCGTGAAAAGTCAAAGGTGGTAAATACCTGCATGTTCTTTTTGCCGTGTTTACTCGTGTTACTCTAACGGACAAAAATGAGGAAAGCGGCTACGTCTGCACAGCACTGGAGATGAATGTGCGAGTCTGACATCTTAAAGTTCTATCACACAGTCTACTCTAAAAAAAAAAATCTGTTGCCTCCTGCTCTTTACCGATGACCAGGAAATCAGCGAAAACCACCGCCAGCAGTCCACCAATCAGAAGAGCTGAAGGAGAGACAGAGAGCCAGTCAGGTCAGGCGAGTTGGCTGCTCCCTCACTTTCTACAACGGCTCTTTGGGATGAGGAGAAGGGGGCACTTGAAAAGAAATTGGATTTACCCAGAGGGAAAATGATGAGAAAAAAAGGGGCGAAAGGAGGGGTTGGACAACCCAAGAAGCGGATTGCTTGTTCTCGACGGGTCGAACGGGGCTAAGTAGCACATTCAGTTATGGTGATGGATCTGCACTACGTGAACGCGAGGTGATGCCAGTTTATCTCGGCAGCACCCAGAAAGCGAGGAGGGAATACAGGAGGCAACTGGGGGGTGGAGGGGGGGTGGGGTGCGTTCTGCCAAACTACAAGGTGATTACCAGGTGATTTATTTGACAGGAAGTCAGAGAGACAGAGTGACAAGTTTAGACAGGGACACAAAAAAACACAGGAAGACGTGAACATGAACGTTACTGATGGACAACCTCACCTATCAAAACTTCTTTCCTCTCCAGGATGTTCTTCTGTGGCAGCTGGGCGGCAGAGCTTCCTCCGTCCACCGTGTTGCCGATCAGATCAGGGTCCACCGGCATCACGCCTCGTCCGAGACCATTGCGGCGGTCATCGCGGATCTCGAAATCTCCACTCGGCCCCGCGGCGCCCACCTCGTTGATCCCCTCCTGAGGCGGAGAAGAAAAAAAAAAAAAAAAAGTGAGACGAACGACGGGAAATTTACATTTGAAACTCATCCAAACCAACACGGGGAACTTTCCATGGCACATGTTCGCCTTTTAAACAATGAGCCTCTGTATGCGCCGATTGACCGAGGGTTGCATATTGTCCAACATGTACACACACTTCATAAACTCTGGCAGCTTAATTACAAAGTGGAAAACCAGACAAATCTTAATGTATTATGCTTTAAATCGGAGCCGCTGCAAATAAACAAAACCACACCAATCTGAGAAATGACTGCGGTCTGTAAATAATTAAGCTGTCAGTGTTAAAGAGGCAGTCAGGAGAGGGACTTGGAATCAAACCTCAACGGTTAGAAATGAGTCAGAGGAGTATTAAAAGCCGGTATATGAATCCTTGTTCAGACCTTTTCTTTGATTTTATTCGTTTCTATTGTATTTGTATTATGTGCAGTTACTGGTGTTAAGACAGCATTTAAATGTTAAGGTTGGTGAAATACTATCTATTATTGTCAAAAACAAATCCTCACAATCACATTAACCAGTATTGCCTTTGTGGCCGAGGCCTGATCTTCCTCTGAGCCACAGAGCTTCATCCAAACACATATAAATGGGTGTAACATGTTCCTTCATTCAAGAGACTATTTATCCCTGATAAATAAATTGCTGAGTATCCAGATTTCCGAGGAGTTAACGGCGCTAAAGGTTGATGTCCTCATTGGGAATAAATGGACTTCAGATCGCCACAGTCATGGAAGTCTTATTCCATTTTTTTTATGGAATTTACTGACAATGATAAAGAACATTTGAGAAATTCTGCTTCTTTCGTTAAAGCTTGATATTTTAGAAATAAGCTTTGTTGGTTTTCTCTCCGAGAGAGAGGAGAGGTTTTAATACAACTCTCCTGTTTGTACGTTAGAGGTCAAGAGCTTTGAGTCTGGAGGCAGTTCGCCAAGCTGAGCATAAAGACTGGCCTGACTCTTTCCTAACTTTAAAATGACAACACTTATCTGCTCTAAAGCTCACTGCTTAGCTCCTTGTATGTTTTTTTGCTTATTCAGAACACAGCAGTAAAATGAAACCAACGTTTTCGAGGGGTAGTTACGGTTATTGCCGTCGCTTCTTGCCGTTGCTTCTTGTGGGTGGCGATTAGAACAAACCGTGACACCAAGTACCGACGCGGTCCACTGTACACAACGCGATATGGACCGTACCTGCGTTGTTGTGGGCTGCTGTGGGCGCGCCGTCCTCTCTGTTGGCGCCGCCTGAGTGGCTGTCGTCATGGGAACCCTGGGCCTGAAGGAAACCCTGGTCTTGACGGTGGTGGCAGCCGTGGTGGTCGTGGTAGGTGCGGCTGTGGTGGGCTCGGGGGTGGTCTCCGCTGTGGTGGACTCCTCTTCTTCTGTGGTGCTTTCCATGTCGAAGCCTGGGTAGAAGGAGCTGGGTTCGGGTGACAGGTAGACGTCCTCCTCTTCTTCTGTGGTGCTCAGGTCATCTGAACCGGCGGAGGGCGCTGCACTTTCTGCAGTGCTGATTGCCGGGTTGGTGGTCACCACGGGAACAGCGGCAGGTGACCGCGGGGCGGCGGTGGTCTGGGCGGCGGCGGCGGCGGCCCGGAGTCGCTCCAGCTCTCTCTCTCTTTCAAGCTCCCGCTCTCTCTGCCTCTCTCTCTCTTTCTCTCGCTCTCTCTCCCGCTCCTTCTCTCGCTCACGCTCTCTCTCCTTCTCCCGCTCTCTCTCCAGGTCTCGGACCCGCTCCCTCTCCCGCTCCCGTTCTCTCTCCCTCTCCAACTGTTTCTCCTTTTCCTTCTCCCTCAGCTGCTCTTTCTCCCTCTCCAGCTCCCTTTCCCTCTCCTTCTCCAGCTCCCTGTCCTTCTCCCAGAATGCACCACTCTCTCCATCGGCCTCGGTGGGCAGCGGGGGCGTGATGGGTATCTCCGGGCTGGGGCTGGGCTCGGCCGCAGGTGGGGCGGAGGGGGCGGGGCCGGTGGCCTGCGTGGTGGAGAGGAGGAGGAGGGGCTCTTCCGTGGTGAAGGACAGGCCTGCCGATGTTGGCCTCATTCTGATCTCGGGAACTGGAGAGGAGAGGATTTCAAATTAGAAAATGATTTAAAACGACAGACAAAGCAAAACCAACGAATCACGGATCTCACTCCGTCACACATCCTGTACACCGATGTAGGACACCACCCTCCCACTCAAACCATCCACCCGCTTACAAATAACAGTAAATCAGACAGACTACGGCTGGCTCATTCACTTCACACTCCAGAGTTTGTTCAGTAGTGATATTGAGATTATAGACATCACTTTGTAACGTCTGACTCGGCTTACGCAGCTATCCTTGGTTTGCGTCATCATTAACAGGCGTAGTGACACAGAGCTGTTATTTTTGAAACGTGTGATTCTTAATGTGAAGGAGTGTAAACGTCAGGGACACTACTTCCTCCTTACAGATATTTGCCGACACGATATGTACATAAATTCCACACTCTAATATAGTGATGGACTTTTAACATATTGCACTATTTAGTAAATAGGAAGTGATATTTTAAGATGAGTTTCTAGGAACTTATGCCTGTATTTGATAACCTGACACAACAGATGGTTTGTTTCTCAGAACAATCAGAGACGACTTTCTTGGAAACCGTTTTTTTACGACGAGGCTCTTTCAATTAAATACTTGGCAGGTGATTGGATGAACCATCTGTCTATCGCAGGCTAATTCCAACCAATCAGATAAATGAACTATATGATGTAGCAGGAGAGCGCTGGCATGTCGGTTGACAAAACTTGCCGTCTTTGTGGAGGAAAACCTCCAGTTCGGATATGAGCAATGATATCGCAGCATTGACGCCATTGTTGTTTTCAACAGCTGTTTGTTGCTGTCATCACATGTAAACTAGGCCCGTAGCTGCCAGCAGGTACTCATAGGAAGCCGATTGGTCCAAATCACTGCGATTTGGCCACAAGCACATAACTTGACAGGATCCTCGCGGGATCCAGCTGCCTCTTTATTTATGTGACGGTGCAGTTGAGACACAGACAGGACATGTGAGGGCAGAGAGACGGGGTCAAACGAGGTCTCTGGATGTAGGCTTTTTAAACCGGGCATGTTGCAGTTTCCTGTTGTATATGTGAGACCACTAATCCTCCATGATGCCCCGAGAGGGCTCAATTTAAAAGGCTTCTTAATTTTGGCTTTCATTCTACACTAAGCCGGCATTTCTCTTAGCTGAAAAATGAGATGGTCAAAACTGATCTTCAGAGCGGACAAATCAAAAAAAAAAAAATCTTGGTTTCATATTTGAGTCTGGATGGGGAAAACTTAGCTATCAATTCAAAGAGGCATGACAGCAATTCAATATTGCTTGTAATCATGTAAGGTTATCACAAAACCCGAGATTGCCTCAGTTGCAGTGGAGAAATCTTTTAGTCTCTAGCTCCGATAGCATTAAATCCTTCCCATAATGCAACTAGATAATATCCTTTCGTAAGAGCGTCCTTCCTGGTAAATGCCCACATCTTTTGAACTTCACAGGGAACCGATTAGTCAATAATAAATTAGTCCATTCCTAAACATACAGTTAGGCAGCAACTTACTCGGTTGTAAATCCATTAATTGCGGCAGTCTTTTTTTTATATATATATTTTTTTAATATTTCATATACTCAACATGATTGATGAAGAATAGACTCGACAAAGCCACAGAAAACTTTACACACAGACCAATAAAAGGTTCACTGTTAACAGCAATCTGGAATTTTACATGTAGTTCTCCTTCAAGAGTATTTGTTGCCTCTAATTGTCTGTGTTTTTTTTTTACCCAATGACACATACAGTATATAGCTATGTTTGTTTCATCAAATTACTTATTAAAGAGTGAATTTAATGACAACTTAACGCAGCAATCACAGCCACAATTAAAACCCCATTTTCTGCTCATTTAGCAGTTAACAACAGCAATCTAACAAAATGTAAATGAGAGCAACTACAGCAACTGTGAGTTCAGCTGTATTAAAAACCTGAAGAAGCAGAAGGCGACAGAACGGAGGTTTAAGCAACGACTAAAGTAACCAGGCTGTCGGTTCGACTCCTGACCACACGTAGGCTGCGATGCGTTTCTGTTGTATAAAAGCTTTGATCATTTGGTCGTTTATTGTGGGTAAAGGTCATTAAAAAAGATGACCCATGAAGAGAAGAGAAGAGAAGAGAAGAGAAGAGAAGAGAAGAGAAGAGAAGAGAAGAGAAGAGAAGAGAAGAGAAGAGAAGAAGGCCTGACTGGCTCATTTTCTTTTATAAATCCTGTAATACTATTATGCCACCTTTCATTCTGCTAATGCAGTGAAGCTTCTTGGGTTGAAAGAGAAACAAATTGAATTTCCCGGCACAAAGACATGAAGGCTGACAGAGGATCTGGAGAGGAAATCGAAATATGGACCCCAACAATGCAGCTTCTGTCAAACATATCAGATGCCGCAAAACGCCTCGTTTTAGAGCGGCGGCATGAAATGTACTTCTGTCTATTAAATATGAGCCCTTTTCTCTGGAATCAGACGACTCCGCATCACGGTTTGAGATAAAGCAATTTGCCAGGCTGCTGTTTCAACCACAGGGGGTGCCTCCGCTACACTCTCCTGCTCTGAATTGTAATATATTTTGAGAGCGCTCGCCACTAGCGCAGTGCCTGAACCGAGGGCAGCCCTCAATGAGTCATGCCTAATAAGGAGAGCTGTGCACAAGCTTCAGCAGCCAGATCAGAAAATCAACCTGAATTACACCGATGTGATTTACGTTAAGTACGTAATTCCTACACACGCAGACAGCCAGCTCAGTCAAACACAAGCATGCGCTCGCAGGGAGGTGGACACACTGCTGGTGTGCATGTGATCGTCTAATCTGTGTGGACTGTAATCTGATTAGAGTAAATAAGATCTGGAGGAATCGAGCCCGGGCTAGTGCTTGTTTGCAAGAGTGCGTCTGGGGTGATTTCAATAAATCTGCATCCAAACGTGTCTGTCTGAGCCAAAGGGCATGAGTCCGCGGTGTGATTGTGTGTGCATGGCCTCGGTGCATGCGAGTCTGGTGAATAGAGCGACCATAACTCGAGGACAGGGACAGGGCGAGCGGGGGGAGGGGAGGGGGTTGGGTCTTCAGGGTCAACATATTGAAACCGAGCAGCTGTCGAGTTTTCAAGAACCGGGGCGTGAGTGTGTAACCTCACGCAAAAGGAAACGCACGCATGCACACGCACACGCACACACACACACACACACACTTACAGCCAGAGCCGGAGCCCGAGTAGAGATCCTCGTCGTCGTAGAACTCATCTCTCGTCGAGCCTTCGTCATCGATAGACGGCGACCACGTCTGTCCCTGTTCATCACGAGAGAGAGGGGGGGGGTGGGGGGGATACAGATGACAGAGATTAGAGTTATTCACCATGAATGACTGAGCTGTTTGTCATTTCATTTGACAGAGAAACCACTTTGGCAGATTACATGCGCGCACAGACACGCACACAACTGTCTGGGAGGAGGGGCAGGCTGCATTATGCCGGACGGGGTAACATCTGTCCGTATGTGACTGCACAGAGGAGCGTAGTTAACGACTTGATCTAAAGCTGGGATTTTTGCAGAGCAACATCAAAGCCTTTAAGGAGTGAAGGGGGTTTCATTTGGTCAATTGCAAGCGATGCAAGCGATGCTCAGACTGTAAAGCAGCAAAGCATTGGAAAGCAATTAACTTCTGAACTCCAAAGTGAGCTGGAGCTCTTTGAACTCTTGTGATTTTCTTAATTATGAATTAATAAAGTAATACATTTTTAATATAAATTAATTGTTTGGTCTATAGAACATTAGAAATTGTACGCTTTACATCCACAAAGCAAATGTCAAGTTATTACTATTTTTTTTTTTTTTTTGTCTGAACAATAGTTGGAAAATGTTCAGCTTAAAATGATTTATTAAATTATTCATACTATATTTTATAAATTCAGATGTTCGTTTCTTTTATTTTTTTTTTATTATAACGCAGGTCTAGGTGCCACATAAAATACTGTGAAAGTATCAAAATGTTCATGTCCACACAGAAATGCTCACAGCCTGTATTCAGCACAGTGTCATTTGGACTTCTGTAAGTTTGTGATGTCACAAACTCATACTAACGTCATATGCCCACCCTCAGCATGGCCCACCGTGCAACCTTTGATGCAGAAGAAAACACGAAGCTGTCATTCCATCGCAGAGTTATAGCAAGCTACGAGTCCGAAGAAAATCTGCAGTCAGTCTGGGTATGTGTCACTCAAAAAAGAGACACCCATTCAGAAGAGAGGGTCATTGATATCAATGGGTCTTAAATACTTTGAAAAGTTCCAGAGAGAAGCTGGAGAAGATATAAAACTGTATTGAGAAGATTTTTGGTACTTAAAAAACACAAAAATATAGGACCTTTAAAATAAAGACAAACAAACACATTTGTAAATAAATCATAAAGGTCAGAAAGTGACCAGTGTTTCCTAAAGCTCAAGGAGCACCCTAAAATGTATTGGTTTGTCCAGTCCATGTCCATTTAAGAAACTAGAATCACAAATTTATTTTGCATTTTTCAAAATTTGAATTAAGTCTTAAAATGATTAATCAATCAAGTTTCTGTTGATCAATTTAATCAAGTATTGGCTGCAACTCCAGTCCAAGTTCCATGGCAATCCATCCAAAGGGTAAAGTGATGGGCAGTGTGGCAGTGACGGAGCCAGACAGCTCACATGGCTAAAAAGCTCAGCACAATTAGGCGTAGCAGCAGGTGACGTCTTCAGATTAGTTGTTCTATTTTACAAAGTCTACGAAAAACAAGAGAAAAGCTCCAGATCCTCACATCCGTCAACTGCATAACAAGCGAGTGCTTCACTTGATAAACAGCTTGAATGAATAATTAATCATTTTGATTTATCTGTGAATCACATCACTATTTTAAACACCTTGGGCTTGAGAAAATCACCATGTACGTTAGATTTCAGCAGCAGCCCCCCTGACGGCTCTCTATCCGTAATACGCCTGTAACCGTCTCTCATTGATCACTTCGCAGCGTCCTCCCTCCTCATCCCTCCACCTTAATCCAGGGCTGTTTCATGTCGGCCTCTGAGGGGGAAAGCTCGAGCTTGTCGACCCCCCGCCGGGGTCAGGTAGGAGTGATTAGTCGTGGGCTCGTTCAGGGATTGAACTCCTGAAGTGAGTGACATCGGCCTCCGGTCACTTTGAGGCCGATCCCTGCTCACTCTTCATTCGTCTCTCTCGCTCTTTCTCCTGACCTCAATCCCACATCCCTACTACGACGTTTAAACACACACACTTTAGCACTCAGACACTTTTCCCATCACATAGAGTCGGCCAATACTGCTATCAAATGCATGCACTTAAAGAGACACCGCGCGTACTGCGTTGCGAAGACACATTTCAAACTGCAGTACACGTTACAGTAGATTTCATTCAATTCGAATATATATGTCGAGCCCGTAGATAAATGCAGTCAATTTCAAACAATACAACGCACATTTTAAATATGTATTGTCTCTTTACTGATTTATATCAATATTCCTTGTACTATTTAGTCAATGATTAAGTGTATTTAAGTATATTTACCCAACTACTGTACTTAAATTCAGGTTTGAAGTGCTTGAACTTACTTGATGATACTTTAACTGTAACTTTATTTGTACTGTACTTTGACAGATTATGCAGTTTTGTTCAGGCTTGAACTGTCCTCCTCGTATGTACATGTTGAATCTGCGCAACGGGTGCTTTCTGGTTTGCAGCTGAACAAGCAGTCAACACAACGCTGACATTTCATCCCATAATAAAGTGGACATGCTCTACTTGCTGGCAAACATTTGCTTATTTACACATCAAGCAGACATGAAGCCACATTAGCATCAGGAGTTTCTGGCCATGATGAGGTCTGATACCGACTCTCCTTCTCGCTCTGTTTTCAGTCTCTATCGACTCCTAATGGAATCATGAAACTCTTTAATTGCTAATTGTTCCACCGTGTTCATCAGCAAGTCCTGAACTTAATCTGTGTGTCTCCAACATTGGACAGTTAACATAAATGTCATTCATCTGAGCTTTTTTTTTTTTTTTTGGGGGGGGGGGGGGCTGAAAACGGGTGTCTGTTGCAAATGAGGCTGACGAGAGAAGCGAGAAACATAAAACCAAAACAGAACAAAGTTGTGGGAATGTTTTTTTTAGTCTGCAGTCATGTGAAAAAGTTCTGTTCTTCTACTTTACAGTCATTCAGTCCATTGGTAATACATAAATATTGATGAAACAATCTTACGTTTTGTTGTACAACTTTAAATTAATGACTTTTAAATTTACTGAAGTAAAGCATCTGCATAGTTTTTCCACTTCTGCGCTCTGTATATTTTGAGTCCAGCTCCAGCTCAGTACAAGATAAGTAGACAATGTTCCAGTGCCAAAAAGACACAAAAACAAAGGGTTTGGTTTTGCTCCAGGTATTGGAAAACAGTCAGTCCGCCGCTGAAAATCTGACCAAAGCAAACTTATCTCCTCAGCAAATCTTAAGCCCATCCTGAGGCCCTGCAGAGCTGTTTTCTCTAGCCTGCCTGAGCGATGCTAATTGTAGACACACACACACACACACACACACACACACACACACACACACACACACACACACACACACACACAGGGAGAAGTAGAAGCTCCTCCCCGGCTCCAGACAGAGGAAACCTGATGCCTTTAAAAGCCAATAAAAGCATAATGGAAACGAGAAACCCGAGCATCTCAGTCCATCACATCACAGCATGTGGAGCTGAAACGCTATATGTACCTCCTGAAAACGAAATTGACTTTGACTGAAGTTGTGCGGAGCCTGGACACACCGAGGATATTGGCTTCAAGAAGTGGAAGGCTGAGACAGAGAGAGAGAGAGAGAGAGACAGAGAGAGAGAGAGAGAGTGTGTGTGTGTGTGTGTGTGTGTGTGCTTCATGCTTTGAGTGTAAATGTGTGTGAAGACCTGGTGATGTCAAACCCTGAAGGTGCCGAAAAACACTGAAAAGATGTCTCTCTCTGTGTGTGTGTGTGTGTGTGTGTGTGTGTGTGTGTGTGTGTGTGTGTGTTGTATTTCAAGGATTGGTTTTACAATGAGGGCCGTTGCTATGGGCAACCTTTGCCTTTCACAGAAATTCCCAGTGAGAAGCAACCAGACACACACACACACACACACACACACACACACACACACACACACACACACACACACATATAGGAGCTCTAACTACATAAGCAAAAGGTGTTATGTAATGTCAAACAAACAACCTAAAAAAACAACATCAAAACAGTCTGCTCCTGCATCCCCCACCTCGTTCTGTTCCTCCCCTCTGGATTCACAAACTCTGTGCCAGAGTATCCCTGTCCTCGCCCTACTTTCCTTTCATCTTAAACTCCATTTCTTATCTCCAGGCTAGCCCCCTAAATTCAGCGTGTCTCCAAAAAAAAAAGAAAAGAAAAGAAAAGAAAAGAAAAAGACACCATACTTAAATAAACACACCCCTCCCCCAAGGCGGCACCAGAGCCCACCCCAGGGGCCCCCATTTACAAGTCCTCAACACACGGGGCAACCTCCAGGACTCGCGGTCGCTGCAGCGCTGAAGCCTGTGCTGTGTGTGTTTAAATGCGCATCATCCGTGTTTCGCCCCAACATTTAACAGCGGTATATCGTCACCCTCTGCGCCTCGACATGTTGGGTTTACGAGTCAATATTATAAGTGTGAATTCACGGTATGGCTAGCATTAGTGCGTCACCGTGCGTAATTACAGTGTGCGCGCCCGAATGGGTTTAATCGCAGGTTTTGTTTGTGGTGTGTACATGCAGACACGAACGCCCCTGAGAGCGATCCGCGTGGGCGTGAGTGGGTGTTTTACGTGATTTCGGGGGAGCCGAGTAAGGCCAGCTCTGCATTTTGCCTCCGTTTCGGGAGCTATAAACGGCTGTACCTTCAGCCTGCGCCACATACCTAACTAACCACAACGAGACGCAACGAGCGCTCCTCCGCCGCACGCATAACCTAGGGCCAAAATCATCCGTGTGTTGCCCTCAATTTCCTTCCACCACTGCATTTCATTCCCATTCGTTATAAAAGGAAACTGCAAGATGACAGCCACATTCAGCTGGATCCGCGGAGTGAATGCAATCCTGGTTTTTGGCCGTGTATGAAGCGGTGCCATTGTAAGACATGCGGTGCCAGTTGGAGTCATTTTAAAACAATCTGGGAGCTTGGAATATATAATTATGTATACGTCTGTAAAAAGAAAAAAGGGGAAAACATTAAATTGAGGGAGGCAAAAAAAAAACAGAAACGCTGAAAAAAAGAATCAGTTTTTCTTTTTTTTTTTTGGGGGGGGGGGGGGGGGAGTAACATTACGTTTTCACAAAAAGAAACGTCCTCTGAGGGGTGTTGCAACATTTACAATGACTCAGGTAGAAACCTGAGCTGCAGCCGACATCAGGCTTTGCACTATAAATTCGATCCTATACACTGTAGCTTCTCCGTGAGTGTGCGTCAGCTCATTTCACTGCTACAGAGCCTGGATTTTATACCTGAGCCGACAATGCTGCGGATTCACAGATATTAATATTCCACAGGAGCTAATCTCTTCCAGATTTTAATTTGGGTTTGGAGTAAAAAAAAAAAAAAAAAAAAAAAAAAGAGAAGAGAAGAGAAGAAAAAAAAGCAAGATTAGAAGTGTGTGAGCGTCTGATATTAAATCAGCAACGCTGCAGCAGCCTGATAATGTGTGACAGAAAGAAACCAAGGTGTGTGTGTGTCTGTGTGTGTTTGTTTTGTCTGTTAGACGCAGGAAGTCAGCTAACAATAGGAGGCAGACGTAGTTATATAGATACAGTGACTCACACACACAGACATGCTGGTGCAGGATTAACTGGCATATGTGTGTGACCCAAAGATGATTTCTTTTCTTTTTTGTCTTCTGGCTGGTCCAGTTTAGTTCAGTTTGGAGATCCCCTCCAGGCTAGCTGAAGATAGGCTGCTTCATTGTGATTGACTTCAAATGCATTCCTCCGTAACCCGAGAGGCTGCTGCTACTGCTGTACAATGCCTGGCAAACACACACACACACACACACACACACACACACACACACACACACACACGAGCATTTTAAGCTCCTGATACAACACTGAGCTCTGCTTCGGAGAAATAATCGTTAATTGTGATTTTCTTTTTTGCTATGCGAGATTTTATCGGAGTGAATGTTCTCGACTGCTGCGGCATCTCTGAGCTCTCAAACTGTGAAGAATAATTTGAATACTCCCTCTGCTTTCTGGCACCATCTGTGAGTCCCACTCTCCTATCTGTCCCCTCCATTTACTGCAGCCACAGCACCGAAGGAGAAGAAGAGGGGACAAGAATACAATGAGGCAGTGAGGTCATGTCTGTTTTCCACCCCGCACTCTTCCTTTAGGATCAACGGGGTTTTTAAGCGTGATGTGGAGGCACTGCAGGGTTTGCATCCTGAAATTCTTAAAACTTAAATAAATGTCTATTGCAGTCTGAACTTCAACATTTTATAGTCCTACCAATGCAACAAGTTACTGATGTCTGTTTTGGAGTATTTCCAAATAACTCTCCTCTCCAATCTCACCAGGACTTGACTAACACATCTCGGCTGTATTATGTGCTGCTTTTCCCTTTGATTTCAAATTTGCTCTTAAAATAAAAATCTCAAATGTCTGTTAAGTCACCATCTATCACCAAATGAGCCAGAATAACGGCCATGCATTTGCACCATTACAGATTGAACCGGCTGGGTGTTGTTGGCCAAATCCCTGAGAAAAGTCACAAGCTGTGTTCATGTCAGTGACGTGATTTCCATCACCGAGCAGTTGTTGTTCCAAGAGAGCAACAGGCTCGCTTCTTCCCCTGCCAACTAACTGATGCCACACAGGCGACAAGGTTTGGATCTCTGGAAAGTCCAAAAACACAACCGCAATTATCGATTATCCCCACAGGTGGCGCCAAAGATGACAAAACACCGATTTGTGGGATTGTTACTTTAACTAGACCCTACATACGTTTACCGGGAAACATGTCAAAGTGAAATGAAAGATGCTCTAACTTCTATTTCCCTGTTGCGCTTTAATACATGCTAGTCACCAATTAAGGCAAAACTAAAAGCAAGTTTCGAGGAGCGAAAAATTCATACAAATGTCCAGAAAGCTTTCTGAATCCATCCGACATGTTGCAACCACTCACGTTTACAAAGTTAAGACACAACCTTGAGGTACGTGAAGTAATTATATGTCTCAGTACCATCAACTCATTTGTGTTGATGACATCTGTCTGACACTTGGTGGTCCGAATAAACATTTGGCTCCTCACAGCTTCACCCCTTCGGCAACTTCCCTCCCTCAGCCTGACGAGCCTCCTCCTATAAGAGCAATTAGAAGCATTGTGAACTGTGAATGTCTGTGTTCGTTAATGGTGCGTATTTCAGGCTTCACTCACAGAAAGTCTGTGTCGAGCTTAATCATATTTGTTCCAGAGCATCACATGAGCGGAGCCGCGTCCCAAAACCCCAAAGTGCATCATTGTTGCAATGAATGTTTTAAACCTCGATGTGGGTGTCCTGAACTCAAGTGCAGCATGTCAAACTTGTCAACCAGGTCCTTACGCACGGCATGACGGGTCTGGTTTCAAATTTAATTTTTTTTTTTTTTTTTTTTAAATAGGCAGACATTTGAGACCCAGATCAGCCCTAAAATGAGGTAAAGTGATCATTACGGGCCACATTTCAAACCTCGCGGCGGTAATTTAATTCACCGTGGGCGGAGAGCCTTACGCTTCCCAAAGCAGCTGCTGATTCACGGCCGTCTCTGTGTCTGCTCCTCGACAGTGCAGTCTGACCCACGCTGATAAGAGCTGTAGAGTTTGAGCCGTGCTGTTCGCTGACAGAAGTAGAGCGTCTCTCTGCCTGGACAGGGTCAGACTGCTTGGCACATGCCCTCCATCTACTTGCACTTAACGGGGGGGAAAAAAACTGCAGCCTGTTTACTGTATGTATTGTTCCACGCCCATCTTTTCTCTTTCCGGAGCGGATCCCCAACCCTGTCAGCAGTGACCTCTAATCTCCCTCCATCTCCTGCTTTTCCGCCTCATCTCACTCGCCACCCTTTGCTCTTTGCATTCTACCAGCCGGGCAGGCGGCCAACCTGGACGCTAACACAGTCGAACAAGAAGATGTGAGAGATAGAGGGCAGGCAGTGTGTGTGTGTGTGTGTGTGTGTGTGTGTGTGTGTGTGTGTGTGTGTCTGAGAGAGAGTAGGTTACCAGGTGACGGCCCGGTTAAGACACCTGCCACCCTCAGCAGAGATTAGCACAGAAAGCCTCTGCACAGTTAGACTGCTTACACACACAGTGTGACACCTTAGAACACACACACACACACACACACACACACACACACGCACACACACACACACGCACACACGCACACACACACACACACGGTCGGATGGCGAGACAGTATCTTGTAGCGATGACGTCAGGTGTGCTCGCTCCAACCTTAAAACAGCTAACACCTGCACGTTACAGCCGAGAAAGAAATCCTGCCTCAGTCTAAATTATCCTCCCTTATTCATGGTCATATGAGACAACGGGCCTCGGAGCAAAGACACATAAAAGTGACCCCCGTCTCACTGGAGTACCCTCTAACATTGAGTGACACTAAGGACCTCCTGCACTAAAGAAACTACATTAACCATGCTTCTGGTGAAAAAATGCCATCTCCCTCCTCTCCAAACGTTACCGTCATAGATCCACAATCGTCAGCTTTCTATCCAAATGTCATGACAACATTTCTGGAAAAATCAGCTAAAGAAACTGCAGTTCAATGTGAATCAATGTGCACTTTCCTCCACTGCTGTGAGCAGCTACCTTATCAAGATGAGCAGCTGATGGCACCAATTCTGCCATATTGCTGCCTCCATGTCATACCAGAGCGACTCTAATTACCAGTTTACAGCTTGTAAATAGCATTCATGCCAACGAAGCCATAATCTCGACTGGAAAAGATCCGTTTTTGTAAAAAAAAAAAACATCCGATATTTCTGACCGGGTGCTAAAAAGCAACACGGCGCCAGAAAAATCAAGGAAACATTCACGTCTTCTTTGTTAAAAGGTGTTTTAAACGCTAACAAGTTACAGCGCTATATTGAACAAGTACGGTATTTTAACCCTCACGCATCCCAACTCCAGCTGCTAAACTCGGCATCTTTGTATTTTTTTTTTTTTTAGGGCTTGTTTACTGATTCAGACCGCTGGAATCTCCGGTAATGAGTGAGAAGCAGCAGCACAACAAGAAGCCTGGCAGCTGCCATCTTGATGGGAGTGCTCGCGAGTCGTAAACATGTCATTTACCTTCCCTTCCCTCCCATGACATGAACACAACACTGAAACACAGCGGAGGAGGGCGCGATGAAATTACATAATTGAGGTGAGCGCTAGTCAAACCTCAAATGATACAAAACCATGTAAACAAGGTGGAAATAACATACTCGTGTTTTGTTTCATGGATTAACACGAATACTACAGTCTGCGCGTTGACCCAGATGTTTGCATGTGCTGTCATTTTTTTATTTTGTTTTATGGAAACTTGACAAGTAAGTCGCTTGCTTCTTTCACATCATGTTATGATTTCCCTTTGATTGCATTTTGTTATACATGCAACAACTTTTCCACCTCAGACACGTGTAGTTTCTCGACCACAATTTCCAGTGTTTCTGTTCAGGTTTTGTTTTGATTCCCAAACTAAAAATCTTCATAAAAAGGCCTTTATTGACACTCTTTTTCACAGGAAATACAAAATGCTACGGCATGCAAACTGACAATTACAGTAAACCAACAATAAAAAAAATTTACGCATTTATTATTTCCTTTCAACTGGGAATTCCAAATTTCTGGATTTTCAAATCGGAAAGTTGGAAGAACGCCACCAACCTCAACCTCAAATTCCAAGATGGCTGCTCCACGCGTTAACAGCAGTGAAAGCTACTGTTTGCTTGTCTGCTTGAGCCAGTGAATAATAAAATTGTTCAAATTTGAATAAAACTACTGACATGCTATTTGGCAATATTAAAAATTAAAAAAAAAAAATAATCGGGGATTGAGCTTTTAAACAAGAACAATGCAAGATTTTTCACCCATTAGGTGCCGTCAAGCCTCATATGAGCAGCGCTCACCCTGTGGCTCGAAACCACTCAGTACTCATTATAATGATTTCCCAACTACATTCTTAAGACACATTTCCACTGTTGTGGTTTTCGTGTCTGTGACAAATCTCCTGCAAATTAATCACCAATTCCTCCTCCCCAGGCCTTGTTTTTTTTTAGTTTTTTTTTTAAAAGTAAAACAGCTCCAAATTTAAAAGTTAAATTATTATCTAAGGTGATTCTCCGCTGTAGCAGCTGCAGCAGGGAGTCATGAGCAGCCATCACTTTTTTTTTGTTTGCAAGAAGGAACCCGCTGAGCAATTTTACACTTCTTAGCCTCAGTATTTAGACTAATGGTGAGATGTAAAGCAAAAAGGAAATTTGACATTTATGGGAGAGAAAATGAATTTAAATATGCAGCTTAATAATATGAAACTGCTCTTCAACGGCAGTAGTAGTATCCTTGTGGACATGACGCTGCCAGTAGCCCTGAGTGGGAAGGCAGAAACACTCGTCCACTGCCAAACACATATCTGATCTTTTCCTACATGTTTGTCGCAGTTTTTCACACACGAGCGCTTACTGTGACCAATGAACGTGAACCGCCGAGCAAAGAACTATAAACATGTTTGCGTACGACAGCCAGGAAACCAGCGAAACACTTTTTGTCTCCCTCGCTCTCCACTATTTTTAGTCCTTTCTGACGATCGTATTCCTGATAGCGCTGCCGACGGGGATCCACAGCGCAGCCACGGCGGCCGTATTCATTCCCCGTACAGAACCTGTGGGAGGATGGCGTTACATCGGCTCTAGTTGGTTATTCCAGCTCGCCTGGGCCCCGAAGGCACCAAAACCACAGCTGAAAAGCATCCAAGCGCTAATATTATCTTTCTAATTTTATCTTTCTCCACCGAGTTATAAGGACAAAGATGACCTGTGTGATGAATGACCTTATGGAAAGTGCTAAACAGGGTATGTGGTACAGTGGATGGTTTGGTCAGAGAGCTGCAGGGGAGAGAACAGGTGCACGGTGGAGAACAAACAAATCAGGAATCTGCATCACTGAATTCTAATTTATTTCCGTTAGCAGGCGTTCAGTATTAATCACGTAAATCTGTCACAAAACAGTAGACCTAAATCCATTCATCAAATGTGTTTGTTGGTACTTAACAATTATTCCTCGACAGTAGGAAGTCACGTGTTTATACAATTAATTATGGAGGTTGACTTCAAATTAATCACCTGTAAAATGTAACCGAATCCGGCTTTGCTACATCAATTCTCTCCCACAACTTTACTGCTACCGTCAGAAAGCATTTTGACTTCGTCGAGAATACCCACAAGTTTTTGTACATGTTTTTCTGTAAGTAGGTCTCTGTACAGTTGGTGGCACACAGGGTTCAGGCACCTGGAGGAAATGATGCACGTAGGCAATCCAGTATTGCATAATTTGATCTCATTGATATCAGCTTCGCACCCAGCTGAATCAGAACTGTATCACGTCTCTGCGAATACAAAAACAAACGTTAAAAACATTTAACTGGTGGAACAAGGGGAGGCTTTTATTTCACAGGAAGCCATGTATTTGTCAAAGAGGTGAGCGGTAATCATGACTGTTCATCAAAAGTGCATCAACAAAACCCAAACAACACTCACTTCCTGCGCCTTTTTTTTTTCTTCTTCTTCTTCTTTTTGTCAGACTTTTTGAATATTTCAGGCAGTAACAGAACAAAGAGGCAAGCTGTGGGATGACGAGCCACGGGCAACCTCCAACTCCTCAGCAACAGAGTTGTTTCACCGCGTCCTGCTTCTGACTGCTAACCTACTCGATTCAGTTCTTTACTGTAACAGCTTGCGTTTGTATGGCTGCACTGTAAACAGACACACCAGTTGCTCCTCGGTTGTATTTTTGATAGAGTAACTCTTAAATGAGAGTCTGGTGTGGAAACGGCAACCACGAAATCCTAAAGATTTCAAATGAAATGAATCAATGAACAAAGGATTTTTTTTTTTGAGTCTTGAGAAGAAATACTGTGTTTGTGTCTGCAGTGAACAGGATCAGCTGATCGGGGCTGAAGGAGCAGTGACTCTGCTCCTCGGAGGCCGAGTGTCTTTAACCTGTGATGTCTCAGTTTCTCCGACAAAACAAGCGGCTGACTCAGTAGAGGTCATGTGACTGTATAGTGACATATCAGCTGGCCTGAAACCGTGTAATGGACTGGAGCTGTGAGACTGTCTCACTCTCACACACACACACACACACACACACACACACACACACACACACTCGGGGAACTGTCGACGGGAGGAGGGGTGACACACTCTGAGACAGAGAGATGTATATCTGTATGTGGGACCCAGCTGTTACACTAATCTGACAATCCAACAGGATTAAAGACCACAATTGAAGGCCAGCGCGCGCGCACACACACACACACACACACACACACACACACACACACACACACACACACACACACACATACGCAAGACACACACAAGGCCTCTCTGCATGGAATCCTCTTCCATTATATATGACCTCATGAAACATACATCTCAGAGAGTGTGAGTGAGTGTGTGTCACTGTCTGGCCACCAGAAATGCCTTGAGATTCGGACACAACTGCAGCTCCCACACTCCACAATATGCCGCACTGTGTTTGTTGTGTTTATGAGTGTGTGTGTGTGTGTGTGTGTGTGATAGAAGTTTTGTCCATGGCGTTCAGGGAGTGCCAGTGTGTGTGTGTGTGTGTGTGTGTGTGTGTGATAGAAGTTTTGTCCATGGCGTTCAGGGAGTGCCAGTGTGTGTGTGTGTGTGTGTGTGTGTGTGTCTCAGTGGAGTGTATTGATGTTTGGTTGGCGAAACGTTGCAGTGAATGCTGGCTGGTCGGCTGGTGGGTCAATGGCTGCGTTTTTGTGGCTGCTTCTATGAAGTGCTGGAGAGAGAGAGAGGAGACGGAGGAAGGCGGTTTTGTGTGTGTGTGTGTGTGTGTGTGTGTGTGTGTGTGTGTGTGTGTGTGTGTGTGTGTGTGTGTGTGTGTGATTATAGCCCAGCTCAATGGGCCTATTTCACCATGGCCAGTGGGAGGGCGTGGCGCCTGTGGCTGAAACTTTTCTCGTGTTTCTAAGGAACTTTTAAAAAGGGCTCAGAAATGTGGCTGTGTGTGAGAGAGCGCCCCGCGGACCATGATGCCTTTGTGCAGCCGAGAACGAGAGAGAGGGGGCACTCCGAGCACACACAGAAACGGTAATCAATGGTCTCTTCTCATCCCCAAATCGAAAACCTCAACACACACACACGCACACACACGCACACACTTGCAGACGATGATGAGAATCAAATTTTTGTCGATATACAGTGATGGGGAAATCACGAGGCAACATCTGTGTGTGTTCATATAATTACAGCTTGTATAATTAGGCTAATGACTGTCATGCAACCGTACAAACCCCGGGGAAGGGATGACAACGAGAAGGAGAAAAATCGATGCATAAAAAGTTTCAGAGAGGAAAGGTACGAATGGAGAATACTGAAAAAGAGAGAAACCGGCATTGAGGGATGATGGGATGGATGGAACCAGAAGCGGGAGGGGCGAACAAAGAGAGAAGGGTTTCTGTCCGATGCAGGGGAGAAAAATCCAATCAGCCCTGTGTAATTCAATCTGGAATGGAAAGATGCTCCTTTGCGAGTGTGTGTGCGAAGGGCATGATGAGCCATACCTATCGTTTTCTCAAACACGCGCAGAAGAGGTAAACAAATAACTGCTCCGAGGGCATCCCGAGCAGCTGACCTTGCCTCTCTCTCTCTCCTCGTTTCCTCCCATTGGTCGCCTGGCGCTGGCGATCTGACAGACAATGACTGCAGGCCAAGCGGCTGTCAGCACAGCCAGATAGCCGATTGATTCTCCATGCATCATAGCAGCCATTGATATCGAAGACTAATTACACCGGTTGTGAGACCTGGCGGCGGTGTGAACTCCAGATAAGGCAAGAGCAGCATATGGTCTCTGCTTTAATGGGCTGTGTGCGCGCTCACACACACACACACACACACACACACTGCTTGTGACCTAATCACATAATTATCATGAGATCCTGATTTTCTCTGATGAATCAATGTCAGAAGACCAACATGAGAAACCAGCCAGGGAAATTAGACATTAGTGCTGATTGTTTCACTGAATGGTTCTTGTGTTGTCACAGATGTTATTTTCTATCTGATGTGATTGAATTCAGCAGATCCTGTACAGCAGAAGTTCCCACAGTCAGGACTCATCTGATGGGCCCCAAAATGTTCAACACTTTCTGTTATAGTTTTTTAACATAACTGGACAACCAGGCATTGCTTTGGGAAATGATGACATTAAAGGAGTAGACTATGAATTTATCTTTTAAATGCTCTGGTTCCAGTTTATTAAATATGATATATGGATTGTTATGTCCCTTTTAAATGGCCCAGGGGATGAGTAGGGACGAACACAAAGCAGCCCAAATAAACAAATAGTTCAACAAGGAAAGGAAAATATCATGTATTCCCATTACTGTAACCTTTAATAGTAACAGAGTTCTGTATTGGTTAATGGGTGCATAGTTCTGGTGGGTTCATTTTTCATCTGCTGGCACATTTAAAATAAAATAATTTGAGGAGGTAAAATCCCTCCTTATCTTTGTACTGTTGTACCCGTTTAGAGACTAAATTAAAGCCTGTGCTCACCAACAACATCTGTCAAACCTCTGTAGTTTCTCAACACATAAATTGTCAGCTTTACATTACATGAAATAAAGTTGCAACATGTCAACTTGCCTAAAGTCTAGCAGAATATTATATCTATTATATATATATACATTATATAGCAATATCATAACCCCTGTATCATATCACCAAATTTTTGCCAATACACAGCCCTATTCTGACCTCAGCTTTTATAAAATGTGCAGTCATCAAGACCGGTGTTGATCTTCTCATCTCCCTCTAGCAAAGAAAGCAGTGAGCGTATTTCCCAAAAGGAAAATTATTTCTTTGGCGGGCTAAAAACGATGGGGAGCCACTGCTGCAACGGTACATTGAGCATTTATTAACACACGCATGCAGCAGGTAGCTGCAAACAAGGAGACAATGAGGATTAAAATGTAAAATATGCAGTGCAGTGTTCAATGTTATTCTGGTAGGAGTCGCATAGTGTTATCTCCCTTCAGCCTCCGTTGAATATCATCACAAGCTCCAGGTGAGAGCGCGTTTGTTCATTCACTTCTGATTGTTCTTTACAGTTAAAAGATAGCTTCATCTCTCGGTAGGCAACATTACTCACTCGCTAATTATTTAAGGAGGTGGATTTAAGTAACTAATGACTTCAGAATGATTGTCTAACACATAGATTAGCTCCGCAGTGCTTGGTATAATAATTGCTTGGTACTACGGGTTGCCACTTAATTAAAGTGTGATTGTGAATGGCGTTCACATGAGTGAGTGAGTGGCGAATTGGTCAGCGTCCGTGTCAACCAGTGTAAACGTGTTCGTGGAGGACGGGGAAATACACGGGCTGTGATACGATCTTGCTCCTACAGCCGTCTTCTCTCTTGTCTCGGTGTAATCCTGTCCAGATTGTCCTCTGCATTCAATCCGTCTCAGCTGCTATAAGCTCTTTACAAGTCTGCGTTAACCACCAGTCAGTGTGTGTGTGTGTGTGTGTGTGTGTGTGTGTGTGTGTGTGTGTGTGTGTCTCTCTCGGAGCACCAATCCATCCCATCCATCTCCCTTTCATTCTCTCCTTTTTCTTCCCTGTCAGCTCCTCGTCTCTTTTATCATTTCACTCCACCTTAGAGCCCCTCCCTTCTTCCCTGTCTTTTCTGATGAGCTCCTCATGCCCTTTTTTTTATCACTTTTACATATTAACAAATTTGATTCTTACCCATCTTTAGTCCCCCCTCCCCTAATCTCCTTTCCTCATCACATCTGCTGCAAATTTGGTCCTCCTCTCCAATCTGCTTCTTTTTGCTCCTGCTGCACTTTGGTCACCACCCCCGTCCCTTCAAATCACTTTTGTCTCTGATTGCCTCTGACCTCATTCCCCTTTCATTTTCTTCAAATCTCCTCTCCTTCCCCCCTCTGTAAAATATCTAATCACTTGTGCAGCCACACCTGGCTGCCTCGTTCAGTTTTTTTTTTCTTTGAAGCGTTCAACCACCAAACTTTTTCCTGTGTGTTATTAGGTGTTAAGATTAAAACCGTTAAGCCAAATCTTTCATGTCACAGTTAGTGCTGGGTATCAAACCTCCACATTTAAAAGTACAAACAGTAGGTGAGAGGACATGAGGGGAGAAAGAGGGGGAATCCAATCAATCAATGTATTTAAAATACAGAATCTCTAAGAAACACGGTCCCAAAACACTTTACAGTCACAACCGTTGACATTTTAGTCATACTATGATACGGTTCTTTACCGCTGAGCCACCGCAACACCAAAAACTCCATCCACAGGAAGGACTGGAGAACAGCCGGTTTAAATAAACCCCTTTTTTCTTTAGGAGAAACTTTTTAGAATGGAATTGATTTCTAGTGTTTATTATTTTGGCTCCGCCCACCTATTCCTAACATCTTCACTTTTTGCTCTGATTTTAGTCTGGAAACACTTTTCGCTTGAATGTTCGCTCAGCCACAGACCAATAGGCTTCCAGTGCGATGACGCCGAGATCCACCATTGGTTTCTAAATGTAGTAAGAGGTGTGAAGAGTTGGAGCTATGCACGCAAGATATCTAGGAATTGAAGCCGGGGCAAGAACAAATACTAGGGGAGGATCTCTGTCATTTGCAGCTTACATAAATCACATGGTGGCCAATGCTTATTGGTTAAAAGCTGCTCCAGTAGTTACAATGATAACCTGAGGTCTACTCCCATTGGGATGCGATGACTGGAAAAGAAATCTCAAATGGAGCGATGCCAGAACCTGTCAATTCACAAAGCTGTTTTATAAACCAAATGATCCAATTGCTTAATCAAGAAAATAAGTGACAAATTAACTGCTTATGGAAATAATTGTTATCTTAAAATTATAACCCAACTAAATATAACTGCAGCTCACATTAGAGGGGGACTGGGCTAATTTTAAAATATCATAAGAAGGAATTAATGTCAAAAAGAAGTTGCGTCTCTCCTCTATGAATACCTCCTCCTCCACCTGCTGTGTATAACGTCTCAGAGTTGTGTGTGACCTGTCAGTCTGCCTCGTGTATCTGCCTCAGTCATATCATGTCCTGTCATACAGACGCCGCACTCAGTCAAACAAGGGAAACAATTATCACATCACACACAGCTAAACAAACAATACCCTCACACAAGTGCACAGACACTCGCAGTGTCAGTCAGCCTTTCAGACCTGAGTCTCTGCTGGCTGAGATTAGGGCTAATCCACAACTGTTGGAATGAAAGATTACAAATGACTCACCTGCTGCTACAAAAGTATGTGTGTGTGTGCATCTTTGAGGGCGTGTGTGTGAGGGCGGGCGGGCGGGTGTGTGTGTGTGTGTGTGTGTGTGTGTGTGTGTGTGTGTGTGTGTGTGTGTTCGTGTGGAGGTGTTTATACAAAAGGCCTTACGGGAAAGAAACTTGCTGCAACCACTGAGCAATATTACAGAATCCCTAACCACACACAAACACACTCCATTTTTCCCTCCTTCATACACACACAGCTCATTAGCTTCAGTGGCTCGTTCAAACTGCAAACGCCTTTGAAAGAGCCCTTTAAAAGAACCAGGGTTCAAAGGTTTACTTCAGAGGGTCCGTGTATATATACGCGCGCGCACGCACGCACACGCACACACACACACACACTCACACACAGCAGCCGGTTTCAGTGTCGGAATTTAATTGGATCGATGTTCTTCCCTCGTGGCTTGCCGATAATTGAGGGGACGTGAGTAACATGTGGGAAGCCTTTTGTTACTAAGTTCCTGTTTATTAAGACAGGCAGAATAAACCAGGGTCTCTGCAGCGAAGGAGGAAGAGGAAGAGGCCCTGCTGGGTGTAGCGATGGATGGATGGATGGAGGGAGGAAAAACGTTGCAGCAATGAGCTCCTGACCTCGTTCACTCCTCTGTCGGGACGTTGGGCTAAATAATTCAAACACACACATACACAGTCACGTGCCTTTCGCACACAGTGTTTTTCTCGCTCTCGTTCGCACAAGCGACCTCCCTTTACTCCTTCTCTGCCTCCCTTTCACATGTAAATACACGCATATCATAAACACATGCACCTATAGTATTTTAAATCCAGCCCTGTGCGCACCCCTCAGGAAGCTCCCTCTCCATTTGAAGCTGGAAGGCCGGATCTATAAATACGCTCTTCCTGTGTCCATGCTTTACCCCACACACACACACACACAGGTCAGACATATCAGGATGTAAACAAGTGGATCCCTGCCAAAGTGTGCATTTCAATGAAGTTGTGATGATAAGATTACTGTAAAGAATAAAATAAAAAAAAAAACGGATCAATGAGGATGACAAACAGATAGGATACTAGATCCATAAAAAAAAGAAGAAATGAATTAATGCTCTATTTGCCTTGAAGAGAAAAAAAAATGCATCAGAAATATCTGTAGATTAAAACTTACAAACTCTCTTAGTCATCAAAGAAAAAGATTAACTGAAGACTGAAATTTGAAAATAGAAACTGATGCCGACTAATTAAAGGGAAGATGAAAAGAAGTCGCGACAGACTGTGACCGTCATGTTATTAAACGCATCTTAGAAAATCCAGCTGTTTCAATGTACGTTTCTCTTTCCTCCTTACAACATTAAAGCCGTGAGGTGAAGAACCGCATCACTGAAAAACAAGCCGCTCGAATTCCCTCCATATAAAACTTGTCGCGTTCACATTTCATTCTTCACATTTTACTTGATCTTTATCTCCTCCCATAGGACGTCAAAGACGTTCCCCTGAGAGGGCACGCTCTCCATGTTCAACTGTCTTCATTTACATGCACTCTCCACCGCTACATGGTGCGAACAACCTGACGGGGCTTTGAGTGGCCATAGTGGCCTTCTTCAAAGAGGAACAGTGATAGCATTTCCAGTCAGAGCGTGTCAGAGAGCGCGGCTAGCAGAACAGTTCTGGTGTCATCTGTAGATGAATAGAACTTTTTTACGATATCACAGTAAAATTACACAGTGCATAATTCGCAATGTTAATTTAGAGCCAAATCAATACCTGTTAAATGTCCATGGATGATAGTTTGTTCTATAAAAATCACATCACAGTGACTTTTTGGCTTATCAAACCCAAACAAACAGAGAAAAGCCAAACTACATTGGACTTTAGCCGTTTTATGATTGTTTTATGGATTTATTAGTCAGCAGACAATAGAGTGAAATGATGGGAGAGAGGTTACAAGGAAATTGCAGAAAGTTCCCTGTTGTGGAAGCGGGTGCCTTCAAAGCCAACCACCAGGTCGCCCCATACAGTTGAAACCAGAAGTTTACATACACTGTGCAAAAAGACACATAACACTTTTTTTCTCACTGTCTGAAGTTAAATCAGACTAAACCTCTCCAGTTTCAGGTCTGTTAGGATTACCAAAAATATTTAACTTTTGCTAAATGTCACAATAATGAGAAAGAGAATATTTTAGAGAATTTTTCATTACTTTCTTCAAGGTCAAAAGTTTACATCCAGTTCCTTAGTATTTAGTAGCATTGCCTTTGAACTACATGACTTGGGTCAAACGTTTTGGGTATTCTTCCACAAGCTTCTTACAGTACTCTGCTGGAATTCTGGCCCATTCCTCCTGACAGAACTGGTGTAACTGAGTCAGGTTTGTTGGCCGCCTCGCTCGCACACGCCTTTTCAGATCTGCCCACAAATTTTCGATGGGATTCAGGTCAGGGCTTTGTGATGGCCACTCCAAGACATTGACTTTGTTGTCCTCAAGCCACTTTTTAACTATTTTGGCAGTATGCTTAGGGTCATTGTCCATTTGGAAGACCCATTTGCGCCCAAGTTTTAGCTTCCTGGCTGATGTCCTGAGATGTTGCCTTAATATTCCCAGGTAATGTTCTTTCTTCATGATGCCGTCTATTTTATGAAGAGCTCCAGTTCCTGCTGCAGCAAAACAGCCCCACAACATGATGCTGCCACCTCCATGCTTCACAGTTGGGATGGTGTTTTCAGGTCTACAAGCTTCCCCCTTTTTCCTCCAAATGTAACGGTGGTCATTATGGCCAAACAGCTCCACTTTAGTTTCATCAGACCACAGGACATGTCTCCAGAAGTTAAGGTCTTTGCCTTGGTGTCTTTTTGCAAACTGTAATCTGGCTTTTTTATGTTTCTTTAGGAGTAATGGCTTCCTTCTTGCTGAGTAGCCTTTCAGCCCATGTCGGTGCAGGACTCGTTTTACTGTGGATAATGACACTTTCTTACCAGCTTCAGCCATCATCTTCACAAGGTCTTTAGCTTTTGTTCTGGGGTTGATTTGCACATGTCGGACCAAAACACGTTCATCTCTGGGACACAGAGCCCGTCTCCTTCCTGAGCGGTGTGATGGCTGGACATTCCCATGTTTATACTTGCATATAATTGTTTGCACAGATGAACGTGGCACCTTCAAGCATCTGGAAATTGCACCCAAGGATGAACCAGACTTGTGGAGCTCCACGATTCTCTCCCTGATTTCTTGGCTGATTTCTTTTGACTTTCCCATGATTTCAAACAAGGAAGCAGAGTGTTTGAGGTGTGGCCTTAAAATACATCCCCAGGTGTGCCTTCAATTAACTCACATGTTGTCAGTTAACCTATCAGGAGCTTCAAAAGCCATGACATCATCTGGGCTTGCCCACGTTGTTTAAAGACATAGTACTTTTGGTGTATGTAAACTTTTGACCTCAAAGAAAGTAATATAAAATTCTCTTTCTCATTATTGTGACATTTAGCAAAAGTTAAATAATTTTGGTAATCCTAACGGACCTGAAACAGGAGAGGTTTAGTCTGATTTAACTTCAGACAGTGAGAAAAAAAAGTGTTATGTGTCTTTTTGCACAGTGTATGTAAACTTCTGGTTTCAACTGTATGTTTGGCATATTTTCTAAACAACTGATTTGAATGATGAATGGCTTTTCAAAACTGCTGGTAATTACAGTGTGTGGCTGCAACTAATGATTACTTTCATAATCAATTAATCTGAAGATTATGTTAGTCAGTTAATCATATAGTCCATGAAATGGCCATAAAAACATCACAATTTCAAAAAGGCTAATGTGGATGTCTTGTTTTGTCCCATCAGTTATTAAATACTTAAATGTATTCCGTTTATTATCATAGAAGAAAAACATGCACTCCCATTTTAGAAGCAAGAACCAGATGATTTTAGAAGTCATAAAAGTCGCTGAGCTCATGTAAACAGATTATTCTCCATCACATGTGAGCGACCAGCTGATGAAGACCATGTGATATACAGCTGAAAGTTCCAAAAGAGCCTAGTAAGCGCTGCTCTGCCAAACTCTAGCATTATTCAATGCTAGACTTCAATGCTAAAATGTTTGTGCTCTCAATGTAAATTTCGGACAAAAACGGCCGACAAACAGGGCAACAGATGGAGAGGGAGATAGAGGGAGGCATGTGTTGGAGGTCAGATGGAGGCCAGCCTCGCAGAGACGATGCACAGGGTCCGGTAGGGAGTGTGAGGTCCGACCTTATAGAGGCCTTGGCCGGCTCTTATCAGCCGCCTGCCAGGAAATACACATTCCAGCAGCTCCATAGGAAAGCTCCGTAGGACCCCACCCATCCGGACCTTCGTTAAGGCAATTACCTCGTTGTTACGGAAACACGAGAGGGAAGAGAGTGGTACTAAATAGATACAAACACACACGAATGATACGAGTGAAAAATGATAACACTATCTCAGTGTATAGTTAATATGCTGTGGAAGGCAGTTATGATTCTCCCTCTGTCTCACACACACACACACACACACACACACACAAAGATTTGTTAGTGGGAAGGAGGCGCCCTGTTTCTGGGTTTTTTATTTATAGCGAAAGCTCTAACGCACAGAGATCCCAGAATGCTTTGTGGTTTTGGGAGACGGCATTGCATTTATGCTCTCTAATTTGGAGTCCTGTAATAGCACAAGCACACACAAGCATCCGCACGCGCACTACTGTAAAAGGTGAAACACAACTGCCGTCTCTCCGTCTCCAGTTTTTTAATTCATTGTCGAGGAACAGATGGAAAAGAATGGAGGAGAGCGGTCGCAGAGGAAGGAGACGGAGAGGAGGAAGAAAAAAGTAAAAGCAGGGATTCAGAAAAACGGAGTGAAACAAGCTGTGAATGAGACGCGCAGCAAGAAGACAACGAGACAGAATGAAGAAGAGGGAAAAAAAAAAAAAAAAAAAGAGCATGGGATGGAGAGCAGAGGAGAGAGGGGCGATAAAGCTGTGACAGCGGCAGCCATGCTGGTTGTCATGGCGACGCCCGCGGAGAGCAGGTAGAGCACGGTCTCCTGGGAATGAGCAGCGCACGCTTCTCCCTCCCCCACCCTCTCTCTCTCTCTCTCTCTCTCTATCCCTCCATCCCGGACTCCGTCTCCATCCCCTCCGTCTCCATCGTTCTGGGCGCGCTCCATCCCCTCGCTGTCACCCCCATCATCCAGCCCTCGTCTCCCCGCCGCCACCCACACTCTGTCCCGGTATCGCCCATCTTCTCTCCATCACTTCTGGTTCCTTCACTTCCCTCCGTTTCCTGACTCCTTCTTTGCTCACCCTCTTTCGATCGCTCGATTCGTCTCCCTTATTATTTTTTGTTCCCTTCTTCCCTCTCTTCCACTCTCACATCACCCACTCTGCTATCTGCCATCTCGCCATTACCTTAACTCTTTTTCCATCCTTACCTCTCTCCATTTTAGGCCCTGCCCTCCTTCGCTCTTTCCTCATTATATTGTGATCTGCACACCTCCCTTTTTTTTTTTTCCCCCTCCATCCCTCCCCTCCTTCCTTCCATCCCTTTTCTTGTCTCTATATTCATCTTAACCCCCCCCCCCCACACACACACACACAGACACACACTCCAGAGATATGTATGTGACTATGTCTGCGCAGTGCTGCCCAATTACTGCAAGCGAGTCCGTGTGTGGGTTTAGTATCTACACAAGCCTGTTTTGACCTACCTAAAACACCTCCAGCGTTCTCCGTCTCCCTCTGACTCACTGAATCAACAAAACGGCTGCACGCCACCGTCGACTGTTCACAAGCGCCGAGAGTGTGTGTGCGAGTGTGTGTGTGTGTGTGTGTGTGTGTGTGTGTGTGTGTGAACGCAGGGCGTGCGAGATAAATCAGGACTCCTATGTTAATGTGCACCAGCGCACATATGCGAGCGAGCGTGTCTGCACTTGTGTGTGTGCATTGCTGGTCACAGAGAGAGACGCCAAAGTTTCCAGCTGAATGAATTCAGACTATGAATGCATCCTTTCCGATAGGATGTTGGTATGACTTAGAGACGCCGCGCTGGGAAAGTTGTACGCGTTGCACAATTGCACAAGTGATTATTTTCTAAACTGGGAGTGAGCAGCGTGAACACAGATTTACATTAATGATAAAGGAATAAAGAAACAACATGACACGGCCGCCTGTGTATAAGCAAAGATTTAGTTATGTGATCTAGCCACGGTATAAAACACACAGTGTAGAGCAGCAAGGAAAAAAAAACAACCGACGAGAAATGACATCAAATCAGTAAAGAAAAGATGTAATATAAAGACGATTTAAAAGGAAAATACTGGTATTTTTCACTTTCCGTGTTTAACTTCATTTGGAATAATCGCCTGAAATCATTTGTGTAAAATTGAGCTTCAAAGATTTGCAGGACTCGCTATGCTGGTTCTCCCAGTATGATGTCATCTTCCCAGAAATCCTCACACCAAAGCTGGTGAGTGTAAAGTCACCGTGACACACTGTCCAAATGGACCATGAAAGTAAAAACAAAAAGGTGAGGTTGAACATGACCAGAATGTACCTTCAATAGTGAGCTGTAAACTATCCTGTTCACTCGAGTTCGGAGAACGACGCGAGCGAGGCGACCTGAGAGACTTTAAGAGACGGCACAGCAATTCAGGCATATGCTCAGGGGCTTCATTTTTGTCTTGAGATGAGCTTCAGCATTGGGAACCATCTGCAGACCGGCTGCATTGATTGGCTGAGCTGAGAGTACAATAAATTACAGTAATCTAAGTGTGAAAACACAAAAGCCTGAGCTCTTTTCTCAGCACTTTCAACTCTAATACTCATTTGAGTCGTTTTTCTTTTTTTGTGGCCAAGAGCTCACAGCAGTTAAATGGCAATGAGTGGACTATTTTTGCCCCAGAGTTTCGTATCTCAGGCTGCCCCTACCCTCTAATTAGCGGTAGCTATTGGGGCTCAACTCCAGCCTGACAGAAAGAGCTGGAGATTCAAAGATGAAAGACTTCTTAATGTCTATTTTTGTTGTTGTATTATTATTATTATCATCATGAAAATACAGTTAGTGGTAACAAATCTAATCACAATGTGGTCTAGGTGTAAAATCGTGTCACTGTATTATAAAAGCAATAAAAAAAACCTTCTCTCCTCTTTTGGCTGAAGACATGCAGCCTCTTTGTGTTCCCTCACATGCTTCTGACTGGAAAAAGCACAAGCGCACAGGTTCCTCATATGAATGGTAAATCCAGAGAAGGGTCTAATGCGACGTCGAAATTATGAGTATGCAGTTTTGACATTGGAGGTTAAAGGTCCCGGAGATGGCTGCAATGTGTTTCTCTCTCCGGGCCGCTGCTTCACCCTCATTTAAACCGACAGCGTTTTCTGTCCGGAGCTTTTAGTTATAGCGAGGGAAACTTCAGACTTGGCCGTTTTCCAGCTCGGAGGAGGAAATATGAAAATAACCGGTATTGTGAAGGAAGGTGTCTCCGTTCCCACATGCTGTTATCACACCAATAGTAAATGGGAAATTCCATTCCCTCCGAGTCGAATCAAACACCAAAACTCCCTCCATGAGAAAGAAAAACTAATTTCAGTCAAATGCGCCTCAACTGCCAAGCTGCTCCATCCCATGTGATAAGAAATTGCTTTTTAGATACGGGGTGTGCGGCATGTGTATACACACACACACACACACACACACACAAATGGCCAAAGGGAGGAGACGAGGTGGAGATATTTCCCCCACTGAAGGCTGTCATTATTCTCTCACTATGTCCACGCTCACCTCCAGACGTCGGGCCACTGGACGCAGCTCCGGATATGAACCGTGATCCTTTTCATTTCCTCGACCCAGTGGAAGGTGACCCGCACACCCTCACCCATCTCTTCACACACACACACACACCTTAAATACCTCCTCCAACCCGGCACTGTTTTCTACCTGCCAGCTTGTGTCTGTGAGGGGACATTGTCCTCCAGGAGGGTGAGAAGGACCCACTTCCTGTGTCAAATTGCCTCTCACATTCCTCACTCTCCTTCAATCCGCCTCGCTCCAGCTATTTTTTCCTCTTTCTTCATCCTTCTCTCTTTCTTCGTCGCTCTATGGGGGGCTTTGTCTGCTGTCGGAGGCACAAAACACTGATTCATCACACGAGTTAAACATGATCCTCAAGAACACAACGCTTTTCCGCCGCACGCACACACAACACACACTTTTCAAGAAGAAAGAGGGCTGGCGAGAACAAGTTTTTGGCAGTGGATAGGCACTATTTTTGAGCCCACACACAGACAGATGGACAGTCAGGGCTCTCATGAAGGCAAATGGATGCGCGCGCGCACACACACACAGACTATCTGTGGGTGACAACAGATGTCTGTGGGAAAACCAGTTTCCCATGAAAATATAGTGGCCCGGATATGATGTCATAACTCTGACAACAGGAAATACCGACAGAGACACAGCTCCAGGGATCACTTAAAAGACACGACACACACACACACACACACACACACACACACACACACACACACACACACACACAAAGTCAGCTGGCTCCAAGCCAAGACGCAGCTGAAGATGGATCTTGTCAGCGCCTATGGATCACGTGTCTGCGTTCAAGGCCTGGGTTGCTCTGAGGTGAGTTTTGTAATTATGAGACTGTTGACACACACGTGTGTTTGTCACCTATCAAAGTAACACCTGACTCTTTTTGTGTACTCCTTACACAGTGTGTGTGTGTGTGTGTGTGTGTGTGTGTGTGTGTGTGTGTGTGCGTGTGTGCATGTATCTATCCATCTATCTATATATATATATATATATATATATGTGTGTGTATATGTCACACCTGTCTCCATCTGGACACTTAAAGACAGATTAGATCAGCTGGAGGTTAAGGATCTGTAGCAATGATTACCACCGACTGACCCAGGTCATTCAGCCATTTAAACATGTGTTGGGGAATTTACACCACTAAAATACAAACATCAACAGAGGTAAGTTCTGCATTTCGGGGTAATTTAAAACCAACAGTAGTTTAAAGATTGTTAGTTTTATGGTCTGCTTACAAACATGTCCTCAAATGAAGCTGTGCTAATACACATTACCCCAAATTAATTCATTTTTATTAAAAAAAGAAAAAGAAAAGGCACACATTACTATTGAGAAAGTATTTCCAGTATATGGCTTTAAGCATTTTTGAGCGGATCTATGAGTGTCACGCCAGCAAAAGAGTACTGGCTATTCTGGTCTGAATATTCCCTTGGCGCATACATGTGCTTTGCAAAGAGGGCATGGGGGGCAGTGTGGGCCCCCGGTCCCCCTAACAGCTTGATGCAGCCATGAATGAAGGTAAAAAAAAAAAGAAAAGAAAACATAAGACATTGTGCAATGACACTAAAATTACCATAGTGAGCTATAATAAAATACACAGGGTGGATATTAAAGAGATGTGCTTTTTACTTAAAAAGTAGATCTGCATTTAGATTATTTTTGGTGCTGGCTTCCTTTTCTCTCAATGATTCAGCGAGCTTCCTCCCTCCTCCTCCTCCTCCTCCTCCTGCTCATAGGATAAATCTGGATTAATCGCGGTAACGGAAGATGTGGGCGTGTTTATGGGGCGGGGGAGCGTGAAACTCGGCATGGATGGTTCCGGGAGAGGAGGTGTGTGCAGAGAGAGGTGATGGTGGTGGTGATGGTGGTGGTGGTGGTGGTGGGGAGCTCGCGCATTCCTAATCAGATTCCCTCCTCGCGATTCCCGATGACATCATTCCATCCAAACCTTCGTTCGAGCACCGCATCGCCGTTAACTTTCCCGTTACCCCACCCACTTTTTGCCACAAACACATACCGCCGTGCGCGTGCACGCACGCACGCACACACACACACACACACACAAACAACCTCCGGTTAAAACGTGAGGATGCCCCGGTTGGATTCTGTCATCCTGGACAATGAGGTCGCCGTCATCTGGCATTTTAAGGAGCGTGCACCTCACAGGTTGGAGATCAGACGTGCGAACATCCCCTCACACACACACACACACACACACACACACACACACACACCGTCCTACCGAGACTACCCGGTAATAAAGTCGTTAAAGCCGCAGTATGACTGGAGCCCCCAAATTAACGGCAGGATGTGAGCTGGTGACACAGACGCTACATAACGAGGCCCCGCACCAACACCCGTAATCAAGCCCAATTAGAGATAACCCGCTAATTACCGACACACATGCGCGTGCACGCGCACACACAACTCCTAACTCAAGGGGACACAGGCCACAATAAACCCCCGACACTGAGACACAAAGGCGCGTGTGTGTGTGTGTGTGTGTGTGGGTTTGTTAAAAAAAAAAAAAAAAAAAGGGGGGTGGGGGCACGGGAGTCGCGGACGGCCAATAAGGGCTGATATGTAGGTCGAGTGCAGGATTTCCTACCGATCACCGACCGTCACCGTCTCATTAATGATAGCGCACACACACACACTGCACGCACGCACAAACATGTCCTGGCTCCTGTATGAATAAAGAGCTCGCGGGTTAACAAAGGATTTGAGGCTCGTGCTTACCGTGGTGGCGCGAGCAAGCAGCGCCGTCAGCGCCAGTAGCCAAGGCAGCTTCATGGTATGGAGTGTGCGGGCACAGCCTCCCGGTGCCGCCGCTGCCTTCACGGGGTGCTGGGAGGTGGGGTTGAGGAGGAGGAGGAGGAGGAGGAGGAGAAGAAGAGAGGGGGGGGACAAAAGCTGCTACCGCTGCTGCCGCTGCTTGCTCTCTCGGTGGCTCGGTAGTCTTGTCCAACTTCAGAGCGCGCCGCCCGTCCGCGCGACCATCCGTCCTTGCTTTTTTTTTAATCCAAGGCTTCACGCGCTGCCGCTGGTCCCGGTCACCGGTAAAAGCAATGAGATCCCCTCGAGGCCTCTTTCTTTTTTTTTTTTCTTCTTTTTTTTTCTCCCCTTCTTCTCTGCCGGTTTCTCCGAGTTTTTGTGCTCGAAAACTGATCATGTACAACCGGGAGACGCCAGACCTCGTCTCTCTCTCTCTCTCTCTCTCTCTCTCTCTCTCGGTGTGTGTGTGTACACACACACTCTCTCTCTCTCTCTCTCTCTCTCCTCCCCCTCTCCGTTGAGGGCAGGATGTTCCGTATGGCGACGCTGCCTGGCCGGCCTGGGAGTTTGGCAAGGAGGAGGGGTGTGTGCGTCTCTGTGTGTGTGTTAAAGAGAAAGATCGGAGGGGGGAATCTCCGCGAGCGAAGGAGAGGATGCCCCCTGCAGCTCGTTCAGGCACCCAGCAACCCTTAAACACACACACACACACACACACGCACGCACGCACGCACAACAACAACAACAAACACTCACGCAGGTTATGCTTACCTTTCGGCGCTCAGGTAGGTTTTTGGCTGCACGCCATTGTTAACAGCAGGTCAGCTGCGGTCCTTCGTTTTGATTGGTCGAGTCGTGGTCTCTCTCTCTCTCTCTCTCTCTCTCTCTCTCACACGTGTGTGTGTGTGTCTGCGTAACAATTAGCCTACTTGCGTCGCCTAGCAACCGTGCAGTTTAGCTAACCGTTATCGTCCCTTAACAACTGCGAAGAAAACGCTGTGAAAACAGGCCGATACGTCTTTAAATGTCCAATACGGCGTTATGATCACTCATTGTAGAAATAAACAAGCTAAATCACATTCAATAGTCATCAATGAAAATGATTTTTCGTAGCTAATCAAGTACATTATTTTTTTTTTTTTTTAATTTTTGGTTGGTTTTGCTCTCTTTAATTCCAGATATTATATAGCTGAGCTTTGACTCTGTTGGTCGTCAAGACTCCCCTTCAGGCTTTACTTTTTGTGTGTATTCACTTCACAATGAATAACATTACCAACAAACAACAGTATACCTCAGAGGTCCACAATAGATGTTGCCCCCCCCCGGGGTGGTTGGAGTCCAGGTGTGTCCAGGTGTGGTTGGAGTCCAGGTGTGTCCAGGTGTGGTTGGAGTCCAAGTGTGGCTTGACCACTTTTATCCGGTTGGTAATTCAACCGAGCATGAAGCAATAACTCATGGCTCTAACAACGGCCTGCGCTTACGGTGCCCTTTCATATGGTTTAAAAAAAAACAGGGAGGGTCATGAAACCTCAATTCATGGGTTGTAGTTCGTTTTAAGAAGTCAACAAAGCCGCGGCATTAACGTCACACACAACCGGACTCATTTTTCAAAGTCCAACCCCGGATGTCAACCCTCAGGCGCAGCAAGCGCCGAACAAAAGCTGGGCAGGTGGGAACAGGTTTAATTTGTCTTCCAAGTCTTTTTTAAAAAGGATGTAATTTGACCAAAAGGGATGGTGTGATTGACACCTGCTCAACACTGCGGTGTGGTCTGATAATCTTCTCGCACTCCTTGGGCTCATTACTCGTATTATTAACAGAGTAAAAGGCTTCTCAATAGGCGCAGTCGCACGTTTACTTTCAACACCAGCAGCTTTTCACTTCTGACATCACTTCGGATGGCTTTCACTGTTGCGCTCCTAATCACGATTGTATTAATTATAATCTTTCCGGGGAATCGAAAATAACGGCCATATTGTTACCGGAACACATCATCCGAATTATTCCTTACTGGGGGGCCAGCGTTGCTGGTTGTCAGTCGGGGCCGTGCGATATTAAAGGTGCCAGCCTCATTAATGGAGAAAGTAGAGCATCAGGAGCAGGCTCCCTGGTCCCCCCTCGCCGACTCCCGCTGTGTCGTCGCATCACCGCAGACACATTCATTCAGACTGGAACAGACACTACGGCACAGATTCGGTTTTATCCCTTCAGCATGGGCGAGGGTCAAACATGGAATGAAACACACTTGAGACAGTTCAATTTTCAGAGTTTTTTTGTTCAGTTTGGTTTCAAAATAAAGATCACACAATTGTTTAGAGACAATCTACAACAGGAGTTACAAAAAATAGTTGCCCAGGCAATAAGCATACACAGGTTCTGTTAACTATACACATATGGTTACAGGTGTGCTCGTAGTAAATATACACAAGGCTGCTCCAAATGTACACCGCGCTGTGGCGGGCTGCCTCTCTCACCCAAAAGGACATAGACAGTATGATACAGCACTTACAGCACTAGAGAAATGCCAAAAAACACAAGAATCTCCTCTGTACAATCCACGGGGTTAAACCCGTGAAAAGAGTCATGGGTAATTGAAGGGTTTGGGGGAGGGGGGGGGGGGGGTTTAAATGAGTAAAAGTTATTTCTCCCACCCAGCCGGTATACCCATACACATGACACATTTCATTGGGTAAAGCATTCCTATAAAAAGATCTTTAAAAAAAGGTCAAAAAGTCAAACAAAAAAAAAAACCTTGAACATAAACCAGAAGACACCACTAAGTCTAACAGAACGTGTCCAATTGGTAGTCAGTGGGAGATCGACGTTTTAAGTTAAGCAGTGACAAGATAAAGATAAAACCAAGCGTGGCGAATCTTTGTACAAGTACTACGCTGTATAGAAAGGGCTTTTCAAAACAAAAATTTGATATTACAATTTACAATATACAACAACTCATATGTCACAACCAAGGAAGTGAGAATATACACTGAAATGCACAGGGGTTGTTTTTTTTTTTTTTTTTTTTTTTCTTCAGTGAGCTTTTTTTTTTTCTTTTTTTCTTCTCATACCAAAAAGGGTGGTAAAGCACTTTTACATTACAAGGGTTTACAAATGTACAATTATACAGTCAGAAGTATGTGGTCACTACTAGGATACATTATAGATACAGATTCAACATCAAAAACCAGAAAAACTACAAAGTTTTATATATATATTTATATATATATGCAAAGGTCTACACCAAGTATACACGTTATATTTATAGAAGCAAGACCAGAAAACGAATCTCCCATGCTAAATGATCTGTCTGCTGGTTAGCTGATGGCGTGTGTGTGTGTGTGTGTGTGTGTGTTCGTCTATGATTCTGCGACGTCCGACAAATTAAATACTCCTTCCATCCCATAGTGGTAAATAGCTAGGACGGGCGGAGGAGGGGACACTAGGATTGTGTGTGTGCAGCAGTAGCAAAAAGTGAAATGATGTTTTGAGTTTGTCAGAAAAGATGAGAAGAAGGAAATGAAAGGAACATTATAGAGGGGGGGTGAAGCGCCGAGTGGATCGGGTCTCCGCTCTATCTCCACCCCCTGCCCTCCTTCCCTCCCTCCCCCAGTTCAGCGGGCCTGGGCTTGGGTGGGGGGAAGGGTGACAAAAAAAAAAAAAAGAAGAAGAAAAGGACAAAAACTAAGGCTGCCTGTAGCAACAGGCTCCTCCCGAAGAGTTGTCATGGAAACAGTGGTACGGGGTAACTCCGCTTCCTCAATGAGTAGGATTTGGAGGGGGGGGGGATGATTGGGCACGACGTCTTCTGAAGGGTCAGACGGGGACAGCAGGGTGGGGCAGATAGACATGACATAAGGAAGGTGAGCTGAAGGGTGTGGGGAGGGAGGGAGGGGCAGGGCAGGTCAGGTGGGAGACATGATTTCATGGTGGGTGGGGGTGAGGGTGGGGTGTGGGGGGTAGTTTACATGATGCCGTTAGGAGGGCCACAGAGAGGACCCAGGTCAACGCCGTTCTTCAAGTAGTACTTCTCCAGCTTGGCCAGGATGTGTTTTCCATACGTGTACTTCCTCAGGGTGGAGATGTGGGGCCGGATCTGTGACGGGGGACAAACACACCCACAGAGTCAGACTGGATACCAACACCATGAACAGCAACTCTGTTTGGCATTTTTCCCTTCAATTGTGGAGACGTCGCACAGCGGAAGAACAAACGTCTTTCTTTTTTTGGCAACATCAAACATCAACACCCATTTATTTGTACTTAAGTCAGCCTCTGTGCCGTTGCCTGGGAAACCATTGACCCAGTGACCAGAGTACGATCAATTGATGTGAAGGATAATGAGGAGGCTGGGTTGATAAGAGACAGACATTTTTGCCTACTGATATCCTCAGTTTTATTTTAAAGTTCTACGTTTGACAGCTGAAACAGCTGATCATTTCAAACAAAATTGATAAATTTGAAATCTGACAAGAAATTGCCCGTTTTTAAACTGCAATTTATTTACCACAAATTTATTTCTGTTAATGAGTCAAAATAAAAAATAAAAAATCTAAATCACTGAGCTTCGTGTTTTTTCTATATGCTTGATGGGTTTTGATCATTGCTTGACAAATCAACATTAGATCAATGTGATTTATGAAGATCAGAGGTTCCAAAACTTTTCAGATCATCTACCAAACCAAATATCTAAAGTACCACTTTCCCACTGCAGTTTTTTTTTTTTTTTTTTTATGAAACCAAAAGTCACTGATCTCATCATGCAATAGCCCCAAAAAGGCTGGATAATCACAACATAAGGCTACCGTCTCAAAATTAAAGAACGCATTTCCATCTGCTAGAAAAGGCGACACTTTGCAGCTCAACCGTGTCGGACATTGAAATCTTTTTTTTTTTTTTCCCCCCTTCTTTTATTTTAATTCTCTCATTCTGCTTGACAAAATCAGTGACCGAGGAGTCGGATTCAGACCGTATCAAGCTGACGTTATGTTGTCGAGACAATAAATCACTTCTTTTAAAAATAAAGAATTTGGCGAACCGAAGCGAAATCATGTACATCCAGTAGCACTGTGCCATATAGTGCAAGAGATAATACAACCAAGCCTGGAAGTAATTCCAGTACGCATGAGATTTGAAGGGTTTGGACCCACGTCCGTTTTGATGGGACACATTCAAAATGTACCTCACCCCTCCACCGACCTTATGCATTACGATTTTGCGCTGCGTGGGTTCAGCCACGTCGATCATCTTCTGCACCACATAGTTGGCGTACTGGTCCTTCATCATGGTGTATAAGGCACTGTGGGGGCCCTCAGTCAGGCTGCACACTTCATCTATCAGCACCGCCCGCTCTGCCCGAGACGCGTGGGTCACACACTTCTCCACCACATTACTGGAGGAAAGAGGACCGAGGGAGGGGAGCGTTAAACGGAGTTCAACAACAGGCACCCGATCTTCATGACAGAAGAACAAGACGAGTAGTTTGTCATCAGAAATGTCAACAGATTTAAAAATGAATAAGCGAATGTATTCAACAAGGCACTCAACATCAATTTATCTTGTTCACGAGAAAACGTTTTCTTGCTTCCTCCTAGTTTTGATAATTAGCTCTTTAATTAGCAACATGCCTTTTTCATGTTTGTTGGGGTATTCAGAAAGAAGCGCCAAGAAACATTCAGATCATGTAGTTGATATGGCTACCCGTGTTGACTGTAGTAAGTTTCTACACTGTGTGGTTGTATTAAGAGGAATGTTTCTACAGAGTAACATGCGCCGGCAGGACAACATAACATCCCGCATGCCATGATAGTGAAACATGAGAATAAAAAGAGCTCCAGATCTGGCAGCAATTGGGGAGAACAAAAGGAAAACCTTTCTGAAAGGAGAAGAAGAGATACTGTGAAAGCTGAGAACGTTGTTGTTTTTTTTTCTCCTGGAATTTACCTGGCAAACTTGTGCTGGCTGAGTCCCAGTACGTTGCCTCTGATCTCAGCCACTATTTTGCTCTTATCCTCAGCTCGGCCGTGCTCCAAAACGTGCTGGATCACATAGTTGCCATACTGGTCCTAAATAAAAACAAACACAGAGACACATTAACAAAAACGTGAGGAGGACAGCTGGTGCCGCCGACGTCACATCAAACACGGCCAACTTCAAAAATCTGGAGGCTTTGGGAGGAGCGCTGTTTGAGCCAACACGAGGCGTCATCATCCTCAACAACATAAATGGTGGTAAAAGGCAAACAGCAGCCAGAGAGTTGTTTGTGTGTTACCTGCACCAGCTGCTCCGTGTGTTGATGGAGCTCCTCTAGTATAGGCAGCGTCTGTTCAGGAAGGCAGTGTTCAAGAATGCGCTGGATGACTCGGCAGCCATAAGGGTGAGTAGAGAGGGCGAAGACCTGAGAGACACGTGTAATTATACATTGTTAGCTGTTCCACACAAAAGCACACGCCAAGACAAGCTCAGTGACATGGCACTAAATGTGCCTTTGCTCACAACTGTGGTGCAGAAAGTACCTTGTACAGTGCTGCACTTATCAGAGGCGTGCTCTCACCTACCCAATCTATCCTTGCAGGGAGGGCGGAAGCAAATTCCTGACATGCTTTCAGCACCACAAACAAATTGGAGGCGCCGGGTAGAAAACATGCAGTTGCACGACATGCAAATACACATGAAGCAAAAAATACTCACACATCAGTGAGTTTTACTGTCAGAGCATCCTGACTGAAGTTTAAAACCAGACACCATTTCATGTGTACTTAACAAAATGCATGAACACACTAAATCTCTTTCACACTTTATGGTAATGTAACATTTAGCTGGTGGGTAGAAGATGGCTGTTGCCACTGGGCTGAGGTTTCTGTTGCCAAGGCAACTTACTCTGTCCCTGAAAAGGACAGAGCGCGTGTGTGTGTCTTTGTACATTGACGGTGACAATATGCTCGGTGCCTCAAGGCGGCTACAGTGAGTGTGCGTGTGCGTGTGGGGGGTTGTGTGTGTGTGTGTGGGGGGTTGTGTGTGGATGTCAGCCAAGCACCGGCAGGCTCCGGTGATTGAATGTGGAAATATTTTGTGTGCGCGCACCGACGGGACCCACCTGTCCCTTAAAGGCATCGATGATGAAGTGCAGCGCGTGAGGCTGGACACATTCGATACACTTCTGCACCACGTGGTTACCGTTCTGGTCCTTCACACACTTCAACACATGGCCGTCCAGCTCCCGCACCATCTCACTCTGCAGGGACGAGGACGAAAAGGAGGAGGAGGAGGAGGAGGAAGGGAGGGGGCAAAATGTGCAGAGGGACATGTAATTGTTTGTGAGCAATCAAATGTTGCTTGAAGGCATTTTGAAAACTCTCCTTCATTTTTCACCGTGGCTCACAGCCCAACAAATAACACCGGGCTGTTAACAGACGCCCTGGAGAAATGTACTGGGACTCATTAAGGAGAGATGGATGTGTGCGCACACACACACACACACACACCTTTCCTTTACTAAAAACGTTCAATTTAAGCAATATCATTTCCTATTCATGTTCATCTAGATTCATCTTAACTCCTGCGGTTCCACATTTGCATCTGAACTGAGGTGTGATTAGCCTCATTCATTGTCGATGATACAGAGCGAGAAAGGAACCTGCTGTTACATGAGGCAGCTCCAACATAAAACCCATAATATAGATGAAAAATGCTACTTCAGCACGAGGAGCGCACCTCTTCATCGATGCAGCATTCCTTTGTATAAATAGTTATGATCTATGAGGAAAGCACTCTCGTTCACGACTGAATTATGAGCACATGGGTACCAGTTATGCTTTGCAAGTAGAACACAAGAATACCAAGCTTCTTTTTTTTTCCCTTTCAGCAAAAACCAAATCGCAGCAGGGTTATGACAGGATAGGTTTAATTCAGGTCGTTTGAGTGCAAAGCTGCGGTCCTTTTCCCCTCGTTTACACGCTCACACAGTCAAGCAGGTACGAGTGTACTTACAATGACCTGCTGATCTGAGGGGATGAACTCCAGAGCTTTCTGAATCACCCTGCAGCCGTACATCTGCAGGGCCAGAGACAGCACGTGCCCTCGGATCCTCTCCGCCAGAGCCAGCTTCTGGTCCAGGCTGCCAAACTACAAGCGAAACACAAAACAAGGCGGTTACTCCTTTTAATCCATATGACAAGACACGATACAATGGCTACAAGGCACAACAAGGAAAAAGAGTGCGGTTCTTCAGAATGAGATTTCCCCCTGAATTCAATCTTGGCGCCTCAAATCACGCACACACTTCGGTGTGATATTCACCCGCAGCTCATACACACCTCGAAGAACTTCTGGATCACATAATTTCCAAAGACGTCCACCATGAGCTGGTAGGCTGCCTGTAGTATCTCGCTGAAGACAAGCTGGCGCTCCGCTGAACTTGCGCGCTCCAATTTCAACTGGATAAACCTTTAAAAGACAAAAGAGGATAAGAATTAAATTGCCCACAGATGTCTACCACATTAAGTTCGACAGGTATCTTTTGTTCTTTTGTTTTCTTCGCTTTCGTTTGCTTTTGCAACGCAGAAAAGCCTCATGAGAACGTACGCAGACGGCTCGACTAAAATCCACTGAGTAAATGAAGGGGATTTACAAAGTTTGGATGAAATTGAAAACGGAGAGAGCGACGGAGCAATAAAGTGTGGCAGAGAGCAGTTCCTGTATCTTTAACCTGAGGGAACAGACAAACAGAAGGAGATGAATTTCAGGGTGTGGAGAAAGCACAAAGAGGGAGTTGAAGGAATCGAGCAGCCTGTGAGGCGAAGTGATGGATGCCAGGCGAAGGCAGAGATAAAAAAAGGGGAGAGCGATGTTGAAGAGACTGAGGAGAGAAAACGTCTGGAATGTGCAGACTGGACGCCTCGCTAGTATTAATAGATCATTTCAATGGAGAAGGCTGTGTTGCCCCAACACACCCAGAAACCACAGGACCCCAGCATGGTCTGCGGGGCCCCCTGCCCTCAAATTAGCCCGTCCCTGGATTGCATCACCGAACGGGGCAGAGATGGCGGCAGTTCGATGACGCCGTTCGGTCACTTCTCAACAAAAAACACTTGGAGATACAGACTCAGACCATCAAAGTAACACGGTTTGTCAAAAGAGGCCGTGATGGAAAACATACGCGTCACATTTCTTGTGTTTACACCCTTATACCTCTTCAGGGTTTCTACCAGCATAAACTGAGGATGAACCTGAAATATGGCAGTCTAGTCTCGTCACTGAGGAACAGACACAAACAGGAATATGCTGAAGCTTTTCACCTTGAAATATCAGCAAATCCAGCCTCTTCCCTTAACCCAGTGAACATAAAAAAACAACAACTTTGATCTGAACTCAGCTGAGCACGACCTTAATACCCCGATACGGTTCATGCTTTTTGGTCCGTCCCTGACTTGATCAATGATTAGTTGTGAGAGAAAGGCTTATCAACCAAATCTAGTTGTTACAAATCCACAATGTGCGACACATCCTCTAATACCGGATTTTAAGATTTGGCGACTCAACCAGCCGACGTCGACAAACAAAGCACCGCTGCTACGGACGAAGCTCATATTTTCTGTCACATTTCCAGAACAAAGTGATGCAGACGGATGATGCAAGTTGATGACACGTCTAGAGATCAAAGTATTAGTCAATGAATTGATGGGTTGATTAGCACAAAATAAATCTGCAACAATTTTTATAACTGACAAATGAAGGCTTTTTTTTTTTTAATTACAGCTGGACTTAAGAGAACTGGTCTACAAAATGGCCAAAAAAATTGTCACAATTACCCACCAAAAACAATTAAATAAATGTAGTATATTTCAAGTCATGTAATCATTAGACAAGGCTCTATTTGGCCTTTTGTTTTATTTTTCCGTGTATTTTCTATCGCTTCAATTTAACAGCCATTCTTTCTATAATGTGATACACCTGAACTGTACAGTGCGACACAGACTGCAAACCAAATTTTATTAGTACTGCGTGATATCTAGTTAACCTGCTGGATGTCTGCTATCGCCATGTATTGGAGCCTTCAGCAGTCATTTTGATAGTTGACAGTATTGTAATGGGCACTGATTCGGTGTGAAAGGCTCTGTAATAAAAGCAGGACAGGCTGCAGGGTACTGCTCGTCCATAAGTTCTTTATGCGATATCTTAAGACTGGAGTGAGTTGCTCATGTGTACCTGCTGCCGTGCTGGTCCTGGCTGAACTCCATGATGTGGCCAGCGATGTCTCGGAGCTGCAGGTTGGGGTAGCGGTTGTTCCTGAAGTCCTCCAGCAGGCGGCTCCGACCTGACGGCATCACGTCCGACATGCCGTAGCGTAGTCGCGATGACGGGAACAGCTGGCTGCTGGGCGAAAAAAGGGAGGAGCCTGAGCTGGCGGCACTGCGGTACTTGGCCTCCGCTCCTGGAGCTGCAGAGATGAAACGCCCACTGCCGTTGGTCAAGCCTCCTGCGGGGTCAGACAGAATAGGGATCGTCACAGTCTAATCATCACCAGACCCAAGACAAGCTACATGATTATATTAAATTCTGTACAAATGACATGACTGAACCAAAAACTATTAGAATAAAACCACATCTTTGCTTATATTTATTAATATAAACAGAACGGGATACATTTTCCTCCCGTATAGACGATCATATATAAATACATGTACTAGAGTGGCAAAAACAAGTCATACTTGCAGACAATTTTGTTAAACTTGTCTTTGTCACCATGTACAGCCGCAAGGAATTCTTGCATGGGGTAAGACTGAGGTTTTTTTTTCTATATTGATGACACTGCAGTATCAACCTTTCAGAAAACATGATAAAAATTACATTTCAACACAGAATCACAACACTGGATGGCAGCACTGCCTAAAATACGATGGTGAAATAAAGAGAAAATCTACCAATAAAAAAAATAATACTAATATCCTTGTTAAATTAATCAACACTGGGAAGTATTATCTCAAAGGAAACATGGAGACACCTGATACAGCAGCACTGGAAAGTGATGAGCTTCTCTGTAGTATTGTTGCAGGTTTATTGGACTCTATAACTGCAGTAATGTTGTATAAGTGTTCGTGACATTGAGTCTGAACTGTGTTCTTTTAAATTAAACGCACATAAAACTGTGGTGGACGACGGAGGAGAATGATTCAAACCCAACACTGTACAGAATATAAATATCCCACTTGAGTATGTACACGGTGTAGTTGAGGATATCAGTGCGAACAAAAGTTTCCTTCCTTCAAAAGATGACATTTACTGAAGTTCGTATTTGTAGTATGACACATGAAAAAGGCCAAAGCTAGGTAATCACAGCCATAACAAGGCCTCAACTGTGTTGTCAGTTTGATTGTCATCGAGTTGACTGTTTTTATTACACTTCACTCTGTCAACTGTCAATCATGCAAAACACTGAAGGAAATCTTGTTAAGTGAACAGTAGCTGATTTTCAGTGAAGTTAAGACTCATTTAATATTTTAATTATAACATCTTTTTAAGTGTTTCGATATCAATTACACACATCTTCTACGACATAATATAGGTAATTATTACATTTTCGGGATATAAGATTATAAAACAGGTTTGCATAAAAATGTTCCTACACACTAGAGCCACAATCGTAACGAATCATCAAACCCACTTTTTTTGGAGGCATTAATGAGGCTTAAAACACCACCGAGCGTTCAGGTTAATCAATTAGTCCAATCAAAGAAAGAGGCTTACCGAGATTGAGGTTGGATGAGGAGCTGTGATTAGACAGGGAGGGTGGGGGTGTCAGTGAGTGGGAGGGCCCCTGGTTCGGTAGGGGCATGCCCACGGGACCAGGGGATGGACTGAAGCCCAAGTTGCCGTTATAGAAGCCTCCGTGGCCAATCGGGGTGAGGCTGGAGGGTGTGCGTTTGTACAGCTCACTGTTGCCTGTCAGGGAGTCCCGCCTGGAGCCGCTGCCACCACTCGAGTTGGCCACTAGAGAGAGACAAAGATGTGAATTTGATCATGGTATCTGCATGAATTGTGAAATATTTATCAACTGTTTTTTTGTTTTTTTTTGTTTGAGTACTCACAGCTAAACTAAATTGCAAGCCATTTATATAATAAAACCTACACCGTGTGGAAAGGGCGTATTCCTACCTGCAGTGCCAAAGCCCCCCAGCGTGGCCCCAAGAGTGGCACCAAGTGAGGATGAGGTGGGCTGGCTGAAGCCCAAAGAGGCAGACCCTGGTCCGGGCTGGCCAGAGCCTTGAGAGAAAAGGGAGGAACTCTGGGAGGAGGAGCTGAGGGACGAGGAGCCGTAGAAGGAGCTTCCTCCCAGAGCGCCGCCGGGGCCACCCTGCTGCTGAGGCTGCTGGGACGTCATGGCACGGAACGGACCGTTAGCCCCGCCGCCGAGACCGCCATTGGCACCACCTGCAGAGGCCGCTGCTGCTGCAACTGGAGGAGAAGACAGGAGGAGGAAGTACGGTAAAATGACTACCAGTGAAATCAAGATAGTTCAGTGTGTTTTGTTTTACTCCCCCAGCAACACTTCACTGTAACTCCAATATTGACGTAAATCCAGATTTCCTTGATACAAAACAACGCTGACTCATGGGAACTCCTGATACAAAACTAACCCCAGACTTGAAAGTACAGCCTCATAATCTTGTAATTACACGCTCTGGTTGAATGGGACATTCAGAGCATGTTCTTAAAGGCCATAATGTGTAATCTGTTGTTTTGTGTGCATGACAGTCTTCTTTGTCCTTTTGCAAACAGTGAAAAACCGACAGACCAGGCTTCTGATCACGTGCTTAATGTGAATCACTCCATTACCTGCTTGTGCCGCGGAGGGAGATATGATGACAGACGCAGGGGCCATGAGGCGGACAGGGCCGCTCCTGGCTCCAGTGTTGACCACCAGGGCCCCTGTCTGGTCGTAGTAGGCTGCAGGTGCCAAGACTGGGTACCCTGACAAAGAGACAGCAACAAAAGAACCTTCAGAGGGAAAATAATATACTGTTTCTTTTATCTAGCTAAGAGATGGTCTTCTTCACCCGTGTTTGAATACTCACTACTACGATATCTGCAAAATAGTGCTGTAACTATTACACTGTAAATGTAATTGGGTTCAGTGGGACTGTTTCCAAAGTAATACAACTAATCTGCTGAGTCTTGTACTCACCAGGGACTCCTGCTGCTAGCCCCTGTCCAAAGGCGAGGGCCGAGTTGACCGCTGCTGCTGCAACGAGCTGGTCGTTCTGCTGACCCTGCTGACCTTGGCTGGGGGTTAAAGGTCGCTGGTTTCCTCCAGCACGCATCACCTTAACAGAGTAATAAAATCAACAATTTCATTGCCACAATCAATATGCAAATTCATACAAAGTTGTGCTTGAAAATTACATCATCAAACAAAATCTTCCGAAAAGCAGATATAACATTTCCTGTCGTTTGTCCTATAATCTATGCAAGATGTTTTCTGTCAATTAAAATCAAACAGAGCACCAGTAAGAACGCATGCACATTTCAAGTGGCTCATAAGAATTGCTCCAACAGAAACAGCTTGAGCAAGTGGCAATCAGTGTGTCCGTTTATTGGCGGGCAGCCGACTGACCTGCTGTTGGTTCTGCTGGCCCTGGCCTGCTGCCTGCTGATTGGCCGAGTTGTTGGCTGCAGCAGCCTGCTGCTGGAAAAGGTTGGCAGGATAGACCCCCCAGGGGGTCACACCATAGTACTGGGGGGGCATCACTGCAGGACCTAGACGCAAACGGATACACATAATAGTCATGAGATAAGACAACTGTGTATGGATGTGATCAACTGTGGAAAATTGTTTAGCCATTCAACAGCGTCTAAATTGAGCTGAGGGAGTGTCTAAAACAAGCACGTCTCACCGAGTGTAGCGGCTGCTGCTAGTCCTGCTGCGTAGGGGTCTGTGCCTGGTGGTGCAGCACTGATGATGTAAGGATTGGGCACAAATGCTGGAGCCAGACCTGGAAAACACGTGAAGGGAAGAGGTGAACCAAGGGATTGAAACGAAGCTTCAACAGATGATAACCGCTTGAGCGACACTCAGCATTTCCATAACTGCGAGAGCTGATACTAGTAAACCTTTTGGTGCCTGACCACTGCGTTTCCTGAAGACATTTTTTTTTTTGCTTCTTAAACATGACTTGCCTCCGAGTAAAACGAAGACATATTAACCCCACGTTAATTGGTAACCATTGGACTGCAACACGTTGTCATGGTTTGTATTGTCTGCCTTTCTTTTCTATTATTCATTTTGTTGACTCCCAGCTGTCCTGCTTTCCCTCCTGCTGCATCACTTCATCTCCTCCGCTCCTCTGTTTCCGCTCTGCCGATCAGCCTCTTCAGCACATACAGTGTACGTTCAAGTCAACACTACTCTCGTCATATTGTTCCGTGATTCCCAGTGCCTCTGTTCGCCAACATTCAGTAACCAGTTCATGTCTCACCTGTACCTTTGACTCAGCCTGCACCTTGTGTTCGGTTTTCCCCGTTTCATTTTTGTGTCTGGATCCTTTTTGTGTCGAGTTAACGTTTGCTTTTACATTCTATCGTACACTTGGATACTCTTTCTGTGAACTGTGACACTTTGCAGCTACTCTGTGTTCCATTGTTTATAATGAAAAACAACAAATTGCAGCACCCACATTGTCTCCGTTATTCTACTGTATATTAAATTCCTACAAATAACATGTTATGGGACTTATGGGTGTTTGGGCAGGGTTTTAGCATCTCGGATCTATTTCTTAAGACGCGCTGTGACCACAACGAAAATCAAATGTGTTTATAATCGTTCTGGACAGCCACACTGGAGCGTGGTGAAAAGGTGGAGGGAGACGTGATATCGTTTAAAAGCCACCAACAGCGCATATTTTCAGCCAATCCCTCCATGGAGACATTGATAGTGCTGGGTTTAGCTGAGAAGTGCCATAAAGCGTTGAGTAACAAAGGAAAAAGAGACAATCACGGCATGAAGAGGGGGTGAATGTCACATCATACGTTTTGTAAAGTTACAGAGAATTAGCAAAACAGACACCCCTTAGCCATTGATGGAGGGTGAGAGAGATGCGATCCATATTTCAAAACAGATCATAAATCCAGCTTAACTTGTTCTTTTGGTCACACTTTTCAGGTAAAGTGTCTTTTGTTTTGTTTTGTTTTATTGAGTGGACCCGCATGGCTGCACTTTCTATTCTGTTGTACAGCAGGATGTGGTCTTATGAGGTGATTCACAGCATTCCCATCACTGCTCAAGTTAAGTGTTATAAAGTGATAGGAATGAGGGAAAAAAACAACAAATATAAGACCAGTGGAAACAGAAAGAAAAACAACTTAAAATTTGTTCCAGTCAGGAGCACAATGACAGAGAAAATACACGAAATCAAACAGATGACAGATAACAGATGAAATTTTGATGTTTAGGTCCTCTGTGCATATGTCCCTGTACACACACACACACACACACACACACACACACACACTTACCGATGTGAGGCTGCTGTGCGGCTGCCAATGCGTACTGCTGTTGCTGGGCTGCTGTTAACTGCTGCACTGCGAGGGCGTTGTTTCTCTGAAACAGCTGCAAACAGCACAAGAACAGGTGAATCAGAGCAGCGTTTCTTAGGCTTTGTTCAAACTGTCAGTCAGAAGCTGATTTATGTGCAGATCTGATTGGAATCTGATCATATGTAGCAAGTCTGAGCAACTAAAAATCAAACTTTTAAAAACCCGTTTCAAATCACACTGATGTTTTCTGAAATATGATTCAAATCACCTTTTGGTAAATACAATTGGTTCTGATTTCTCTGATCCGATTTAGGTGGATTTTTTTTTGGGTCACTTTTAACACAGCGTTAAGTTCACATGTACACAATATGTACAGGAAACATGTGAGTTTGGTGGCAGAGGATGCCAGAATCAGTTGGTGAGGACCACACTCCTGATTGTCCCACAATACTGGAAGTGGAAACTGCATGAAATAAGCAGCGCTTCCTCCTTCTCTGATGCTGTCTCCCTCTCTCTTTTTTTTTTTTTTTTCAAACTTGTACTGCAGCTCCTGATCACCATATGGTAAAAAAAAAAAAAAAAAAAAAAAAAAAAAAATCCCATTTCATTACCCTTCATTTTGGGTTATTTACACAATATCATCACTGCAGCAAACAATGTGAATACAATTGAAAATAAGGATCACCACCCAGACACACAGATCAGATCACTTCCAATCAGATGATCAGATTCTGATTGGTTGTTAAAATAAACAGACTTTGACTGACAGCCTGAACCACAGCCTTCGAGAATTAATGTCAAATGAACAAGGCTGCTCTGTAGTCCTTACCTGCTGCTGGTTGGTGTAATCAAATAAGCCCACAGTGGGTGCAGAGTCCATGGGCATCTGAGAGTTGTAGTCAAACTGAAGCGGCTCCATCACCGATTCCATGGGGTCCATGGTAACGCCACCTTGTTCCACACCAGAGAAGTCCTCAGGAGGTTTGGGGCCTCCACCTCCTCCCAGGGGTGTCAAGCCCTCGGCCCCTACACCGCCAGGACCTCCCAGCAAGTCACTCTCAGGGCCAGGGGCCGGCATGTTGCCTGGGGGACGACTGCAGGGACGACAAAGAAGCAGCGGTTCAGTTTACATCTGAAAAGGTGTCTGTCGAGTAACATGGCCATTTCTCCAACGAGGTCTGAGTGTGTGTCCTTGTGTCATAACGAGTCCTACCCAAACTCTTTGACGTCGACGTCGAGGCCGTTCTGTACGGGCAGCCCATTAGGGTTGATGACGTCGCAGATGACGTCAGATTCACCTTCTGTTAACTCTTTTAGTTTCTCTCCCTCAAACGTCGTCTTTGGCTTCTCCCTCTTCTCCTCCTCCACCTCTCCGTCCCTCTGCCCCTGCATGATGGAGATAGCACAAGAAATATATCTGATACAATAAAAGACAGAAACACTCATGACAGTGATAGAAGATACACACACACACGCGCGCACACGCACACACTTATCATGTGACCCACTTGCAGGTCCAGGCATGGACACACACGCTTGCAGACATATATATGTGAAATTTAAAAAGAGACCAGACCCTATTTGCAAGCGTGTGTACACACGTACACACACACACACACACACACACACACACACACACACACACACACACACACACACACACACACACACACACACAAAGCTGAGGAGTAGAAAGGACAGACTGATGTGGACAGTGTGAGAGACAACAAGGTCTCTTGAATAGTTGACAGAGGACAAACAGTGGGAGAGAAGGACAGCTTGGGTTTGTCGTAGTAGTAGTTACACAAAAAGGTATAATTATGATGATTAGGAAAAACATGGATGTCGGGAGGAATAAAAGTGAGACCGTGATATCACTGATGGACAGTTAAGACTTACATAGGGTCCTTTTCGGAGGCAGGAATCCAGTTTGTCAGCCGGTGAGGAGGACAGAACATACTCGACCATGCTAACTCCCAGCCCTCCGCTCTCAGACCGCGGTGACATCACCGAGCCCACCCCAACTTCCCCTCCGCTATGGAAACCCTGCCCTGGCCGACGGGACACCATAATCGGCTGAGACACCGAGTGATCTGTCGCAATAGGAACAGAGACTGTTAAATAACATTTGTGCACAAGGGAACGATACATTTGTCCCACAAACTGATCAGGTATAAACTGACAGCTTCCAACTCACCAGCATTATTAACTATTACCGTTGCATTTTTTATTTTTTATTTTATTTTACCTATTTAAAACATCTAAATGATCACAGAGCAGTCGGCGCATATTTAGCTGTTAATGTTGCCAATTTTATCATCCCCAGTTTACTGCAACGGTCTGCACACTGAGGGGGACACCGGGAGACCAACTACCTGGGGACATCATGAACTACTCTGAATGATGTGAAGATTGGTTATTGGATCTTCAAACATTGATTTCACTGGAATTCCTCATCAGACAAATTCGTCTGACTTCTTTCAGTAGTTATCATATTTTTGTAATGCTTCTTACTGTCTATATATTTGCTTATTATTCATTAGATGTTGTTTATGATGTTAAGCTATGAACCATTAGCAAAGTGGACAAATGCCACAACCGTTCATTGAAAATGTTAACAACATGCTGTAAAATGCTTCATTTGATGTAAAGCAGCATTTCACTCTACAAATCAGCTCTTTCATATCACTTGCTCCTCTGCACTGAGCAGAACACAAGTGGTATCAAGACTGCCTCTGAAATGCACGGATATTTTGTTTGTCATCATGTCTACAGAAATAACTACAATGTGTTGATCTGATACAGCAGGAATCTCACATCCCATAATGATGTGGGGGGGAACATAAGAGTGATTTCACCCTGGCATCAGCTTTTGATTCTGTCAGGAATCTAAATATATATTTTCCAACACCAGACAATGATTGTTCTGGTGGTTTCTTGATGTGTTTGCGCGCAAAAACCAGCTTGTTTCACGAGATTCCTGCATTTATGCTGGCGTCCTACCTGCCTGCCACTGTATTACAAACGTATCCCAGACGGGTATATACCTGAGGCACCCCAGGCACTGTCCCTCCACTGGTCCAGGAAGATCCCTTTTGGTCCATCCTTCCCGGAGTCATCTGACTCCCAGAACTTCTTACCAGTTAGCAGCTGCTACAGTGACACAGGGCGATAGTGAGAAGAAACAGGTGGAAAAAAGGAAAGGTTACTCAGATTGCACAGACACTGATGGAATAACATGAAAAATTAAAAATAAACGTAAACATAATTGGTATGATCATATAACTGGCCATCTGAGCAGAAAGGTCCTCTAAACTTGTTAATGCAATGATCTTGAGATTTTTTTGCTTTTATTTGGAGGAAGCACTTTCACTGCTGACTGCACCCAAACAAACGAGCACAGGCCTCGAACTGGACGAGTGATTTCAAAACAGAATAACACAATATGGCAATTGAAGCTAGTGCGGAAGAATATCATTAGTTTGCATCATTAGCTCAGCAGTTTTAACAAGAGTTTGGACTCTAATGAGATTCTGGCACCTTATCATTACCTCGTTTGTTTATCTCCATGTACTCTCTTCACCCTATGACAATTCTTTCACTGTAAAAACTTTCCTTCAAAAAAACTATTGTGTGGCAACAAGGGAAATAAACTCTTAATTGCGTGGTAACTTGAAAAATGAAAATCTGTGTCAAGTAAATAGTAAAGAGTCTGCACTTGTATTGCGCTTTATCACCCGAGCGGTCTCAAAGTGCTTTTTGCACCATTTTCCTTTCACCCATTCACACACTAATGAGGCTGAGCTGCCATGCAAAGGGCTCGCCATCAGGGATCCATTCACATACCGATGGTACGCCATTGCGAGGAACTTGGGGTTCAGCGTCTTGCCCAAGGACACTTAGGCATGTGGACAGGAGGAACCGGGGATTGAACCACCAACCTTCCAATTAGTGGGCAACCCGCTCTACCATCTGAACCACAGTCGCCCAGCTGGTGGTTTTCCACTTTTAGATGAAAATTAAAAATGTAATGTAATATAATAGAATTTTGTCAGCCATTAACCAGTATGTTACAGTCCATTGCAGCAAAACACAAAATTCAGCACTATGAACAAGCCAAAACAAACTGTAAGCACTGAACCTACAATAACAGACTTACAGGGTGCAAATACCAAATAAATACCAACAGCCAAAACAACCAGCTTAAATTTAAAAGGTCTCCTCGTCTTGCAGAGCTTTTCATTCTGGAAAAACAACGCCAACTTAACACTACCTCTGGCTCAAAGGTCTTCCACCCAGCAGCCAATCCATTTCTGTTTTCTTGGATTTCCTGTTGTTCAAATTTGACTCTCTTTGGATAATCCGTCATGTGCCTAGTCAGCCAGATGCCCAAGCTACAAAATAGAGGGCAGCTATTTCAATGTCAAGTGTTGACATGCTGAATCAGATCTCTTCAAAACCAGTTTAATCTAAATTTAGAAAATCAAAACTGTTGTGATACGAGTAACCACAACCCAAATGCTCCATTATCAACGGCGGTATTGAATGCACACAGTCACATCCATCACCATTTTCACAACATGTGATCAGAAAGTGTCATGTCTCACCTCTCCCATAGCGCGTCCCTCCAGAGCCAGAGCCTGGAAGTCATGGTTCAGCTCATCCATGGACCGCACCTGCAGACAGGAAGCCCAGCGACACACGTTATTCCTCTCATACTCAACCAATGTTATACTCAACTTTAATTACCTACCTTAATTAGTAATTACCTTCAGAAATGATTTGCCGCCGACATTAACGAAACCAAATCTAAAGTTTTAATGACTCAACAGACTGTTTAAATTGGTATCAATTAAAATCTGCACTTTGTTCCCAGCAGCAGAGCCCCCTAGGGATGAGCTTATTGAGCAAAATACTATTTGAGACACACTGGGAACTATACAACCCTTCTACAAAGACCCCCCCCCCCCCCCCCCAAAATGCACAAAAACACAAACATCCATTCATGCTGTAAACTTGGGGTCAACAAATGTAAAATGTCTTTAGCTACAGTATCATTTAAAGATGAGGGCTGCTGTTTGTTCTGCATGTCTCACGTCAAACTTATGACGTCTGGTGACAAAGCTCGTCATTGAATGTTGATTTGTGGATGGACCGTGTGCTCAGTGCATGGCTGTGGTAGACTTGTGATTAGCTGGCTTGACGGCTGCAGTCGTCTGTGAATGCAACTGCTGTTTGTACTGTGCCATCTCATCTCACAGTCCTACACACGTTTTACCGACACCTGCTCGTAACGTATTCTTAGTTTTGTTGCATAGTGGTGGTCGGCAAACAGCTTTTATGTGCATTCCCGCTGCCTTCTGGCGGGTGGAACAGGTTACTATCTGCCGCTGGTAAACAGAAGGGAAAAAATATTTCGGAGATAAGACAGTTGAATAAAATATTCGATTTTTTTTTTTAAATTATTATTTAACGACCTATCCCTTGCGGCATGCCACGTTATCACCACTGCTATTTTAAATGTCTAAAGCCTGATTTTATGGTCACGCAAGTTTTTCTGTGCAGAAACGTTTCTGTTAATTCTCGTACAAGTTAACGCTCCATGTGACGTGATACCAATACTGCAATCGTACGTTACCTCTTGTGCAACACGAACACGTACCTGGCTGTCATGGATGTTGTCTCCAGTGGGCCAGCGATGTTTGCCCGGCTGCTCGCCATGCTGCCGCTGGAAGAAATAGTCCACCATGGCATCATCCTGAGAACGTCCAGCGCCCGCCACACCCTTTGAGCAACACAAGCACACACGTGCACGTCAACACTGGAATTACAGGTAACGGCAACAAGCAGGATGTTGTTGGGTTTTTTTTTTGTTGAGATAACTGGAGAAATGCAAGTATGGACAGGAGTAAAATGATTTAAGTGTTTTACAGACTTGATTGTAATGAAAATACGAATACACAGACTTGAGCACGTCTACGTTCAAATACGTGTAGAATGTACGCGTCACCCGCCATTGTACTGCAACTGCGTAGCCAAACGCGCGTACTAATAGAAATATATGATATTTGTGAATACCTATGACACACACAAAAAAAAAAATCCAATGATTTCTTCTTTTAAGGAAGACTATTCATCCGTTTTCTCTTTTGTTAAAGTTTTATCCCTGAACAGATAATGTGTGATGAATACGAGCTCTTCAATGTCTCTACCTTCATACAGAGGAGTAATTCATCTACAGGATATTTAAAAATAAACATAATAAAGCTCCTGTGGAAATAACCAAGACATTTTCTACCAGTTAATTGAAAAAATTAATCCGAAAATCTTTTTCAACCATATGACCAAGAATTAGGGAGGCTTAATTTGTCATATGCATTTTCATAATAAAACACATTATCAACTACACACCACAGCAGGCGGAGGTAATTAAAGCCACATCCTCTCCTCTTCTCCTTAAATACATCCAAAGAAGAAGCAGTGATTTTTTTTTTCCCCCACCAGAAAAGCTTAAGTTGACTTCTTGTCTTACTCATTTTGAGGGTAAACACAAAAGTCCCCACAAGACACTGCCGTGACAGAAAACAGTCAACATCTACTGGAAACAGCCCGGCTTAGTCATTTTCTGTACACGCAAATCATGCAGAAGGACACGTTACCGCGATAACAGTCCGACCAAATTGTTACTTTATCAGAAAGCCTAAATTGTTTTATTCCAAGTTTAGCCATCAAAATACTGAAGTTGTTAGAAAGATTTAACAATTTACTATAACTTCAGACCATCATGGGACTTTGTGTTTCCTTTTCTAAAAAAAAACAAAAAAACGAATGCACTTTACACACTGTGGAAGTTGAGACGTTAGATTTAGACCCCTCAAAGCACAGAGAGATATCAGAGCGGGGGGGGATTCCATTTCAGACTACCATTCACCTCACCAGCTAACTACATTTTACTTTCATAAGAAATGTTTGGCAGCACGGTGAACCTGACGAACTACCAGCAAGTCTGAAATGACCAACAGCTATCCTGCTTTACAGCTGCAGCCCCGCAAGTCAGGAGAAGATAACGACAGAGGGACCTCTAGTTGACTATTACTGTACATTCCCTGTCGCTGAAACTAGCAATTTTCATTCAATACATTTTTATTTTATTTTATTATTATTAATTGTTTTATTTCTAAATGTATTGAATAACTTTCGGAAAATACATATTGACAGTTGACAGGCCGAGTGACCTGCTCAGTCCGTCTCAGACAGTTTAGAAAAGGAAATTAATATCAGTTTAGGTTAGGTAGTTACTTTATTAATCCCCGAGGGGAAATTTTTTTCGCTACAGCAACATACAGAAGCAATAAGATAATAATAGAATAATAGAAAAGCAATAAAATAGCAGTAAAAAATATAAAATGCACAGTATATACAGTACAGTATATATATCTATATATATTATATACAATTACAATTAAAGTTTACTATTAAATAAAACAAGAATCTGCTAAATCCTCACATCTAAGAAGCCACAGCAGTAAAATGTTCAGTAATTTCACTACATAAATGAATACAAAGAATTCATCAATTCATTCTTAACAACATTAGCAACATAATAAACATGTACAGTAGCTGCTAACAGTTGTTTATTTTGAAAGCTGATATATACACATTTACAGACTCACCAATTATTACTAACAGTGTAACCATTAGTTGGTTGTTAGGGCCCGAGCACCGAGAAGGCCCTATTGTTATTCAAGGAATTTTTCTTTTTCTTGTACGGTTACATTTGTTTGGCAGGCAGGAGCACTTTCTTTGATGAGGGCGACATGATAAGATGCTGTAAACAAGGTAAACAGGCTCAGAACTAAGAAGGTCAATGTGGCCTGATAATTTCCTGCTAAATATTGTATAAAGAATATGAATAAAGGTGGGGACTGATAGGTGGCTGAGAGAATGTAAGAATATCAACAACACGATAAGAGCTGTGGTGCTTAAAGCCCAGCAGCACAGACTGAATGGCCACAGAGTGAACAATGAAATATTTCGTGGAGGTTGTTTTTTTTTCCAGTGGTCCGTGTTTACACGCTGTACTGATACCATGAACCATGATGCTGCTAGGTAACAGGGCCAACCAATGTCGGTCTCCTCCCCCGTCTTCAGTGCCTTAACTTAAGTGGATTATAGAGATAAATATCTATGTTGGTAAAATCTCTCTGGTTTCAGCTTAGGGCTGGGCGATAAATCGAGTTTTGACAATATATGGATATTTGTTTTTTCTGAGATATGGAAAAAGACGATATCATTTATATCAAGTTTCACTGCTGCCATTACGTGCTGCCTCTGGTGCCGTTGAGTTAAACGTAGCAATGGCTGCATTACAGCCCAAGGGTTGGTAAGTAGAGTGATAGGTTTCCATATCTCTTCCTTTCTCTGACACTTGTGGTTTTGAGTCATAGCCTATTTTATGTATCATTATTTGTCTTCATTGAAATGTTCCAAAACTGCATGTCTTATCAAAAGTAAATATAACGTCTACCCGTCATCAAGACTAATTTATTTGGTTGCTTTACTCTCAAAAGTTATAAAGGAAGAAGTGAGGCATGATGGGAAATGCTAATACGTTTTGGCATAGAGGTGCCAAAAACCATTTCCTCAAGAGTTGTAAACACGTGTCGTTTTTTTTTACGATGCTTTCAATTCACTGAGACTCGCCTTCATCACAGCGAACGAACTCCATTAGTTACATGTTGGATTATAACTCCAGGAGGCAGAGGAACAACTGAACACAAGACACACTGAGCAGCAGAGGGCCGGACAGCGAGAGGAAGAGTAGTCACCGCTAACTGTTGAGCTAAAGCAACTAACAGATCTGAACGGCTCGTAAACGACGGTGAGACCCGCGAGAAAGTTCCTAAACAAAGCGAGCTGCGAGTGCGTGAGTGGAGCTGGCGCATGTTTAAATTTACAGCAGGTAATAAACCGCAGTGATGAAGAATGGAGCAAATTATCTGGGTAAAGGGAGCAATTACACAGCTGAGCCGTAAACTGGAAATGAGACGATGCACTTCCTGCAGCACGTCAGTCTGTTTGATGTTGAAAACAACTAACAGAGCATCTCGGAGAAAGACCCGTTTCTTTTAATATAGGCTATTTACTTCATATGATTTTTCATTTACATGTTTGGCAGCGGTATATTTTTTTAATCAAGAAGGAAACCCTGCCTTTGTATTTTATTTTGATCACAGTGTTAATAAAAGTGTTTGTGACATTTCACTTGTAGCTTTGACTTACAAATTAATATTCAACCCACTTCATAGAAAATATTTATATCTTATATATTTATAATTTATATATATATATATATATCGTATGTCACCACTCAGCCAAAATATATCGGGATATGACTAATGGTCCATATCGCCCGGCCATTGTTCAGCTCTACATTCTTTTGTAGCTTCTACATGAATGTCTGTTGTTTGGATTTTAGTTTGCTCTGTGGGACCCTGTTTGGACATTCACATATCGGTTTCATTTTACTGTTTACGGATTGTTCTATGTTGTATCGCAGCTGTATTAAGTTCCTGCTGAGGTAAATTGAACATTTCCTACCGTTGCTGCTTCACACTACAAGCTTTACAACCAGCGGGACGCTTTTAGTGTGAACAAGCTAGAGGAAATACGATATGCATATCACAGAGTTTGCGGCGTTTCATTAGCAGTTCAGGTAAACTAAAAAGCACTTGCACAAAGCCACCATAGCTCAACTGACTGTGGCAGTGAATGGGATGAGTCGGCGCACCCAACCACCCCAAAAGTGGAGAATCCCTATTTAAGATGCCCCTGTTTATGAATGAAAGGTGTAAAGGTGTCAGGGTGGTGGGCGTTACCTGCTGGCTGGGAGGTGTGGCCTGAGGCGTCTGCCCTGTTGGAGGGGCATGTCCTCCGCTGCTCAGCACCACGGGCATGCTGGGAGATGTACTTCTATGGTGGGGGCTGAATGAATCCTGCCAGAGCACTGCTTTCCTCTTCAACACACACACACTGCTCATTCCACCACAGCCTGTCCGGAGAGATACATCTGTTACATGCAAGCAACGGCATACCAGTTCAATACACCGAATATTGTTTGATAAGCTCTTATCAGTGGGACAAAAGTTATTCATTAAGGACAGCGAGCATGTGGACCGTAAGCACAGGGGTCAGGTACACTTACCTAAAAATAATGCAGTTCAATAACAAACAATCTTGCAAAAAAAAATAAAAAATCTACCACAAAGATTGCAATACCTTTTTTGGAGGCTGTCGTTCAAAAGCACATCTGCTCCATGTACATAAAAAGACAAACATAATGCAGTACACTTAAACACCACCACAGCCGACAGCCTACAAAAGGACCACAAAGTTGAGTCCACGCTTCCCCGAAACAGTTCCCACAAACAATTAGCAGCTTGGCACAGCGCTGTTGTTTTGACTACGAGTTTAAGTGTACCTAATAAACCGGTAACCAAGTATGCAAACATCTATTGTAACGACATGAATCTAATCAGTGATGCATTGAGTCAAGAATAATAAAGTCAATATCCCACATGAACATTTGCACAGTTAACATTTGAGTACTTTATGCCGACAATTGGTTTAAACCTAAATCAGCATAAATTCATAGAAATTAAATCCTAACAAAGACTAATTATCATCCATATTTTACACCCAAGGTTAAAAATACATTTACATAGAGTAAAATAAATCTAAATATACCTGAATTCGTTAGGAATTCATGGAGACAAGTACGTTGTGTTATCTCATGTAAATGGGGCCAAAACTCATTCATTGATTTTAGAATAAGAATGGCCTACCAACGTTTGACATACACATCACAGATTCAAAAATATATCAACTCCTGCATGTTAAATTACACTTAGTTGACATTTTATTTGGAACATCAGACTAACGCTGTCAATTAGAACTGCAATGCAATAAAACCCACCAGAAATGTGTTTCTAATATTTTGTCGACCCAATTCCTATCAGTGAGGCTGGACAAAATATTAGAAACACCTCTCAGAGTAACACAAAACAATTCAACAGCACTACATATAAAAGGTTGAACCAACACTTCTCTGAAATAGATTCTACAAAGAATAAAGATTATACCAATCATCGAATCTGTGTTGTCATTAAAGAAGGCCCAAAGTACATGCTACAGTTTGTGGGTTGCAGACGACGACGACTACTACTACTACTACTACTACTACTACACGTTTAACAATCTTGGGGCAAAGTGGCAACCTGCCAATAAAACTACCTAATTGCTGATACTGAGAACAAGAGTGCTGGGATCAAGAGATACACCGAACAGATAACGCGACGTCCTACACGTCTGATGATTTGAAGGTCCCGTAATTAATTAATTCAGATTTTAATTTCTTTTATGATTATAAAGCAGGTTTGGGTGCTATAAAAATAACTGTGAAAGTTTCAAAATGCTTAGTCCACGGAAAAATGTCACAAGCTCATGCAATATATCCACCGGGTCCACTGTCCACCTTTTGATGCAGGAGAAAACACAGAGCAGTCTTTGCATCGTAAAGTTAGCAAACTACACGATGAAAGGAAACCTGTAGTTGGCATGCGTCACTCAGAAATGAACAAGCCGATCAGAAGAGGGTCCCTGAAAATAATGCTCATTAAAGACAAACACAGAACAGTCTGTTCTCGGTAGAGCTCCAGAAAGTCGACGAAGACACGAAATGTAAAGTTATACCGAGATGTTTTTATGTCCTCTTATGGACATCCAGACTGCAAACTAAAACTTGAAGTGTAAAATGTGGGACTTTTAACTGCCAACCTGCATTAACATGACATATTGTAAACGTGACCCCCTCTGTTCGGCTAAAACCAAACACACTGGTATGAACTCCAATTAAGCGGACCACAAAGATAAAAGTTCGCCCTTGTCAAACATCTACAAATTATCCATCCCTAAATAGTACTTTGACACACTTCCTTAGATCCTCTGCAGGTCACTGGTTGGTTACCCTTCTCTGGTTCAGGGTGTTCTATCAGCACAGAGGTGTTTGTTATGAAACTCAGTGCAAGGATGGATTTGGGAGGAACATGGCTGTGGATCATTGCTACCAATCATAGTAAAGGTTCACACCGTTACAGCGGACATATCGTGCCTCGGAAAGACACTCAGTTATCAGTTACCAGGGCAACAATACACATCATGATACAGGGGTTACGATTCAATAAATTGTGATACTATAAGCGAGGCAATATACTGAGATTTTTTTTAAATTTGATTTTAGGAAAACTGTCACAGTATAACATAACACCGTATGCATAAAATCTAACTTAATTCAATCATAACAGTGGGATCTGCATTTGCTTTCTTCACAATCCCCGTTACTTCCTACATCATAGCACTACTTTCATGCAATATGACCAAAACGATTGCCTCAAATTTTTGCACGTAAACTGTTGAATAAAAGTCAACACTTTTTTTTTTTTTGAATAATCGATACAGTATCAAAAAACATAATCGCGTATCTATGTTGGGTACACTTGTCTAATATTAAAGACTGGAGCAGTAAAATTGTACCTTCATGAAGATCATAATGTTCACTTTTCAGCAAAAATGTCTTTATAGGTGTCTCTAATATTTTGTATTTATACGGCATATTTACTGAAAACACCATTAATAAAGCACAATAAATTAGCCTCTGTGTTAGACTACATTATTCCAAGCTAGCAGTTTCACACAAACGTGAATATATAACATAAAACGTAACACTTGCACCGGGGGAGGTTTCTGACTTAATTTGCAAAGACACAGAGATGAAGCGGTGGTCTTTATTTTTTTAAAAAGGTCACCGGGGGCCTTGTTATTTAAGCTGGGCAAAGAGTGAAGCACAGTTTGTCATTAAGCGCACAGTGATGAAACCAAAGAAATATGCGGTGTGCATAGGCCACGTTGTTTTGGTGCTCGTGAGCAACATTTGGCACCACAAGCCTCGGTGGTTTTCAGCATTCAGAGGGATATAATTTGCATTTTACAGCCTCTCCTTATCCAACAAGCTCTAATCTCTGTTAAAATTAGCAGTTTCACATTAGTGTCCCTACAGGCCATGTGGAAATTACAAGCGGTTCTTTTTTACACCGAGCCACATACAGTAATTACCTGTGCCAGAGACGGTCTGACACTATGAATCTTCAAACGCATGCAGCTTCCTCTGCTGTGCAACACACACACACCCCTCTCCACAAAGACAAAAAAAAAAAACAACAACCACGAGCTGACCGGCTGAACAGTCTCCAAAAGATGAAAACAAACCAGCTCGCCAGCTGATCGTTGACATATGTAGTGTCGTCTTTGTTTTCCTGCTGCCACTCTTCATTCAGTCACAAGGAAATGTTCGCTCTTTATTCCTTTTGCAAGAAGAAACACCCGGAAATCACGGCCATCAACCCACCTCCCCGCCCCCCCCCCAAAAAAAAAAAAAAAAAAAAAAAAAAAAAAAAAAAAAAGAGAAGAGCGCACACGGCTCGGTGTGCTACACGTAGCACCCGGAAACCGGCACTGTGTTGCATAGTCTCAACTGGGTTAAAATCATTCAATACCGGGGGATCAATCCACCGCATACCGGGCACCGACAGGGGTGTGACAACACGAGCAGGCAACCTGCAGCTAGCGACGAGATAACGTGAGGGTGTCTCAACACAGACCGACATTTCTCTCCTCGCAAGACGTGACACACCGAAACCACGGACGGAGAATATCCGTGAAAAGTGTTGTGACAATTATCTGGAGGGGGGAGGGTGGAGGTGGAGGGGGGTTTCCTTCACGTGCATCCGCGTCCACTCGCGCCAGGTCCTCGGGCGTGTTGTGGAGGGTTCACTGTCCGTGTCTACCAACAATAACACGGCCTCCCGAGACGAGCGTTCAGCCCCGGTGGACAAACATGGGCTCCGCGCAGTGTTTTTTTTTTTTGTTTTTTTTTTTAAATGTGCAGCAGCCCCCGAACATCATTACCTTGTTATTATTAAACACCCGGAGGTCTCCACCTGTCTGCCGAAACCCCGTAGCCCCGGAGGTCCCCGTGACGCGGATGCTAACAAAGGCCCGAGAGCTGTCTGGAGCGGAAGACCGACACAACGGGGAGGGAAGGAGGCAAGGCGGCAGAAAGGGAGGCAGCCGCTTCAGCCTCTCTTAAAAAAAAAAAAAAATTAAAAAAAAAAAAAACACACACACCACCACCCCCCCCCACCACCCCCCGTTTAGCTTCTCTCGGAGTCACCACGGCGACAATACCCGCACGGACGCGTGAAAAGTTAATGTCCCGTGCTACCGCGACCGCGGACGGAGTGATACTCACCGGCGGAGAGGGTGGATGGTCGCGGATTTCGGCCCCAGTTTCTCTCAGACACCCCAGGCTTTCACTCCGACAACATGGCGGCTCGACGGAGGAGCAGGCGGGAGCGCTGCATGACGGGAAGGGATGAGAGAGAGAGAGAGAGAGAGAGCGTACGGTTCATTGCGCCAACCGGGGAGGGAGGAGGAGGAGGAGGAGGGGAGGGAGGAGAGGGGAGGGGAGGGTCACACGCACCGGACCGGTCCCTTTGTTACGTGTGTGTAGCATATTTGTATTGTGGGGTGTTTTTAGTACGAGTTTTCTTTTGACCTCATTCAAATAGTTGTCAAGGAAACGAATTTTAGACTGAAAGTCGTCGGAGAACAGCAACGAATCACTAAAATAAATAAACGCAGTAGCTGTAACACAAATATTACAATTAAATATTTTTTTTTTTTAATTTTTTTTTTTTTTTTTTTTTACTTTGGATATTAGTGGTAATTATAGAGAAAACCTGGTAAAATATGAACATATTTTCTCCCTCATAATATGGTGATATTACGTGACTTCTTTGGGGTGGGCTGTACACAATGTACCGGGGTCTCTACGGTAACGGGGTGCTTGGCAGCCATGGCAACGTGCTGCTGCGCCACACGGCCAACGAGTGTGTGGCTGCGAGTGAATGCTCCGTTAAACCTCCGGAATGTAAGCGGACAGTGTGGAGAAAAAGGGGGAGAGTGTACGGCCCTCAAAACAAAAATACCCCACTCGGTTTTGGGGAATTTGCCAGTGGCGACCCCGAAGCTGCAAGACCGGGAAGACTGTCCTGAACCGACGTGTGAATGACGTAATGCGGATACAGTATAGATAATGGCTGCCCTTAAAGACTATCTATGGTATTGCTATGGACATTTTTAGAATTGCCTGCTATACTTTTATGGTCCAGTCTTGGATTAAAAAAAAATATATATAGGCCTATCTATGAAGTAGGCATATAAAGTCAGAGTCATATTTAATTTTTATACTTTTTTTGCATCTCAAACACATTGGAAATCTATCTGAATACCACTTCCACCTGTGCTGGTTATTTTTCATGCTATTTTTTTGCATTGTTTTTTTTTATTTGCTAGGTAACAAACCTTAATACATTAAAACATTTTTAAATAGGTAGTGACTTTTGTGTATCACTATAGACAATAAACACCTCTTCTTTCTGTAACGGTATTTAGTTTGATTAATGATCTGTTTAATAGGAATAAAAGGGTTGCATGCTCACTCTTTGCTGGCATAAAGTAAGTCCCTTTATGAATATCACTGCCCTTTTCGTGATGTTGCGTTGCGTTTCTGTGACATGCATCACATTTTTTTGACAATCAAATCTGCATAGTACAATATCAGCTCACCAGCATGCATTATAACACTAAAAATGTATCTGCCAAACATTCTGTACCTCATAATCCCAATATTTATCTAACGGAATCAAAGAATCAATGCACTCAATTTATTAAACCTTTAGACACTCTCAGTGAAACAAATAGGGAACTAGAGATGACAACAGAAGTCCTGTTTAATGTAGAAAGTGTATTTTTATTATTTCAAACTTCACCTTACACCCAATAAGGTCTTCACCTCATACCTGTCTCCCTGCTTCCCGTCTCCAGATACATCTACAAAAACTACTTTGTCTCCTTTATCTCCGTGCTCTGGTGGGGATCAGCGAATGAGCTGCAGGGTTCTTCGTAGTCAATGAGATGATAATGGGGAATATTAGCTGCAGATGGGCTAAAAGAAGGCAGCATCAGGTTATGCAAAGAGAGAGAACAAGAGAAACAGGTATGAAGAAAAACGTTGATGTGTAACCCCCCCCCCCCCGGTCCCACCCACCCCCTAATGCAACCCCTTTTCTAAATGGAACCAACAAAACAATCATTGGCTGGTTATTTACATGCACAGTATCCCCACTGCTCCCTCCCCCCCTCCCATAGACACACTAATGCCTGATCCCAAAGCCATCTGCATCCATAATCAAGTGTTACATGTACAATAGACTGAAATTATTTTCTTAAAAACAAAATAACATCGGAAACTTGACTTGATTTTCTGCAGTAAAATTAAACTTTAATGAATAAGGCTGATGGTAATCCTGTTTTAATGCAAACATATCTTAGAAAAAAAAACACAACCAACAATGAATTGATCCTTCCAACAAATATTGTGTATGTAGCCAAAACCTGATATACTGCAGCTTTTACTAGCTCTATTTTTGTCCAAAACTATAAAAAAAACAAAAAAAAAACACTTCAGTCAGCCACAATGGATGACACTCTTGTTACAATACAATCGGGCACTGAAATCAATCCCACACCAACCTGTGTGTAAATTCTCATTATAGCGCCATACCAACGGCTGAAAATAGTCCCAAAAAAGGCACTATTTACTACTGCTGTAGTGACCTTTGCTAAATAAAACTACCATGCCCAGTTCTAGCAGTGGCTTGGAGATGACAAGCTGGGAAAGGAAAAAAAGAAGAAGTTTGATGGTTTTGATCTTCCATGGAATTATTTGACGCTGATAAAATTCTAAAACATTACCAGCCGTATCCTTTTAATTGGTTCACCAGCTCCGTTTTATTACCTCAGCAGGCCTGTGGGCCGTGATGTAAAAAGATAGAATGTCAACAACAGCACGGGGAGGAAGGAAAGATGGCTTTGGGAACGGGAATCGTAAGACTGCTCTAGATTGACATCACCACATTCTAAAACGACAACAGGTACGAGCCGTGCCTCTTTTTATTATGTGACCCCACCCACATCCCCACCCTCCCTTCACATATACACACACACGACCACCCAAAAAAAAAAAAAAAAAAAAAAAAAAAAAAAATTCACAGGGGCACCAAGTGGTAAGTGTCCAGGGTGCAACCACAAAGCACCAGCTAGTCCCGTGGACTTACACACACACACAAACAAACACACAAGTGGGAGTGTTGAGAGCTGGCCGCTTAGTGAACCGTGTCCTCGGTGATTTGACAGACGTGTCCCGTGTCCCAGCTCCCATCCTCTGCATCTCTTCTCCCCTCCTCCTGCGTCTCCATCACGTCATCCCACCACCTGGCATGCTGGTTCTTCCCTGAGCTCTGTACATTCTATTCAGGGCTGCGTTTCTCGTCCTCGGACACAATCACACATGCACACACGCACATACACCTCTCCCTCCGGGTGGGGGTTTACGTCTGTTCCTCAGTTAAACTGTGACACAGAGAGTAAGTGTAATCAGGGCGACCGCCGCTGTCCATCCAGTGACACCAGCAGGGTTTGGCCTGAAGAGGGCGCTATTGACGGTTAACCAGCCCTGGGACACAAAGAGGAGGAGATCAGGTGGATTCACACAGCCAGAAATCAATGATACAGTTTGATACCAATGCATTAACGGGCCCTCCACTCCGGATTACACACAGAAGTTGAGTTTACTCGTCGTGATACGGCCGAGCTCATGTAACGGTTGTGTAACATCTTATGTGGTGCCGGAGGTAGCTTTCTTTTCCTTCTGGATAAAATAACTCTGGGTTTGATGCTTAAAACATTTCAACAGAAAAGCTGCTATAATACAGGGGGTGTAAAGTTGGAAAGAAGAGACAAAGATACTATTAAGTTGTATTGTGAGGTTCTGTGGGGTCCTGTGTTTCTGGAGCTTGACCCGTTCTAGGACTAAAAGTCAGCATATCTCAACCTCTCCTGCTCGAATTTGAAAGAAATTTCAAATCTGTCTCTTGTGAGTCCACCAACTTGCAACACTAAATGACTGGAGTACTCTTTGAAAGACAAACACTCAACAATAAGATGAAAAACAAGTAGAAGAATTCTGGAGACGGTTATATTTGTCACTCACGTGTAAAGAGGCTGCAGTTGCAGATGAGAGGACTTCTGAGGAGGCTGATAGCCGTAAGAGTCGAACCCACCGATAAAATCAACTTTAAAAGCAGAGAGAGAAGAGCAATGACATCATTTCACTTTACTTTGAACTGTTTCTTTTCACCAAGTGTAGTATTCCCAGATCAGATTCTATTTTGATATCTATTTGATCATCTAATGCATTCAGCATCCCTTTGTAACACTGCAAAGCTACTGTGACATCAGAATCTGCAGAGATACAATACATCCAACCAATACATCATGTTTCTCACCGCCTCTGTGTCACTGATACATTGTTCTAATCTTTCTCAATCAATGTGATGAAAAAACATTCGTGGCGTCGCTTGATAAAGAAAATAGTCTGTGATCGTCTACATAAGTGGAGATATAAACCACAACTTTTCTCCACAGGAAAGATGTAACATTTTCACAACTTTTGTATTGTTGCAAGTCTTTCTTTTTGTAAGATGAGGCATTAACATATTTTTAAATGTGTTGCAGATTAATAAACCGAATTAGCTCATTGCAGATATATTGGTATGGATTGTATTCCGTACGTCAGCAGATACGTAGCAACAAATGTCCATCAACAACAGTGAAAAGTTTATTTTTAATCTGTAAATTGTCCCATTTTGTACATAGGTTGGTCATAATTTTAAGAAAAATAAAAATATTAAAAATAATTGTCAAAATTGTTTGTTTATATATGTCTTATCCCCAATATCAATCCCAATACAGGGAAGGCTCTGGTATAAATGCATCATAAACATAAAATGATGCTATTGCAATTTATTTTTCCTCCATCATTACCACTATATTATTCCATGAACATAACAGCACTCTGTTTAAACTTAACAGACACGGCATACCCTTCCTCTTACGGGAAGTAATGCTTATGATGTCATGCTCTTAGTACACGACTTAATTCCTTCAACTGAGTGAGAGTAAAACACTCCCAACGTGAGAAGACTCATTGAGACACACAGATGGTCCACCCAAGACGACAGACGAGCTGTAGCCAGCAGACAGACAGACACTTGTGTGGTGGGAATATTCTCAAACACGTCTCTAATACTCCCCACAGATGGAGCGCTCAGATCACCCAGAGGGAATCCTCTGCAAGTGACATCGCTGGGCATGACTCGTGCAGGAGCAAACAATGAGATATCATCACCCAAAGCCACGGATCTCGAAAACAAAAGTCCTTTCGGCAGCGTGACGAGTAAACCTAATCAGCCGAACGAGGCTCGAGAAGATGGTCAACAAGCTTTTAGGAGAAGACAAAAGCACTCACAGCTGTCCTCGTCATCCTGGAAGACTTTGCTTACGTAGCAGGCGTACACAAAGCCAAAGAGCTGCGGGAGAAGAGATGGTAAGAAATATAAGATGACTGTTGATGGATAAGCTGAGTCACTGCTGACTTAAGACTATCTGTCCAATATTTCACACATAATGTTTCAGCACAATGTTGAGGGTCAGCGAAATAATGCTCTTGACAGTTGTCTGTGTTGGTGTTCCTAAACATGCATACAGAATGTTATGCGAGTGTGTCACGTCAGATACGTACGGCCAAAAGGATCTGAATGGCCGAGCTCAACACTTCGATGTACTGGTAGTCAAGGAGACAGCCGGAGACAGTGATGACATGGTGGTCATCGGGGGCCATGCGAGAGTCTAACACCGGCGTTACCAGGCAGCCAGGACCATGCTCCATCCACCACGAACGATGGAGGGATGTGTTGAACGTCATGAGAAAGTCCCTGTCCTAAACACACACACACACACACACAATACAGAAATACTGAAATGATAATTGTCCAAATGTATGTGAAAATTAATCGCTTTTTAGTCAAATAAGCACCCCACCACCACCTAACCCCCTCAAAAACCAGGAAAAAAACCCTGTAATGAAATGACAAGACAAAGAATTGACTCTAAAGGTAACTTGGTACCAGCCTGATGCTGTACTGTATGCAGGGTGTAAGGAGGGGTAGAAAGCAAGTGTTTCTCATGAGAGTAAATATGTTGTTAATAATGTCACACTCATACCACAACTTACCTGAGACAGGTTTCCAACCTCCAGGTAGAAACAAATAATGAAGGAGTTCCAACCCACCCAGAGGACCAGCCATACTGCATACTGTCAAACAGACAGACAGACAGACAGGGATCAGTATTTGTGTGACAGTAATGACACACGTGGCTCGTGCTTCCACTAAAACATGTGGTGAACAGACTCTTTGACATGTACTCACAAAGATGAGGTATCTGAAGCGAAACTGAACCGTGCCGAACATGCCCAGGATGACGGCCATGATGTGCAGGAAGTTGGCCAGAATGGGAGCCCATTGGTAGCCCAGAAAATCAAACACCTGCCTCTGGAGGGCTGCCACCTACGGGACAGGGGGAGGGGAGGGGGGTCATATACGCACACACATACACACATTAGAAAAGAAACAAACACACAAGTGAGGAAATGTAACACAACACACACACACACACACACAAGTCATCTGGGTTTCACACATACCGAATACACACACACACACACACACACACACACACACACACACACACACACACACACAGTGACAGGGACACACATACACAGGTCTGCCGCAGTTGTTTCCATGGTAACTGCCTGGAGCACCAGCCAGTCCAGTGATTGTAAGAAAGGAGCACCCCCAAAAAGCTCCACCAAACTAATGAGAATCTATGGGCCAAATCCCCGGCCGCACAACAACTCATCAGCCAAACAATAGCCTCGACGACTAGTCCTCACAATGCTGCTGTCTATGCCTGCATCACACTCACTGCAAGGAACAGATGATATTGACTCTTATTATTCACTTATTACATTTAGAGGGAGAGTCTCAAGCTATTTGAGGGCAGTGGGAAAATCTAACTTTAAACTTCAGAATGGGGACCAGATGGTGAACAGGGCCTCCTTGTCCCTCTTGGGCCCAACACTCACACGGTTTTGCCTGAATGGGGCTATCACCCCGCTCTTTACAAACATACAGATCACCATGACACCAAAGCGCCCCTGCCCTGTTCCCTTTGCTTCAAAGACACACACACACACACACACACACACACACCCTCGCCTGTAATGTGGCATGGCACCCCAGCAGCTGCAGCTCAGAGCATTTTTAGTCTGACTGTATGGAGAGGCTGGACAAACATGTCTGATTACAATATGCGGGTCTGTAGCACGCTGCTCTAATTATATCTTCATGGTGAGTGAGTAGAGAGGCAGCTTTGAGCGTGCAAACATGCACACTTACCAACTGCAGTGAGCATATCACCAGCAGCGTGCATCTTCCGTCGCACTTCCCCATTTTGGAGGGCTCAGGACGCGGCTTGGAGCCGCGCAGGCTCCGGGGGAATGATGGGTCCCCGGTCAGATCCAGAGTGCCTGGTCGTCTCAGCTCACACCATTCCCGGCTGAATAGAACTGCCCCGGGCCGCCGCCGCCTCCTCCAGCAACGCTGGTGTGGCGCCTCCACTCACAGTGAGTGACCCATCTTGGCCTCTGGTTTTTGTCGGTAAATACCAGTCGTTGGTTGGTGGTTTTTCAGGAAGGAGAGAGGTGAGAAGGGGGGGAAGGAGGGGTCCACTTCACACCGGCCTGCTGCGGTCCGACCACCGAATCACCTCGGCCACACCTTCCGAAGAGGGGACACACAAAGGCACAAAGAGAGACGGAAAGCTGTCATAATCTGCCTCAGGCTACAGACCGAAATGAGCATCATATGATACCGGATCACACGGGGGAGGAGGGGGTCGACCCCGCAATGGCACTACGGCTAACATTGGGCTACATGCAATCCGCTACGGACACAAAGCAGCCCGTTGTGACTCACGGTTTTCTAGGAGCGGAAGAGTCCTCGTGCCCCTCCACCAAAACCCCCCCGTTGTCTGGATCTTCTCCTCCTCGAGCTGTTCAAGGAAAGGAGTCAAGTTAGCGGGCGGATCTGCTCACCGGTACCGGGGTCCGGGCTCCTTCGCTCCGTCTCGCAGCGTCTTTTGTCAACAATCTGTGCCGGGGCGAGAGCAGGAGGAGCCGGGGGGGGGGAGAGAGAGAGAGGGAGAGAGGGAGCGAGGGAGAGAGACGAGGAGGTGGGGGCTCTCAGTCACCGCGACCCCTCGAGGAGGAGCTGCGTGGATTCTGCGGATCCGCGTGCGTGAGGGCGCGCGACTGAGAGGCAGCCCCGCGAGGCGCTTTGAAAAGGATCACAAAGAAAACCGGGGGGTGGGGGGGGGGGGGCTCGCGGCGGGTGAGAAAGCTCAGACAGGCGAGAATAACGAAGTGTGTGCGGATCCAGTCCGAGTCGGGAGGGAGGGAGGGAGGGAGCGCTTGCCCCGCGGAGCTGCTCTTCTCCTCGGCCTGCGGTTATTCAGAGCGGGGGAAAAAAACGAAAAAAAAAAACCCACAATTAACAGCATTGTTTAATCTCAGCTACTTAGCAGGAGCAGTGCCACTGTCCAACACAGTGAGCGTCACAGAAGTAAAAAGTCAGCCATCACTGATGAGGAGGCAGATAACGACCGCCTCGGCGGTTATCACAAGGCAGAAACTAAACAAGAGTACTTCATTTTATATCAGATTACTACAGTGGCTCTCCATCATTTTACATAAAGTCAATGTTTTTCTTTGTTTTAATATTTCCCTTTGATCGTCAACAACAAAAGACCGGCTGTATTCATAGTCTGTTTAGTCAGTTTGTGCCCCCACCCCCTCCTCCCCCCTTTGCCTGTGTTGTGTTTATCTTATTTCAATTGCCTTAATGAAACCCTTTTCAATTGCTTCTAGCTTTGAAAGGTGCAAAACTAAGTTTGCATACCAAAGTGCAATACTCAATTATCTTTACTTATGGTAGATGTAGTGATCCAAACTTGAAGCCCTAGTTGTGCAGTAAATCCACAAACAGACTGCAGAAAGAAAACTTGGAAGAGCTGCAGTGGCATGTCAATAACAAAGATTTTGTCCTATGCAAATCAACACCTGTTTTATAATGTGTTTTTTCACACTGAATCCCAATATTTTGTCAGAATTTCTCTATCACTGTTTTTTTTCTTTCTGTCCCAGTATATTCACATGGGCATGGAAAAGAGGAACAAGGTATCCAGCAATTTTGTTGGCAGAAATTGCTGGACATAGGGATGTTCCTGAAGACAAATATTACATTTGTACGTATTCAAAGTGTAACAACAGCCTTTTTTCATGAATAAGTAACAAACACTCTGTCACTTATAAAACCAAACTATGCCAGGAAGAAAAATTCTAAAATCGGAGTCAAATTCAGAATAAAAAGTAATATTAGGTTCACCTCCTTTAGTTTGTGATACAAAAATGCTTTTAAATGCTGATTACACCGACCTAACTCAGAAATTACTGCAGATAAACTAAACAACAGATTGACAAAGATCAATTCCTGCTCTAAACACACTAATGAAACTACTTTTTTGCTAAATAAACCACTTTCAGTAAAATGCTGGGGTAAAAAAAATAATAGTATCCATTCTCAGCCACGGTTTTATCCGTTTCAGTTTTAAATAATCCTTTAAAATACTGTTTCTGTTCAATTTGAGGAAGTTCTTTTTTGTGCAAGGCAGATAAGAAAAAACAACAAAAAGCGGCTAAACAACAGGGCATTATAAGATATGTAAACCATTGTGTCTCCCGAGAGCCGAAAAGTTTATTGGAAAACTGCAACCCATTAGAAAAAGTGCAGGATATAATGGCGGGCTGTGTGGGGAACAAAGAGGTTTATGGTATGTTTGAATTACACATTTAAATCTTAATACCTACAAATAACAGAGTTATTTTAAGAAAAGCCCCATAAACTTCCAGACCACACAGAAAACAGTTCACTTTCAAATTCCCTTTTAAATCAAAGCTCAATTTAAGCTTAAACCTGTAAGGAAAAAAACAAAAAAACACCAGATAAAGCCGCAACGATGGATTTTTCTAATCTTACCGTACATCTTATTTAAACTCCCTCACTCTCAAAGTAATACGTTGAAACCACCGTCCAGTAATGTAGTGAAGTACAGTCGTGGAAGAATGATACAAGATTCCTTGTTTTAACAACTTTACCTGTTTATACTCCGGTTTGATGAATGTAACCAGCAGCAGGTTAAATATAAACCAACTACAAACACAGCAAAGCATCGCAATGACAAACTGTTTTTAAAGAATACTGAAGTTTATTAAAAAGAAATCAGACAATAAAAAAAACAAGCCATTGTGGATCATTGTTGGAGGTTCTTGTGACTGAGGATAATAAACTTCAAACACACATCCAGAGGTTCTTAGACAAGCTGAAGCACATGATGTTACAGTGACTCCTTAACCTCTGTCGAACACCACTCATCCACTTTCAAGGAAGGACACGCACTCTCTCTCTCTCACAGGCACGCACACAATCAATTGTTCACATACATTACTGAATTTCTCCCATGTACAGACGTTTATCACTGGAGCCGGACATCACTGTGTGGAGAAACAAAGAGGAAAATATCATTAAACTCTTTTTGTTCGTAGTGTTTTGTGACTCAACTTTAGATGAACCAACCAGCTAAAATGAACAGATTTCTGAAACTTTCCATTGAACCCAGCGACGCTTAAAGTTAACTTACCTATTTCTTGTGTTCTTTAAAGGGAAAATTCCCCACTTTTTAAGAGAATGTAATAAGTTTTGATGGTAAATGTAGCCAAAGTAAGGCAATAAATTCCTCAATGAATTCTGTGTGTTTTGAGAAGCAGCTGCAAAGTCTGTTGTCCTTCTGGCACCAGTTCCATCATTTGCATGTACAGTAACGTAGTTTGTGGCTGGAAAAATGACAGGCTAGTAGAGCTGTCTGGGACGCCAGGGGGCGCTCTAGATACCACATAAAAACACAACATAACCTTGTTCTCTTTGTTTTTACTGCAACCAGCTCAGTTCAGAACAGCAAAAGTGTAAAATGTAAAAACGTGAGTTCAGAGGATGCTACGGACGAGGATTCATTTTGGAGTGTTTTTGCTTGACTCTAATATTTAGCTGTATTAATTTGAGCCCCAGTATACAGCCAAATAAAATGCAGCGGAGAAAGGCCGACGGTGCTGCAGCTTACAAATGTGACAGGATATGGCTGGTGGGTAACATCCAGGAACTGACATGCCCAGAGCAAAGAGTGACTGGTTTCACTTTTGCTCTGGTCTTCAATACTAACAGAAGCTGAATCGTTCTGCTGAATTTCAACAGCTTTTGTTGGATGCTGTTGCATACACCGATCAAGAATTTACTAAACTTGAAGATTTTCTTCTCACTTGGACAGAGGTGTGCTGGAGACCTTCTTCAGATTACAACTAAAACCAGGAGGGCTGACGACCACTGAATGAGTACTTTTTGCACGTTACGCTTTACAAAGCGGGTTAAAGTGGTTTTACACGGCAACGTGGTACAACACCTGTGTTGTTTGTCTTTAAAATAGCTGCTAATGTTACAGTAGAGGATCAGTACTAGTAGCTTCCTGATGAAAAGCCACCTTCTTTAATGTGTCCATCAGCATCAGAAGCTTCTGCACTTTGTAGCAGAAAAACATTCCTTTATTGGCCACTGAAAAATGTGCTGCTTCAACTGACTACATGTACCATCAACACTGACTGGGAATCCACATAAACTACGATGAATTTTCCACTTTAGGTAAAATAATGTCTCCCCATTTCTTCCAAAAGGTAGGACAGAGTGTAATTTGACACGAAAGCAGTTGTTTGACTCACCTACAGGCTCCTCTGGGTGGAAAACCACTTCATTGACAGAGCCAGCATGGCCTGGCAGCTTGTACAGGATTCTACGTGATGTAGTGTCCCAAATGTACACAAATCTACAAACACAGACAACACAGTGAGAAAAATGACCTAGTAATCATTTTTTTGTTTCTATATTAGTTCTACATGTTGCACATACTCATGCTGCTCTAATGCTTTGTGACTTACCCTGCTAACGGACAATAAACTAGCATTTTACTCTTTTCTATTGTAAGATATGGAAAGTTTCCCTCTTTGACATCAATTACTGTTGTAGATCTTCTTTACCGCCGTTAAAGGGGTTTATGTTTTCAGTGCGGTTTGTTTGTAAACGGGTTACGGAAAAACTCCCAGACCGATTTTCATGAAACTTGCTGGAATGGTGTAACATGGACCAAAGAAGAACCCATTGTGAGAGCATAATCTGAATCACAGGGTGGATCCACAATTTTTTTTTCTACTTTCATTAATATTGCAATATAGGTCATATATCTTAAAACCCAGTACATAGCAGTAGAGTTGACAAAATGTGGGTAATTCTAAAAATATGAGGACTCCATGTCCGGTACCACAGGTACCAGTAATCTTATGGGATACACATGTACTTGCTGAAACATAAAGTTACAAACTCAAAAATCTGAGTTTCCTTTTCTTTGGCGGCAACTATGGCGACAGCGGTAATTGTAGCAATCGGTCGGCAGTGGTGACTGACGTCACGTCAGTCGGCAGATGAAGAGCGAGCTTAACGTGTAAGATTATACTTCTCTGGCGGAACAGGCCCTGTCGGTTGATGGAAAACACATCAGTAACTGGGCACCGCTTGTAATTGTTCCTGGGAATGTCGACACACTCAGCCCGTTCAGTTAATAATGCTTGGAATGTTATCTCATCCGGCTGTTGATCGTGACTTAACAGACATATATTAAAATAAGAGTCTGCAAGATTATTACTCTAATACAGGGAGCTGTCGTTATAGAGCATGCAGAGACAGTAGTCTCATAGTGGAGAACTGGTGCAATTGTAACGTCGCCACAGTTTATGTATATCATAGAAAAGTGGCCAACTGGCCTTGGTGAAGGTTAGCACTTTCTGAGGGCTCTTCCAATTTACCTTAAAATATGTGAGTAAAACGCAGGAAAGCTTCATCTCAGTAATACTGACCCGAGGTACACTGAGTCCGAGGAGCTTGTTGAACAGCAACTAACCCTGAAGATGAAGATGACTTTGACTTTTGAGAAAATCAACGTGACAAGAGTTTCCCTGACCCACCAAAAAAAAAGAAAAAAAAAAAAGAAAAGAAAAAAAAAGGGTACCTTGGCCTTTAAACAATAGCCAATGTGTGTGTGTGTGTGTGTGTGTGTGTGTGTGTGTGTGTGTCACAAGTCCCAGTTCATTTACTGTGTGTATGCGCATTTTCTTCTCACCTGTCAGCGGAGCCTGCGGCTATCTTACTGCCATCAGTGGACCAGGAGCACCTGAGCAAATTCTGAACGACAGGAAAAGATGTTACAATCTCCATTGGCAACGAGGCACAACCATTATACACGTGAGCTATGGTTATCACAATGCGATGAAAGATGAGCTCCTCTTTCACAGAAAAGAGTAAAAGGGGACGCCATGTGACCGTAGTCAACGACAAAGTAAAAAAAAAAAATCGCACTATGAAAAAGGTTTTACAGGATTATAGAGCTCTTTATTGCATTTCAGAAAAGGACTCTTTAGAAAAAGGTAAATGTTCAGTTCCTCTTATGGAGAAAAATAATCTGCTGGATAATAATACAATGTGTTATCAAATTTATCCAATCTTTTAGTGAAGGGGTTTTCAACAATGAGAGGCAGAATCAGCCTCTGTGATGCAAGTAAAGCACACAGAGTATGTCCTTGACCAAAAAGAGGGCCAGCGAGGTATTTATGTTACCTTTTCAAAGTTGTGAACGTTGCCCTGGAAAATCTTCACACACCTCTCCTTGGGCGCAAATGGCCGAACGTCCCAAATACGCACTGAACAGAGAGACAGAGAGAAGTCAAGAAAAGACTTCACCCGCAGGCAATTCATAGATCGGCGATGAATCGAAGGCAGTATTACCCGTGTTGTCCATGGAGTTTGAGAGGAGGTACGATCCCTCGGAGCTCAGGCTGAGTCCAGTTACTGAGTCACCATGGCCGTGCATGTTGTAGATGAGCTTGTTCTGCCTCAGGTCCCACACCTGCACCACACAAACAACAGCTTTTCACATGCTTTTTACGCAAGAATGTAAAGAGGCCTATATGAAGAGAGCAAAGTGTAATCTTGAGCTGATATGGATCCATACCCAGAGACCAAAAACCACCTCAGGGAGGACAAGATAAAAAAAAAAAAAAAAAAAAAAACAGAGGTCCCTATAGCACAAGAAGACATGACAAAATCAAAGGAGTCTGCAGCACAGCTTGGACATGAAGGTTACAACATGATGCAAAAAAACATCTTTAAAAAAAAAAAAATGAAAGAGTGAAGAAGATGTAACAGCAAACTCACTGTTTTATCATCATAGCAGCACCTGAGGGATGCAGCTTCACAGCATACCGAAAATGTGCTAAATATAGTGTAATTAATCCACCTTATTTCACTCATACTCAAATGAAAAATGACCACAGATGTGCCACAACAACAGAATATGTAAGATCAAAAACTAAAAGACTCAAGCAATCCTTTGTTCTTGCAGCTGCAGCATTTAATATCCACGACTATCTTTGAAATCTTCACAAAAGCTACCGGCTGCACTGTTCGTAATTATCTAATTACATTATCATCTTGGTCTTAAAAAGTATGAAGGTTTAACTATTTTTCAAAAGTACTTTCATGTTCATTACTTTGGCACATTGTAGATTAGAGATTTTTTGGGAGGAATGCGCGGATACGGAATAACATTTTTATTTTTGTAGCAATTAGGGCACCACAACAACGTACAACTTCCTCATACTACAGTTCCTCCCATGTTTCGTGTCTGTTGTTCCACTCCCGAGTTTCTTTTAATGCACCGCTAACCCATTATTTTCTTCTTTGGATAATTAAGTCACATTTGATTAAATCTAATTGTGGTATCCAGTTCGTAGCTATGTCTATGAAACTTACACCGGATATGTTGCAACTACTCGCCCCAAGTCAAACACACTAGTCACATATAACCCTTTTATTTCCATGAAGATTCAATTAATATTGAACACTGCACATGGATTAAATGTAAAGGCTTAGATTGTTTTGTCATTTTTTTATTTTTTAAATCAGAGCCAAAGTCACTATGTCAGATGGATCCAGTAGAAAAGTAAAAGGTATAATATACACTGTTCAAAAAAATAAAGGGAACACTTAAACAACACATCCTAGATCTCAATGAATGAAATATTCCAGTTGAAAATATTTATTCATTACATAGTGGAATGTGTTGAGAACAAAATAACATAAGAATGATCAATGGAAATTAAAATCATTATCCCATAGAGGTCTGGATTCAGAATCATACTCAAAATAAAAGTGGAAAAATCAGATCACAGGCTGATCCAACTTCTGTGGAAATTCCTCAAGACAAGTCAAAATGAGGCTCAGTAGTGTGTGTGGCCTCCACGTGCCTGTATGCACTCCCTACAACGCCTGGGCATTCTCCTGATGAGACGACGGATGTTCTCCTGAGGGATCTCCTCCCAGACCTGGATCAAAGCATCAGTCCACTCCTGGACAGTCTGTGGTGCGACGTGGCGTCGGTGGATGGAACGAGACCTGATGTTCCAGATGTGGTGGATTGGATTCAGGTCTGGGGAACGGGCAGGCCGGTCCATAGCATCGATGCCTTCATCATGCAGGAACTGCTGACACACTCCAGCCACATGAGGCCGAGCATTGTCATGCATCAGAAGGAACCCAGGGCCCACTGCACCATCATATGGTCTTACAATGGGTCTGAGGATCTCATCCCGGTACCTAATGGCAGTCAGGGTACCTCTGGCTAGCACGTGGAGGGCTGTGTGGCCCTCCAAAGAAATGCCTCCCCAGACCATTGCTGACCCACCGTCAAACTGGTCACGCTGGAGGATGTTGCAGGCAGCAGAACGTTCTCCACGGCGTCTCCGGACTCTGTCACGTCTGTCACATGTGCTCAGTGTGAACCTGCTCTCATCCATGAAGAGCACAGGGCGCCAATGGAGAAGCTGACAATGTTGGTGTTCTCTGGCAAATGCCAATCCCCCTGCACGGTGTTGGGCTGTAAGCACAGGCCCCGCTTGTGGACGTCGGGCCCTCGTACCACCCTCATGGAGTCTGTTTCTGACAGTTTGAGCAGAAACATGCACATTAGTGGCCTGTTGGAGGTCATTTTGTAGGGCTCTGGCAGTGCTCCTCCTGTTCCTCCTTGCACAAAGGAGCAGATAGCGGTCCTGCTGCTGGGTTGTTGTCCTCCTATGGCCCCCTCCATGTCTCCTGGTGTACCGGCCTGTCTCCCGGTATCTCCTCCATGCTCTTGACACTGTGCTGACAGACACAGCAAACCTTCTTGCCACAGCGTGCATTGATGTGCCATCCTGGATGAGCTGCACTACCTGAGCAACTTCTGTGGGTTGTAGACACCGCCTCATGCTACCTCTAGTGGTGAGGGCACTGGCAAAATGCAAAAGTGACCAAAAATCAGCCAGAAAGGACGAGGACAGAGCAATGGTCTGTGGTCACCACCTGCAGAACCGTTCCTTTATAGGGGTTGTCTTGATAATTGCCTCATTTCCACCTGTTGTCTGTTCCATTTGTACAACAGCAGGTGAAGTTGATCCACAACCAGTGCTGCTTCCTAACTGGACAGGTTGATTTCCCAGAAGTGTCATTGACTTGGGAGTTACATTGTGTTGTTTAAGTGTTCCCTTATTTTTTTGGGCAGTGTATTTTCTGAAATGTAGTGGAATAAATGTATAAAATAGCAGAAAATTTAAATACCTATTTAAAGAAGCACTGAATTGTACCTGAGTACAAGTCTATTTCAAGATGTAACAATAGCAAGACTGAATTGCTTCAAAAATATTTCTAACAAAGTATAATTTTTGTCTATTTTAAATGTCATAACATATTCATATTATGTAGCCCTAGCCTCAGTAAGAGGGGAGTCTACCTTACCAAGGCTTATTAGTAAAATAATTTTTTGGTCAGAAGTGTAATATCTAGGTGACTGCTGACAGGTGAGCTGTGCTGTTTATTGTCTGTCTACATGAATAAAGGTACACACTCAAAACCAACATGGACCAGCTGTGTATGTCAACTGTATGGATTTCAAGTTAATATTTGCCCATCAAGAGTAAATAATTAGTGTGACAGATAAAGATCTCAGTGTACCGGGCTGAGGGAATATCCAGCTCACTTTTACTCAAACTTTGTCTTTATAGGTCACAGGCTTTCATGATGATTATATCTAATTCAAGCTGGGCAATAAAGTGAAAAACAGGAGCTACCAACAATAGAAGAAAATGATTGACCTCATTTCAATCATCCTGGTACACTGCCTCTGTGATGAAGAGCAGAGCCCGACAGATTTATCAGTTCGCTGATTTTAGAGGCCTATCACAGATATGTTGGTATCAGTGTACGAGTTGTTCGATATGAACATCTTTTTCCAGAATATAATGCAGAAAAAGACACTTTGGGTAATTTAGAAATTGTTCTTTTCTAAATTTATACTTATTTATGATTGTTACATTGTTTCAGTGCATTGAAGCCAGTTTGGTAAATAAAGCTTATCAATAAACTGTAAATATCCTGCCTCCATTACGTATCTTTGATATGATACCCACATTTTCATTGATATATATTGATCAGAATTATTTTTTTCCTTCCTAATATTGGTATTGGCCCCAAAATTCCAGTATCACATTACATTGCAATAAGTACTTTAGCAGCCAATTTGAATTTCTCATGACATTTTCTTTTTTTTTAATCGTTCTCTTAGCATTATGGTTTTTCAAGAACAAAATTATTTCCCATGTCATTCCCTGGTTTTCTGTAATGCTGAAGCCTAGTACCTTGATGTCGTTGTCGATGCCTCCAGACAGGATCTGATCGCTGGTGTCATTGAACGTCACGGCCAGTACCTGGTAGGTGTTCTGGAAAGTGTGGATCGCTCCTTTCTTGCGAACGTCCCACAGCTAGCGAGCAGACAAACACACAAAAACACAATCGGACCTCAACCACACAATCCAAACTTTAGGATCATGTCCACAATTGTGGCACAAACATGAGACACGTGAAAGAGCAGTCAATGCATTTATTTAAACTAACTCCCATCTCGGTGTCTCACCTTGACGGTCCCGTCATCACTGCCGGTGCAGATGAGTTGGGGCCCTCGCCGGGCCGGGTAGCAGCTGTTCACGAAGGAGGTGTGGCCTTTCAGACGCTTGATCCTCTCGCCTGTCTCACTGTCCCACACACCTACAGTCTTGTCTGTGCTAGCTGAGAACAGCACGCTGACATACGCAGAAAGAAAGCACAGTTAGTCACCCCTTTATCAAGACGCTGGATTAGACTTTCAATTAAGAAGCATTTGGTTTTGATGTGTCCAAAGAACTGAGCCGGCGGGTAACCTTTAACAAACCCGACATCTGTGTTGATCTCCATAAAGAATAGAAACGGTCAAATTCGCCTTGTTGCTCCAAGTTAAAAAAATATGAGAATTAAATAGCTGACAATATTATTGACTTTTATTAAACTAAAGCTCACTCACACTCTACCACAAAAACAGTTTTGTCAGGCAGAGTGTAACTCTGGTCTTCTACTTCATTGGCCATCGTCCATACCTGCCGTCTGTGTTGTAGTGCAGCTCCATCACTGCTCCACTGTGGCCCTTCAGAGTGGCATAATTTTCACAATCTCCGTACACGTTCCACATCACTACAAAAAAGAAACATAGCGTGCAACAAGTTCGTCACACTCACGGGGAATAAGAACACATTTTAACAGAGATTTGTGAACCATCGGTCCGTCTCCACAGATTTAATTGTAAGAGTTATTAACTTACGTATGAGCCTGTCAAATCCTGAGGAGGCCAGAGTGGCTCCATTGGGATGAAACTTGCAGCAGTAGATCTCACCCTCATGGCCAGACATCAACATGATGGGAGCCTGCAGGCTGGAGGTCCGCGGGGGGCCCTAAAGATGACAGGCGAGGCGTCAATACAGGGGCTGTCTGCCTGTGACGTCGGGGCTAAGAAAAACCTAGGTGATGGACCTGCTCATAAACTCTTGCTTCTGGCTAATCCGACCTCTCCGAGCTGTATGTTTGCCTGCTATTATGGCAGCAACGGTGCGCATAAGCAAAGCTTGATCCGTGGTTGAGGTATCAACATATTTGTTGATGACTAAGTAACAGGAAACTAACAGAAATATGTTTATCTATGTTTATTTTGCCCATGGGAGTACACTGGTAATCACGATAATATCCATTTAGAATAAATAATATTTCTAGTTAATGTTTATCACAGTGGATTGCATTATAAAAAAAAAAAAAAAGTCAAACAGGTCTTAACATGTTCAGGTGGCAGCAACAATAAAGGCAGAAATCAGACATGGAATATGACCATTACACCTTTCTAAAAACAGATCTGTAAAACATATTTGAAGGTAAAATTCAATGCAGGCCTTTTGTGTTAGATTGTATGACATAAACAACATTTTACAATATGCGTTATTTAGATTTGAGTTCCAGGCAAAGAGCATCACAGATTAGCGGAAAAATGCGTTTTTAAGTATTTCAAAAGTCTTTGTGAGATAAATGTATTTAAAAAAAAAAAAATAAAAAAAAAATATCCCACCAGATAATAACAAGTTAGATATTAAGTTGTGAGCATCAGTGCTTGCCGCAGTCCTCTCTGGGCGTGGTTGAATTTGATTTAAACCGATCACAGTATTTTATTTTCTTCTTCTTTGGAGTTAATGTAATGTTATTTTATTCCTGTTTATCCGTCTGCCAAGAACCCAAAGCAACTTCCTGTGCCAGTGAATTACACTCAACAGCACAACGGGTACACATGCGGTGGTAAATAACGATGCACATTACTCGTCGTTATGTTTAAGTTTTGGTTGCCAGTATAACGTTTTTAATAGTATTTTAATGGCACCTTAGGTTACAGTGAGCTACTTTACGTACCGTGGCCACGAGTTGCTGAGACTGAGCCGCCGCCACCAGCTCCGTCCGAGGCCGCTTCACGGCGGTCGGAACCACCGCCGTGTCCGCCACTCTCTTCTTAGGTTCAATCATCCCGGGTTAGTCGACACAAAAAAAACAACAACGCAAAAGCGGGTAACTTTAATGCAAAAATGTACCAAAAAAAATGAATGGAGGTCTCTTATGGGAGAACGTCGAATGATATAGCACCAACGAAGAACACGGAAGGAGTACTTCCGGGTTACGAGGCGTGTGATTGGTTGAAGTTTGTACCGGCTGATTTGATTGGTGAATTTGCCTGTTGTCGTGCTGATTTGCACCGGATGTAAAATAACATCAGTTCCGCTAATACGAAAGGTAACAATTGTTTTACAACTTCTCCTGAATTACTGCTCCATTATGCACCGTGTATGTATTTCAGACTGGGATGTGTGTTTAAGAGGTAACCAGTGGTCCTGTTCGTGTGGTATTGTTTGGTTAAACAGGGTAGCTGAGTAGAAGACATTGCTTTAATCTAGCCTGATTATTAGCCTGAGTGCTACTTTTCAATTCATTTCTCTGTTCGTTTTTTTTTTATACACAAGAGATACTGAACGCATTTATACTCCCTGAATCTCATAACAAGCAAGTCCAGCTTCTTAGGGGATTAGAGGATTAAATATTAGATATATTTTTGAAACTTTGTTCTTCACGCTTTTAAGGTGACTTTAAATTGGCAGGGTGTCGCTATATTCAAATTTTTATGTTTATTTTGTCTGCAGTCACAAAAAGTGTGTATGTTAAGATTTATTTCTGTTTAGCTTTTGGTCTGGCTGCTATCAGTAGAACTGGGATATATATTAAAATGATGAATATGCATAAAACACGAGTGCTCTTGAACCAGGATGTAATTTGTTGTTTGTAAATATTCCAGTGACCTAAATGCTTATTAAGACTTTATCTCCTATTACACTGATTGATCCCTTAACCACATATCGTATAACTTTTAGGAAGCTATGGTAAAACTGTTTCTTTTTCCTCCCAAGAGTTTATTGATTCAGTTAAATTGGAGCAAGTAGTTTGGTAGATGCTCTGAGTCTTTGCTATAGGACTCGTATAGGACTTGTAACATCAACAAGGTTAAAGATGTTTCCAATACATCAAATTGTTCAATTTACAGAATCAGACACTTCTGGTACAGTATATGTCCTTCATGTCCTCTGCATGTGTATGTCCTGTAATTTTTTTCATCCCACCAAACATTTGATTTTGGATTCATCTACAAAAAACAACCTTAATTGTCATGATGCTCCAAATAATCAAACATCTGTCTTTACCAGTTTTCTAGATTTGTTCACTGATACCTGGAGTCTCTGTTGAAACGATGTCTCACCGTGATGGCTTAGCCTCAGAGCCGGCTGGGCTGGACGGTCTGCCGCCGCTGTACAGCATTGCTAAAGGAGAGGTGGTTTCTGTGCAAACCTACGGAGCCTTTGTCCGACTGCCAGGATACAAGAAAGAAGGTAGAAAACAACCTTGCAAACATTTACAAAGATTTAATTATTCAGAAGAAAAGCAGTCACAGAAGCAAACTCAATGGAAGGAATCTCAATAATTGGAAGAAATACTGCAGTAAAAAAAAAAAAAAAAGAACACGCATACTAAATACAGACAAAAAAGTAGAAGTCTACGATGGTGCTTTCTCACCCAGAATTAGGAGAAGAAACTGCAGGTCACCAAAGCTACACAATGCTACTGGAGCAGGATTTCAACATCTATACAGAATTCCTTTTCTGGTTGCAAGAAAATTACAATTATCTGTTTTGTTTTGTTTTGTTTTGTGTGTGTGTGTGTGTGTGTGTGTGTGTGTGTGTGTGTGTGTGTGTGTGTGTACGTGTACGGGATAGTGAGGTTGGCAGCATCCTGCAATTTGAAGACACGAAACAAGAGATGATGAAAAAAGTTTATATTACTGTAAAACCCTTGTTTGTTTTTTTAATATGTTGACTTATTTTTTTTAAATATTTTTCCACAATCACAGTGTCTTTTAAACCAGTTTCAGTTTGTGTTTTTTCCAGTCCTTGTAACGTCCTACTAAAAGAACTTCACTGCATTTACAGACAGGAGATACAGGGGGGGTTGAGAAAAGGAAGCAATGTTAAGAAGTGGGACAGATTGATGAAGTGGGATGTCTCGTATCTATATTTACAATAGGGTTACCTCTTTGATAATGAAAAATGATTTATTGTGGCTGTGATACATTGCCCTTGACCTACATGTCTCGTGAAACACCAACTACTCATTTGCACCACTAGAGGTCCAACTGAGCAAAGTTTAAGAAGCTAAATCTAGGATCTGCTTCCTAAAAATATGCTTTAGATAGAAATATTTTATTTTGTTTAAATAAGACCTGATCAAAAGTGAGAATCAGTGAAGGTAATTGAGTATGGATGCATGGAGAAGACAAACTTTTGTTAATGTAAGTAATTCTTGTTAATATTCTTATCTGTCTTAAAGCTTTCTAATGGCCAGAAATAAGGAATACTTAAATCTTTCAGTATTCATCGTCAGCAAAACAAATATATATTTGTGTCTAAATCCTTTAGAGAAATTGTCTGCTCTGCATTTATGTATTCTTTAGATGTACTTTTTCCCTTAAACACAAAGGTCTGGTGCATGTGAGTGAGATGTCTGCCTCCCGGGTTGAGAATGCCTCAGAGATCGTGGATATGGGGGAACAAGTGTGGATTAAAGTTATCGGGAAAGAGGTAAAAGCACACGCACACACCCCTGTCTTTCTGAGAAAACTCATTGACATAATACCTTCCTCAGCCCCGTATGCTGGGATCAGACGACACAATATATATTTGTCTTTCACAGTGGTTACTGTGTCAGATTAGTCATTAAAGTGTCATAAATTCTTTCCAAGTCTTTGTCAGGAGACTGGCAACACTACCAGTATGACCCGGACCAATCGTCATTCACGTTCGTGTGTGACTTCATGTGTCGTTGGGGAATGAGGATCACGACAGAGACGCTATGTGTGATTCACTCTGTCCTCCTGTTGGTCGACATCAAGTAATGGGTCATGGGATATGTCAAATTAGGCCGCTAAAAACAAAACAACAACAAAAAAAATCTGAAAACTTTTCATCAGGGTGTCATCCAGTGTCCCAGATGCCCCATTGCTGTTCTTCAATTATGTCACATTACAAGGCCCGTTTGTCGTTTCAAACGTTCATATTCAGGCTAAACACTGGAAATTTGTTGGCGATGACTAAATTGTGTTCTTAATCGCACTGAATTTGTGTAGTTTGATCCCGGCATACCTGAATTTAAAACTTCACAGCTAAGTGTCCAATCCCAACCCTTGCCCTAACCTCATTCAAAACGTAATCCTAAAACCTACCCTTAACCATCAAACAGCCCTTTGAAGGGATGTGAGAAAGTGAGGACCAGCCCCCCCCAAAAAAATATCCTCCCACATAGACACACGTAACAAGCATGTGTACACGTGTAAAACGCACAGAGGATGATTCCACCTGTCTCTTCTGCTCCTCAGATTCAGGGTGACAAGGTGAAGTTGTCCTTCTCCATGAAAGCGGTCAATCAGGGCACAGGGCGGGACATGGACCCCAACAATGTCTTGGCAGAGTAAGTGCTGACAGTTTTATTGTACGTGCGTGCGCTTGGACACGGGTGTGCTATTATCATCTGTGTGTGTGTCTGTAGGCAGGATGCGAGGCGACGCAAACAGTTTCGAGACCAAACCGGCAACAGGATCACACTGGAGGCTGTACTCAACACAACGTGTTCAAAGTGCGGCTGCAAGGGTACGAAAGCAACTTCACTATAAGACCGTCAAATCATAAAAGAACAAAACGCAGAAAATACATTTGTTTTAAATTCATTAAATTATCTGTTTGAAATCACTCTTAAGTTTGTGTAGCAGGTTTCAACAAATCATTACTCACTTCAGGTCACTTCACAAAGGACTGTTTCTCTGCTCCGGGGCTGCAGTACGCCCTTTTGCCTGAAGAGGATGATGAAGAGCCACAGAAGCAGCAGCAGCAGCAGCAGCAGCAGCAGCAGCAACAGCAACAGACCTCCACAGTTACACCACTGCAAGACTTAGACAAAAAGAAGAAAAAGAAGGTGAAAATGTGATGATGAATGCCCTGCACGGCTCTCACTTACAGTTCTCCTCCACCTTTTCCTTAGCCCAGTCATCTGATGCAGCAACCCACACGCCTCTCTGTGACACCACACGTCTGTGGTTGTTGCTTCATGTGAACCTTTGTCCAGTATGATTTGTGCTGATATCATTGGAAAATACTTGTTTGGTTTTGAGGTCTTGAAACTGCCGCTTTTTGTGTATTTATCCTCCAGGAAAAGAAAATGAAGAAGAAGAAGAAGAAGAGGGAGAGGAGGGATTCGGAGAGCGACAGCAGCAGCAGCAGCGGTGAATGTAAATCCAAGAAGAGGCGCCATGACAACACTCACGACAGAGAGGACAAAAAGAAGAAGAAACACAAAAAACATAAATCCCACAAACACAGCTAAGATGCACATCTACAGCCACGCACACACATACACATACACATACACACACACACACACACACACACACACACACACACACACACACACACAGATTGCAGTTATCAGGAAGGTTCATAAGGGGAAGTGGGTAGCAACAGACGGAGTGAAAGACTTCCAGCAGTGTATCTTCCAGTAATATCTCCACCAACAGCTTATTATAGAAACCATCCATTTAAGTTAAAGGAAACTTTTCTTACTGTCTGTCCATATTATTGGCAGTACTTCCTGTCAAGATTAAAAGCTCAAGGTCAGTGCTGTAAAAACAAATTACCATGTAACAATCCCCACTTGTCCTGAAGTAACCTCTGAGTCTATGCTCATTAGTAATCAAATAGGTGAAAGCAATATGGCAACGATAGGCTGTCCCTTTCAAAATCCAGATATTGTTTACAGCTATCCGGTTTTTGATGCTATGGGAAATCCATTAAGCCGACATGAGGTGGGTAAATCTACACAAGACACGCACAGAAGAAAGAGTACATGCACAAACAGAAAGTGTACTGCACCACAAGTGAGGAACCTCATGACACAGTGACATCCTGAGGTTTGCATGCAATTCGTGTGTACATTTTACAGTGCGTGTTTGTGTATTTTACCTCCAGGGGGACACGTCACACACAACCTTCTTCCTGCATGTCAACTGCTAACACCATTAAAGCTGTTTGTTTGTAAAAGGTAACTAAATGCCTCTTGACTTCTTTGTTCAACGACCTTGAACTCATAATGTTGCTGTTAAAGGCAGTACTTGGACACCAAAACACACACAACACACACAAATCGTCAGTTTGGGTCTGGTGCACCCAGAGATCATATTAAGTCAATGTTTTCAAGTAAGCGCTGAACTGCATAGATCTCAGGCTGGGTTGTGTCCCATGAGGTCAAAGCTGTACTAAGACAGAGTAACTTTTTGTTTTTTGGAAAGATGACCTCTTGTTCAGTGAAAGACAAGATAAGGTCACGCCAGAGAATCTACATCTTGTTTCTTTTGTGCTGCCTCGACCTAGTTTTAAGCTTCTGCCTGTGAGTTTGGTGGAGTGATAGATTGTTTCCAGCTACAGTGGTTTGAAACAAACCAGTGGCCTTCACTGGCAGTAACTTCAATTTACTCATTTCAAGGATCTTCTTCATTTTCTTTGTCTTTCTCTTGTTTACACAACTGTAGCAACAGGCAACAGAAAACGGTAAAACGTGGAGTCTGCATCTGTTCACAATGAATTACAAAGTTTAATTTGACCTCGGGGTGAACTGAAGTCTTTTTTCCATACAAGATATGTGGCATCTCTGCTTCCACAAAGGATTAGCCAATTTGCTTTTTAAATGTTTGATTATTATGTTAAATTATTTGGGAAAAACTTGAAGATCTGTAAATAGTTACAGTCTCAATAATTTCATTAGAATTCACACTAAGGGAACTAGAGGTAATCTTTTTTATAAAGTCAGATTTTTAATGCGAGGTAAAGCCATGATCTAAAGTCACTCCTTCTGATAAGTGTGCTGGTGCTTATTTTGAAAATGCTTTTCTGTTTGTTAGCTTGTTTTAATCAGTTTTAGTTCACTTTAATCATTGCTTCAAACTGACCCTCAATTGAGCGATTCTAATATAAAAAAAAATTCAGTGAGTAAATATTTGTTAGCTTTCTCAATAGCTTCCAACTTTAATATAGTTTTAAAAACAAATGTAGCATTACTGTGGGACTTTTACATATAAATGAAGATCTGTTAAATTAAATCCCTCCAAAAATGTTGACACAATGCTGACTAAGCAAAGCAGATAAATCTGTATTTCAGAGTTTTGAAATCTGTTGCGACATTCCCGCACTGGAAAGCGTTAACATCACCCAGCAATCACTGTTTTGACACAGCTGAAGGAGACAGCAACAGTTGCGACTAAAGTGATGAAGAGGAGGCAGCTGTAGGAGCTAAAAGAGTGGCGGAAAAACCTGATAAGTGTCGACGAATAGTTTCTAGAGGATAGTCCTTATTTAAAAATTAAAATAAATTTAAAAAAAATAAAAACTCAGCATTCAGAGAAAATTCTTAAGGTCAAAACAGAAAGTGATTAACAGCGAGCACCAACATGGATAATCTTAGCGTTTTCTTGTAGAAAAGCGCTTAAAGAAGAGGTGGGACCGAGGGCAGAATCAGATGTCACGTTGCTGCTCCTGTAGGTTAGTATTTGTAAAGTATTTAGAGTAAACCGTGTAGCTATTTCAAGTTTTGTAAAACTATTAACTGCCAGAAGCGGTCAGCAAAAGTTCCACGCTGCAGATTTCATTAAATTGTGCTCAATGCACCTTGCCCATTCGCTAACATACCGATGCTGCAGTACACGTTAGCTGTGTGCTCCAATCAGGTCTCAAGAGTCACGCCTCCTGCTCCAACGCACATCCCATATTTGGAAGTTCCTGGCTCCAACTGGAAAAGACGGCATCGGCCATAAAGTCATTCTCTGGGGTTCATTTCGGCTCCAGTGCAAACTAATGGGTGATGTCATCAATCAATCTGTCTATCTCTATATACAGTCAACTCTGTTTTCAACGTGCTGACTTTCTTACACTGAAGGTGCTAACTGTTACAGTTTAACGAGGGAAAGGGCCCGAATGCACAACACTGAGGTGTGAAGCAAACAGAGACTTTTTACTTACAACGACTTGTTGAAAATACAAACGCCTGGCAGGTGAACACAGTCATTTGGATAAGCACAGTCGAAAATTCAGGCAGGGTCCATCCAAATCTAAGCTAAGGCTTAAATCTGAGGGATGGACCCTTAAGATCTGACAACCAGTGGTGGCAGACTACCAGAGGAGATGTACAGACTCGGCTGATTGACTGTGTGGCTGCAGGTGAGCAGATTCTGGAGTTGGGAGCAGGTGAGGTGGGCACAGAGAGGTACTGGCGACCTCTGGTGGGTGAAGGGCTGTCAAACCCAAGTTTATAGGGTCCATCCTCTGGGAACCATGAATGTTTGTACAAAATATAATGACAGTACAAATAGTGGACTGTCCACCCGTGGGATCTCTAGATGCACCCCACTAAAACTCAGGGCAAATACTATACTTATTTCCGAGCTTTCCACTGCATCCCGCCATCCTCCACAGACTCCTTCTGCTAACTAAGATCTGTTTATGCTGCTCAAAGCCTCTGAAAAATCCATGAAATAGACACTGAGTTAACTTTTGTCAAACTCCTGTTTACAATGAACAAACTTAATTTCAAATCATTTTTCCCAACCACTTTTATCAAACATACAATCCCACCCATATCTCATGAGTTTATCTGATATTTATTTCATCACTCTCCTTAGCTTGGAAATGGGATGGGCTTCTTGGAAATACTTGACATCATTTCACTGCCGAGGACACACAGCGAAGGAGTCGTGACAACACTTTAATCATCCATGTTCAAACTTTTTTCAGTAGGTTTAGGATTTCAGGGTTTTATCACACGGAGAAGCAGAGCCACACGTGTCAACCTTTTGTCCATTACTTTCAGTTTTTTATATACAGTGGGTATGGAAAGTATTCAGACCCGTTTAAATTTTTCACTCTTTGTTTCATTGCAGCCATTTGCTAAAATCAAAAAAGTTCATTTTATTTCTCATTAATGTACACTCAGCACCCCATCTTGACAGAAAAAAACAGAAATGTAGAAATTTGTGCAAATTTATTAAAAAAGAAAAACTGAAATATCACATGGTCATAAGTATTCAGACCCTTTGCTGTGACACTCATATTTAATTCACATGCTGTCCATTTCTTCTGATCCTCCTTGAGATGGTTCTACTCCTTCATTGGAGTCCAGCTGTGTTTAATTAAACTGATTGGACTTGATTAGGAAAGGTACACACCTGTCTATATAAGACCTTACAGTTCACAGTGCATGTCAGAGCAAATGAGAATCATGAGGTCGAAGGAACTGTCCAAGGAGCTCAGAGACAGAATTGTGGCAAGGCACAGATCTGGCCAAGGTTACAAAATCATTTCTGCAGCACTCAAGGTTCCTAAGAGCACAGTGGCCTCCATAATCCTTAAATGGAAGAAGTTTGGGACGACCAGAACTCTTCCTAGACCTGGCCGTCCAGCCAAACTGAGCAATCGTGGGAGAAGAGCCTTGGTGAGAGAGGTAAAGAAGAACCGAAAGATCACTGTGGCTGAGCTCCAGAGATGCAGTAGGGAGATGGGAGAAAGTTCCACAAAGTCAACTATCACTGCAGCCCTCCACCAGTCGGGGCTTTATGGCAGAGTGGCCCGACGGAAGCCTCTCCTCAGTGCAAGACATATGAAAGCCCGCATAGAGTTTGCCAAAAAACACATGAAGGACTCCCAGACTATGAGAAATAAGATTCTCTGGTCTGATGAGACCAACATTGAACTTTTTGGCGTTAATTCTAAGCGGTATGTGTGGAGAAAACCAGGCACTGCTCATCACCTGCCCAATACAATCCCAACAGTGAAACATGGTGGTGGCAGCATCATGCTATGGGGGTGTTTTTCAGCTGCAGGGACAGGACGACTGGTTGCAATTGAAGGAAAGATGAATGCGGCCAAGTACAGAGATATCCTGGAAGAAAACCTCTTCCAGAGTGCTCTGGACCTCAGACTGGGCCGAAGGTTCACCTTCCAACAAGACAATGACCCTAAGCACGCAGCTAAAATAACAAAGGAGTGGCTTCGGAACAACTCTGTGACCATTCTTGACTGACCCAGCCAGAGCCCTGACCTAAACCCAATTGAGCATCTCTGGAGAGACCTGGAAATGGCTGTCCACCAACATTCACCATCCAACCTGACGGAACTGGAGAGGATCTGCAAGGAAGAATGGCAGAGGATCCCCAAATCCAGGTGTGAAAAGCTTGTTGCATCATTCCCAAGAAGACGCATGGCTGTACTAGCTCAAAAGGGTGCTTCTACTCAATACTGAGCAAAGGGTCTGAATACTTATGACCATGTGATATTTCAGTTTTTCTTTTTTAATAAATTTGCACAAATTTCTACATTTCTGTTTTTTTCTGTCAAGATGGGGTGCTGAGTGTACATTAATGAGAAATAAAATGAACTTTTTTGATTTTAGCAAATGGCTGCAATGAAACAAAGAGTGAAAAATTTAAAGGGGTCTGAATACTTTCTGTACCCACTGTATATATATATATATATTTCTACACAGATATGTGGACATAAGCAGACACATTACAAGATGGTTACACTCCGAATCTCTAATTTGTGTGTGCTTCATCCTTTGTGAACTTTTCAAGTCAGGGTAACTTCAGGTGGTGGCCTGATTCCTCCTGCACCCTTTCACCCCTTCACCCCGCCTCTACTTGGCAGTGCATCGCTAACACATGACACCAGTCTACTGTGGGAGGGGACGATACGAACACGCTTTGGCAAAACTTCCCTCTAACGCAGCCAGGACAAGTGCAAGATACACGCTTGTCCGTACACATACACGGAGGCAGGAGTTGTTGAGGAGCTATAATTAACCACCATGTGAGTCCCTGCAAAGCCAACTGTGATGGAAAATGTGGTCACACAAGTTGGGGTCTATTTAGATTTGTACAATTGTGTTGCACTACTGAACTCTCCCCCTGCTGTTTTCTTTGAGAGGTAACTATCTATGGCTCGGATCGGAGCGCATTGAGGCTCGGCCCACTCAAAAGTTCAGATCTGAAATTAAGAGAGCAACGATAACCTTGTGCTGAACCTCCATTAATGAAACTTTACATAAGTGCAGACTCCATAGTAGAATAAAGTGAAATTTACCTCGAGGACAGTAGCTTGTGTCCCTGTTTGACCTTGTGGTTCGGTAAACTTTGTTGTTACAGAGCAAACGTCTTGAAGCGCCCAACTGCCACACATGAACATTAAAAATTCCCAGAGCAATTCCATTTTTTATTTTATCTTTTATTTAGTATTTTTTTTTAGATTTCAACAGGCAAACTTTTCAAATTTCAAAACACTTTTCCAGGCTTTTCAGGAAAAAACAACAACACATCATTGGAATTCATTCAGGGTTTCTTACAGTAGAAGGGACAACCTATATAGAGAAGGGAGGTCACAGTCAGCAGTAATGTTAATACTGAAGGTACAGTACGAAGGGACACTGAGGGGGATCAGCAGCAGCCATACAAGTTTTTAGCTTGGCCTGGGTTCAAGTGGTGTTAAAAAGTTTAGGGATGCAGGGTTTTAGCTGATGCAAGATGTTGGGTTTTACTCTGCCTTCTCATAGCGACGTGTGCAAACAACTTGTCCAATCGAAAGAGTCTAAGGTAGAAAGAGAGAAAGTCAGAATACGAGAAACACGCTTGTACAGAAGTTACAGAAGTACAGAAGTATATATTTCATTGCTGGATGTACTGACCAGTGTGAGACCGTTTCCGCTGACTTCCCTAACCAGACTGGTCTCTTTGCCGTCCCACCTCTGTATGTGCACCATCTTCCCATCGTCTATTGTCACAATGGACTGCAGGAAGCAGAGATACAACCAGACGTGGTTAATACACACAAGATTACATCATCCCATGAATGAATGTTTACATCGTTCAGTAAAAGTTAATGCATATTTATGTTTTCATTTTATGCCTCTCTATTTCACCTCTTTATAAACAACTTTAAAAGACAACTATTGTACCTTTTACCCTTATATGACAATGCATCATTACAGATTAAACTACCTAACACAATGTAAAATAGTTCAAATCAGCTCCACCTTGACCAACTACAACAGAAAAATGCTTTTTTAGCAAACCTCCTTGAGAAAGTACGCAACTTTAGCTAAAGGAGGAGGACAAGTAAGTTATGATATGTTGGGCAATACTAAATGTAGTGCAACAGTAGGGGAAGAAGAAAATTGTTGCAAAGTGAGTCAGTAATATAACTCACAGCCAACAGCAACCTTTTTCTGAACATTAGATAACATTAGTCACCTTAAGCAACACGTTTTGGCTGGAAGCAAAAACCCTAAATTATATTGCTTAAGGTTGTGTTTTATCACTTGTAATTTTATCCTTTCATTTTAAATTTTGTTCAAGGCATAAGTAGTTAAATATTCCGTACTTAATCTCTCTCTGTCTTTTCCTCTGCTACTAAATCTTCATCTTGAATTTAGGCTTTTTTGCTAACCTTTGCTGGCCTTTATGTCTATTTTCTTTGACCCTCACCTCTCACCTCTGACCTTCTGACAAGTTACAGTTGTTTGTTCAGCCATCCATCCTCCTCGTGACTTCATTTATCACTGTCATATATTTGTGGTGACCTCAGCATTTCTAAATGTGTCGAGTGAGTTTTAAGGAGGTTGGTTTAATGAGTGGTCACCTGATATAAAGCCACTTAAAGCCTCTTTATAAAAGACAAAACATAAAAATGTGAAAAAAATGTTTTTCCCTTGAGTGATTGGTATTCTTCAACAGCCTATTGTCGTTGCAACCTGACCTTTGACTTCTCACCTTAACCTTCCTGTCATCGGCGGTGGTCTCATCAAACTCCTCTGCCAGCTTGAAGGAGAGCTCTGTGTTCTTAATGGTGCTCTGGGTCTTCACCGTCACCATGTCGCCGTCCACGGAGATAATGGTGGTGGGCTTGGTCATGTTGCCAACCTTGCGTGTAGCAAAGCCCACACCTGTACATAACAAAGACATATGAGTAATGCAATGTTCTGGGAGAGGATTAAAAAGATAATCTATCTTTGTTACACTGAAGTATTGATAAACAACTATGCTGCTGGAGTCCTGTAAATGTCCCCACTGTGGGACTAATAAAGGATTATCTTATCTTATCTTACAAGACTAAAGGCACACTAGTAGACATGTGAAGCTGCGATGCTCATCCAATGAACTGATTTAACAAACAGGCAACGCCTTCCCTCAGCTGTCCTTAGGTCCACATCACGAAATGTTAATGTCAGCAAAATACATGCAAATTAGCAGTGAACACAAAGTACATTTAAGACTGAAGGTTGTGTGATTAGTTTTTCGTGTATTTGTTCACACAAAAATAAATAAATAAATAAAATGCTGACTTTTTTGTCAATGGTGCTGGATTAAAAATGAAGGAATCACCAACGTTAGCTTGAGGGGAACATGAATGTGTACCTACTTTCATGCTAATCCATAAAATATGGCAATGGGATTCATCCTCTCATGAAGATAAATGAACCAAATTTTCTCCCAATACATCAAGCAGATGTTGAAATATTTGAACACCAAAATTATTCAGTAGTTGGTGAGATAATATCCTCATAGTTTTAGTTTTCTTTGCTGTGATTATAGTCTGTAAACCCTGATCACATTAAGGTTTGCATAGCTACGCTGAAGGATGGACCAATCAACGACCAGTGTTGGTGGTTAAGTGCAGCACCGTTAAATTTGGGCTTTTTTTTTGTTGGTTTTTTTGGCTCTTTTGCAACATAGTTGCAGCAGTGGTTTGGCTCATCTGGTGGTTAATGCCAATTGGTTGCAGTTGGTATGCTGCTCAAATGGTTTCAACATTAACCCAAAGTCTATGCCCAGTAGGATGCAACGACTGGAAATGATTCCCTCCAAAGAATGTCCAGACCTATGGTGGTGAATTTGGGCCTGGTATCACCAGGTTTGAGATATTCCACAAATAGCCAAAATTGTCAACCTACATCAAAGTCATCAAGACTGTTATTCTGGGGATTAAGAATATCTGTAGCAACTTTTAAAGCAATATATCTAATAGTAGTTGAAATATTCAACTAGTGTCCCTAAAGCCCTTAATGTGTATATTATTTATAGATATCTAGTTGGGTAGGTTGATTCAAGTTCAGTTTGCCCTCCGGGTCTCCTTCAACTGACACACTCTCTAATCTCTATTTTTCTACAAGCAAACCACGTTCTTCAAACACTGCAGAGTCACATTGACCTGACTGCCTGTCTGAACATGAGTGTGTGCAAACTATTACTTGCTTTCCTTTCAGAGTGTGTGTGTGTGTGTGTGTGTGTGTGTGTGTGTGTGTGTGTTTGTGTGCGTGCATATGAGGGATTAAGAGTTCATTTAATTGGTTACTCACACCCTTTAAAATCGGTTTTAAAATGACAATCCAGTTTATGTCCAGAAGCAGCTGCGTTCCCACAATCAGTAGAACAAAAGTCCTTTTGTGTGTGTGTGTATGTGTGTATATGCGTCATTGATCAAAAGGATTGGGGTTAGAGGTTATAGGGAGCTCTGGTTTCTGCTGTGGTCAGAGGAGGAAGGTCGATGGTAAAATGGCTCTAAGGTCACTGGGCATGACTCTCTCACGCAAAGTCGAATAGTATTGTTACATTCTCAACAGTTGTAAATTCAGAGCACTTGCCCCCATCACACACACTGAAACTATGTGCGAGATACTTTGAAGCCAACTTTATCTGCACGTTCTCGTCCCAATGGCTGCTTGGCGTTGGGACCATCTTAATATTCAACTCCTCCCATAGCCTCGAACAATGAACAGCTTTCAGCAAAGGTCACCCACATTATACTCAAGTGTGTGTGTTTGTTTGTTTGTTTGTGTGTGTGTGTGTGGGGGGGGAAGGGTGGGAGTGTGTGTGTGTGTGTGTGTGTGTGTGTGTGTGTGTGTGTGTGTGTGTGTGTGTGTGTGTGTGTGTGTGTGTGTGTGTGGATGTGTGTGTGGGGGTTGGGTGGGTGGGAGTGTGGGAGTGTGTGTGTGTGTGTGTGTGTCTGTGTGTGTGTGTGGGGGGGGTGGTGGGAGTGTGTGTGTGTGTGTTTGTGTGTGTGTGTGTGTGTGTGTGTGTGTGTGTGTGCGTGTGCATGTGTGTGTGCGTGTCTGTCACTTGCTTGCCATTCAGACTTTCCCACAGTGGAGTTGATTTTCTTTTCCCTACTAAAAGAGAGCCCCTCCCTCATTTCCAGCTCTTAGGCCATGCGGTCAACCACTCTACCTCTTTTTTTTCCTCCCCCACTGGTACCCATCTTCTTTTCCCGCTTTATTTTTGTCCCTGTTCCTCTCTCCACTCAACCCCTCTTTCTTCTTCTTCCTCTTTTATTTCATTCTCCATTTTGGCTCCTCCTTTACTTACATCTCAACTTTCCCACATCCTGAATCAACACCTACTTAAACAGCTTAAGCATAAACACACACCTCAAACCATTCATCTTCCCTCCACCCTATTTTCACATGTGCGAACATGCAGCACCAGGACATCCTCTTCTGTTACACACGCATGCGCACACACATGCACACACACATGCTTACATTGCCCATACACAAAACACACACACTTACCCAGCTCCTTCATGTATTCATCAAATTTCTCGCTGTCCTTGAGGTTCCATGTGCCAACAAAAGCCCCGGCCATATCTGCAGCGGTGTGGAGGAATGAGGGTGAGAAAGAGAGAGAGAGAGAGAGTGTGTGTGTGAGTGTGTGTGTGTGTGATGCGGAAAAGCTGGGGAGCTTCAGAATGAGAGAAGAGGGAGAAAGGCAGAGAGTGTAGTCAGCACCGCAGGCCTCGCTGCGATCCTACTGGCTGGATTTATACCGGCTGTTCATGATGTCATCAGGCTGTGCAGAGGCTGCAGGGGAGGAGAGAAGAGGGCTTGGGGGAGGTGGAGACACAGACACAGTGACAGCACATGATATATTTGGTTTTAAAATGACTACGCTGCAAATTAAGACATATATTTGAATGGCTTGTTTGCCTCTGTCCGTTTTGTCTCGATAGTTTCTGTGTAGTGCAGCAGCGCAGTTGTGTAGAAGTAATTTCTTACAGCTGTTTCTTCGACACTTACTGTTTGAACATTTGAGGCAGAGTGGAAGAGGGAGGATCAGAGAGAGCAACAGAGGCTTCGTTACAGAGATAGAGAAAGACAAGAAAAATAGCCTGATGGAAGGAGGGGCGACGATTGATTTTTTTTTTCCTGCAGGGGGTGATAAAGGTTGAAAATGTCAGCCTTCTCTGACCGTCCGCGAGTCTTCACTCTTTACTGTGGGTTGTTATCACTTAGGTTTGCTGTTTTTAAGACTCTTGAAACCTGTTTGGCAATCAGACTTAGAGACACTAAATGAAACTGACGAGGCTGTTATTTGTATTGTTGTAAACCACAACCACACAGTCCTGGTGAAGATCAGTTGAGTGTTTAAAAGTTAAACTCTAAAGATTTTTGTCCCACATTTAACTTGTTTGATACTTTTTAGTCATAAATATCTAATGTTAGATCGAAATAATTAAGCTGTTAAGCCACAATAAGATTAGCCTAACACTACACTACATTTCTATACTTCCAAGACCCTCAGTGGGTTCTGGAGTCCCTGATTATAGACCAAAACAAACTTACAACAAACCTTTATCTAAAAGAATAGTTTTGCAATGCACTTTTCACTTGTTCACTTTCTCGCAGATAGTTAGATGAGAAAATTTAAATCACTCTCATCTCATCTGAAGTGTAATAATTACAAGCTGTGGGTTTTATGGGGAATTAAATTCTGCACTATTTCTTATCAAGGTGCAGTTATTCTCCGATCTTCGAGCTGATCTGATAGCTATTGTGTTGCAGGCTGATGACTCAGCTCTGCAACAGAGACCACAATAAAGGAGAGTGATATAAATCTTCTCATCCACTTCTCAGCAAGATAGCATTTGTCAATAAGGAGAAATCCTTTCAAACGAAATCAAATTTTAACCCCAAGGCCCAGTCCCAACGCACACACACACACACACACACACACACACACACACACACACACACACACACACACACAGAGTGTTCATTTAGAAAAGCACAAATGTCCACTTATCATCCGTCTGTCTTGAAATCCCCCTCTCTGCAAATGACTGGTCTGATGATCTCTGGAAGTTGTGTAATAACAAACCCACATTAAAACTAACACCCTGAAACCCCCCCCCCCCCCCCCCCCCACACACACACACACACACTGTGGGGGGAAAAAGTCAATAGTCTATACTGTTACATCATAGCACACCATGTTACACACCCTGTCCCACTGCTCTAGTCCCTCACTGGTGTCCCTCTGCTCCTGTCCATTAGCGTGTCTTAACTAGCACATGTGGTTGACGGAACGAATCGGTGGCATGCACAGGCTGACTTTTGACATAAACAGGTGTGAGAGACACATGGAAAAAAAAGGAGAGGAGGAGAGCGGGAGGAGGTGAAAGGTTCACAATCTTTTAGCTGCTGCATAAATATGGGTAAGAGTAGGAACTTTTTTTTTTTTTTTTCTTTCTTCTAACTACTGGCTCTGAATGCTTAAAACAGGAACGAGATTAAACTAAAATAAACTTTGTCTCGAAAAAAAGAAATAAAATGAAAATAGGAACATGTTCCCAGGCTCTCAGTGGCTTTTCAGACGTGTTTCAACATGTGTTTGGGTGTGTGTTTGATTCATGCAATCCTATAATATAACGCTCTGGGATGCCACTGTGGTCATCAGTCATGGACTTTCTCCGGCAGTTCAAGGCAGGAAAGTCCATCTCCGTGAAGGCTCACATATGCATGCTGAGATTTAATAAAACCATAAAGTTGAGCACTATACAACCCCCATCCAGCTCGAGTAAACACGGATAACATTTGCATTGGCATTTACACGAGCAACAGCTTGTACTATCTGTGACATCTGTAATAATCTCAAGTGTAAATTGAGTTGAACCCGTTTGATCTGTGTACATGATAAAATTGATTTTTTTTCAGGCTAGACTGCTGTTTTGGAGGTTGTCGACCACAGATATAATTCCAGCACTTATACCATCCAGACAAACCTTGGACAGCTTGTTTGGCCTTAACACACAGGACTTTAGCCAAGGCGGGCACACGTGTGTGTGTGTGTGGGTGTGTGTGCAAATATACATGTACACTGAGCTGACATGAGCTGAAGGGCCTGGATTGCTGAACAGGAATGGATCCCAGAAGAGCAGAAGAGCAGAGGGATGTGTAGGGAAGCCATAAACATGATATTTCTTCCAGATCTCTGAGGGCTTTCCTGCACATGTTTGTGTGACTGCGTGAATAATACAACTGGATAAACATATGGACTTTACCACTCCCGTCTCTAACACAGCCATTTGTTCATTAATTAATTTGGCAGCCTCCCTCTCTCCTTCTCATTCTCTCTCCCCTTGTCCATATGCAGCGTGAGTGACAACATAGAAAGTTATTTACAGGGCAAAAGCTTGAACGGCATCAGGACACTACACAACTCAGATTACAGACGGAGCGGCAGACGTTTGAACATGCGTTAAGTCTATTTCAAGAAATCATCTTTTATAAACACTGTGTAACTAATGGCTTTATTATTCAAATGCACCATCAAATGAACAATAAGTCCTTCATAAATGATTATTTACAACTAAAAACCTTGTCTATATGTTCTGCAGTTCTTTTCCATGAGGTAAATAGTCCAACTGACCATGCAGAGGGGCTGAAAGGTTAATTAAAGAGCTTGTTTAAAAGACAAAGCATTATGTTTGTGGAGGATAAACACCAATCAGGAGTTGTTTTTACAACCTAGCAAACCCTGTAAAGCATCCTGAGACACAGTTTAATTTAAATATTGACATATTATAAAAGTGGTGGTGCCATTTTTGTGGCAGCTGTTGCCAAAGTACAAAGTGTAGTAAAAAAAAATTGTGTGTCTGACCTCTGCAAACAGGCCTAAAATTGTAATCCATAAATTGTTTCATAAATTCCCCAGTGAGCCAGCAACAAGTTTAAAAGAGAGAAACAAACAATCAGAGTCGGTAAAGGATAGTGCACAGAGCCAGGCTGTCAGATTTACCTCCATCTTCTTTGCAATTTGTACAATACGTTTTTAAAATTAAACCTGCATCATATCACTCTATTCCACAAAGGAATTTCATGACTAACTCATGATGATCATAGATAGACAGCTCTTCAAGGAACCACCTGACTTTTTTTCTGGATAGTCATGCCTGCTGCAACTTCCGGCTGCATGCTGGACTATAGAATAGGTACACCAGCCTCCTCTGCTGGTCACATACTGGCAATACAACATATGTATATCAGCCCCCAGGTGGTACGGCCCCTTACTTTTTATGATTTGGTATTTGTGTGAAAGATTTTGACCACAAAGCAGAATGTGTGTGAAAGAAGGTAATGCTGGAAACTTACAAACACCACATTAAAACATAAAGCATTAATCGACATGAATCCTCCAGGATCTCTACTTGTTTCCAACATAAAGTCAAAGATAAAAAAAAAAAAATAGGGCTTTCAACAACTGACAGAGTAATTATTATGCCTCTGTCTCAGCGCCAGCTGTTTCATCTCGGCTCCCTACTATCACTCTGTAAGTAAAGTGTATAAAATTCCCTACAAACAACAGCAAAGAAAGCGACCGAAATAAGGGAAATATACAGAGAAATAAATAAATGATTAAAGACGGACAATCTCGAGGAGCAGTTTTGTGTTTTGAATTTGGAGTTGGAGAAAAAAGACACACTGTTGGGTCTCAGTGGTGAGTCCAGGATAAGGAGCCGGAACAGAAATGGTTGCTTCCTGATCCAGTACCAACAGTACCCATGGAGACAGAGCCATGGGGGGGCAGTGTATTAAAAGATCAACTGGACACGGTGTGTGTGCTTGTGTTTCAATGTGTGTGTGCGCGTGTGTGTGCGCGTGTGTGTGTGTGTGTGTGTGTGTGTGTGTGTGTGTGTGTGTGGCAGCGTATTGGATTCCATCAGAGAAACTATGGTAACCGACCCCGAGACCGTCCGCTTCTGTCCCCCTCTGTCAGTGTGATTTTTTACCATAACTTTCCTCCTGTCTTTGTGATATAAAAGGTTCTTTCTCATTCACACAAACAGAAAAGCGTTTTAACAAAAGAAGTAGCTACCCGCTACGACTCACCAGTGAAGTCCTGTCCTCTCTGCTGTTTCTGGGAATTCTGTAAATGAATGAATCGGTGAATGACAGAAAAAGCAGATGACATGCAATCAAGGTGGATTTCAACCAGGGACGTTGTCATTTTATGATCACTGTTTTAAACTCCAGGCGCATTATCCCTTTTTTGCTTTCTTTTACTCAATATCTTTATATTCGACAGCTTTTAGATAAAAAAAATAAAAAAAAAATAAAAGGAAATCATTAAATGTAGATAAAAATGGTTTATACCCCTTAAAATAAAGGTGGAGACAATCACTTAAAAAAAAAAAATAGCTGTCTCAGCTATTAAGAAGCCTTTATTGTGGCTTATTGTTAGAAGCTTATCTAAAATTATGCTCCAATATCCTTCATGATCCAAACCTCATCCCTTTTGAAAACAACTTGTCGTTGCTAAATTACTTGGGTACCAAACAGCCACAACATTTTTAACAAACGTGGTTTCATTTGTAACCCTAAGATGCCAGAGTGCACCAACAACACAAAAACAGGCGGTTTCATGATGTTAAAATAAAGATGCAGCCTTACAGCAGTGTTGTCTGCCCCTTTTCTCTCTTAAAACTTTCTCCGTTTTGTGAAACGTGGCCTGCCCATCGGCGTCAAGCCTTCAAATTTATACAGCACGTTTCCGGTCATTTTCAAAATAAAGCTAGCCATCTAAAATTTGCTTCAAATTATTCTGTTATATTATGAAAATCGAAAACATGTGGAAATCAAATCTTCATTTAAAAAAAAAAAAAAAAAAACAAGTACACACACAGAGCACTATAATAAGTTAGCCACGTGTTAGTCAATACGTTATACTTTTGAAGGCAAACTCGCTTCGCTTCCGGTATTTCTCTGGCCTCTTAATTTGAAGTGCATCCATGGCAACCAGTGTCGCTACACGGATCTTGAGTGCATCCCGTTACTTTCCCAGGAAGCCAAGAGCCGAGAGTATGACAGCAGCAGCTAATGACGGATTAGAGCCAAATTCAAAACAATTAGTGGAACATAATTTTTGTGGTTAGCTCTGCTTTTTCGTTATATTTTTTTTGGAGAGACATGACGCCCTCACAGAGAGCCCACTATGGATGTGAAGCGTCGCGTAATGATAAATGGAGATTGGCAGGTGAGTGACGGTCGGGAATTTGTACTTACAGTTAAAATATTTAAAACTTTACAGAGGGGTGCAGTCAACATTTTCTGTCACAAATGGGTTAATAATCCGTCTTTAAACTGCAAAGGGTAAATTGTTGGTGGGCTATGTGGGCTTAGTCTGTGACACACTAACTTTTCACAGGTTGTTGCCCCATCCGAGTTGTGAAAAATGACATTATCATTACTATAGGAAAGTTAATAAAATTATAAGTCTCCACACCCTCCACAGACACACACACATGAAGAGAAAAGGCTGATTCAGTCTTATTTGGCCGGCCACAGCTGGCTCTTTATGAGATGGGTTTTTTTTTTTGTATGAGCGGAGCTTTTGTGTGTGAATGTGTACTGTTTCTCACTCTCAGTGGACCTGTGCGGTGTCTTGTTAAAAGGGGTCATGTTAGAGGTAGGGTCTTGTGTTTCTGTCTGTTGTTCTGCGTCTGGAAACAAAACAAAAAGAAAAACAAACCCCCGCTGAGCGGACGGATAACATCTCCCCGTCTCCATCAGTGCCAGAAAGTGAAACGTCAAAGATGCTCCGTTGTCTCTAATGCTTCATTAATCATGCAGATTCAGCTGAGCCCTAACCAGGTCAAGCAAGCTTTTGTTGAGGTGTGTGTGTGTGTGTGTGTGTGTGTTTTTAAGGAAGCCTAAATAATTCAGCCAATGGAGCAAGGTGCTTGAGGAATCTCAAATGGCCCTTGCACTCCCTGTGATGGAAAACACTCAAATCTGATCAGCCGGATTTGCTTTCACACTCATGCGCACGGCCACACAGGATGAGGAACTGGTGTTCTGTTACTTATAAGTTTTCCTTTGTGTACGAGTCTAGAGGAAGCCCACCGGGACCATGTCTTCAAAGTTAACATGCACACTTTCAAAAATCCAATGCTTTCTTTCTGTCTTTGTTCCTCCACCCCCTGACACGCTTCAGCTCCTCCAGTCCCCTTGTTAAAGCGACCTGCTGGAGCACCCCGGCCCTGGCCTATCCACCCCCAACCTGCCGGACATATCCACAAGTCTCTCTTTCCCCCTCGTCCTCCTCACCTCCCCCTCTTCCACACTCGTCATGCAGAGGAAAGCGCCCAGCGGCCCCATCTGGTCACGATTGTCCGCCCATGTGGTCAAAGTACACTACGGAAGGTGAATTCAAGGTTTTGGGTAGTTCGAATGCACCATTCATGAAGGGTCTATTGCGACTAGTGGCCTTTTCTAATGGTTCATAGATTAGTTACACAACATAATGGTTTTATGGTTTGAATTCTTTCTGTTTGGTAATAATGTAGCTATTACAGACAGATAATCTTCATAGGTTTTCACTTTCAACAGTCCATTGGAAAGGTTTTCCTGATGAACTAAAGCGCTAAGACAAAAAAATGTCATTATTGAAGAGGAAAAAGACTCGCTAAAGGACACGCTTATTAATAGCGTGTAACCAATCTCTAAAGCATTAATAACTAATTAATTTACCATTAGAAAAAACATTAGTTACATTTTAGAGAGTGGGTCAAATTTTTCAGTGTATGGGATTGTCATACACATGGGACAAGTTTCATAACCTAACGGTTATTTTTGTCTCACAAGGTGACAGTGCTGCTGAACCGCAGGGGTGTGGTGTCCTTTGAGCAACTGCTGCTGGATATCTCGGAGGCATTGGGATTCCCTCGCTGGCACAGAGCCAGAGTCACACGTCTGTACACGACACATGCACGAGAGGTGAGGCCCAACCATTAACAGACTAACTTGAAAGCGAGAAGGCAAAAATGTGCCCTCTAAATCCCCTTGTTCTTCCCACACTAAATGTGCAATATCTTCTAATTGGCTCCCAAGTGTGCGATGTGGTCATTTTAAAACCTTAACAAATACTGTTAAATTAATCTTCAGATTTCCTAAGATTTCCACAGAAAATCCCAATCACATGACCTCTTCTGTCCTCAGCTACAGCCCTGATTGCAGCCATCTCTTTACAGACTTAATCAACTGATATTGTTGTAAGTCGCTTTGGATAAAAGCGTCAGCTAAAATGAAATGTAATGTAATAGAAATCTTGGGACTTAAAATCTGGTGCTCTGCCACTGTTAACGCCAGTTCCCCCTCCTGCAATGCGCACAGTTCTTGTATGCTGGAACAGTACTGGGCTCGAGATTCGGCTCTGGATATGCAACATGTCGGCACAAAGCTAAAGAGAAATTTATGTTCTGAAAATAGATTTTGACACAGTGCCCGTGTCTTTAAGGCAAATCTGGTCATAAAGCAGCATATTATGCATGTATAGTATTTAGTAGTGCGTACTAAACCATCACGGTGGGGAGTTGGGCCAAGCATGAAGGAGGACACAAATGCAGACCACGACCAGGCAGACAGGAGCAGTTTGTTTAGCAACAAATACTTAGTGACCAAGCTTACTGGCAACATGGCAGTAGGCCAGTAGACAAAAGCGGAGGGCAAGCAAAGAGCTAAAGTCCAGGAAAGGAATTTCTTTAAGTTTGGCACAAGCATTCACTCTGACTAAGGGATGAAGTGATTAGATTATGGTGGTCAGAGGTCAAAGGTCAAGGTCACTAAGACCTCACGTCCATCCCGTTAGAAACTCAACTCCACACCTTAGAAAACCTTGTGGCTTCTTCGCAGCAACATCGATGTTTGAAGCATTGTTCACTGTCACGGCAACAACTTTATTGGACAAATTTCTTCAAAGGTTTCACTACATGCATCATATGAGTCTGGACAGGCTTGGTTGTCAACTGCAATTTCATTGCAGAAGGTGGTAAGCTAATTGTAGTTTATTTTTTTATTTTATTTTTTTTACAATAAATTTCATCCATTCACAATCCAATGCCAAGAAACTCATCTTTGCCACTGTTCTCTGTCACCCGTTACACTATCCTGTATGTTTAGCAGAGTAATAAGCTGGTGACTGTATTCCAGGAGAACGACAGCTTTCTCAATGGACATCAGGCACGAACCAGTCACATTAACTTCCATGAAAAAAAAAAAGACCAGTTTCCCACTTATCTTGGAACTCTTTGTGCTCTAGTTCAACCTTTCTTGTGAAATTAGTAGGAAGCATTTTGATATAAGCTACCGACAGATTTCACCATTAAACGTAGCTTATCAAACTAAAAGGCTGATGAAATTGATCAGTGGTCCAGATGTGCTGCCTGGTTGTTTGTGACCGTCTTTAATCACCATTCTATCTCTTTCTATCACAGGTTAAGGGTGTGTGTGATTTCTTCCGAGGTGAGGTGGCTTTCCTGGCTCTCGGTAAGTCTCGCCCTGAATTGAGTAGTGTGCAGGAGGCTCTGGAGGAACTGTTTCCCGAACATTCACATTACCGAGCTGAAGCACTGCGGGCATGGGAGAAGAGACTTCGGCCAGCACCAGATAAAGCTGCTAAGGCTGACAGCGGATACAGTGAGGGGACAGAAAGCAGCGGGACGAACCAAGATACACACCGAGACACAAATACCCAAGTCAAGAATCATATTAATACTCACACATCTCAACATGCGGACACACACCAGCCAGAAAACTATTATTCTGACTCTCAGAAGTCTCATAAAAAGAATCCATGCAGGAAACCTGCTCACCTTGCCAACCACCTGCAGAGACTGCGAGTGAAGGGCGGGGTCAGAGAGCCACAACCTTCTGTTATTGGTGCAGTTAAACATGAAGAAGGTCTTAGAGACACAGAGATTTCCTCTCCTACCCTGTGTGAAAACTGCTCAGCGAGGAGAGCGAAACATCAGGGTCCAGAATTGATCAGTGCACTGTCTGGGAGGGTCCCACTTCCACCTGTGCCAAGAAAGCAGAAAGGAACTTCTCATAAAGAGCAGCAAGTGAAAAAGCTAAATGTTTATAACAACCCTTCTCCTCCTCGGCCAATTAGAAGAGATGAGGAGAAGAGTCTTGTACAAATACAACTTTTAAATCCAGCTCCAGATGTGGGTGCCGTACAGAGAGACACACAGAAGAGGGACACCTTTGGTCTTCTCTCAGAGGGCAGTGACGTCACCCTGTCAGACGTCGAGCGTTGCTATGAAATTGGACGTGTGGTTGGAGATGGGAACTTTGCGGTGGTGCGAGAGTGCCGCCGACGTGACAGCGGCCAAACCCTCGCCCTGAAGATTGTTGAACGCTCCAAGCTGATTGGTCGAGAGCACATGATGCAGAACGAGCTGAGCCTTCTGGGTAGTCTGTGTCACCCTCGTATAGTGCGGCTGTTCGCACACCACCATACGCAAACTCACTCCTACCTGGTGATGGAGCTGGTGAGTGGAGGAGATCTGTTCGAAGCCATCAGTGACAGGGGGAGGTTTTCAGAGGCAGAGGCAGGACTGATGGTGTCAGATGTGAGTGAAGCTCTGAATTACATCCACTGCAAGAGCATCGTCCACAGAGACCTCAAACCGGAGAACCTACTGGTGGGTATCAGGGTAGATCAGAACAGTGGAGTATTTATGATCTGAAGTTTTATGTGAATTTTTTTTTTTATAAATATAAATTCCTTTCAGACTATTAATCTCAATTGTCTGATCTGTGGCACTTGTGTGCACTACTGTCTGCCACAAAATATTCTGCATATCAACACTGGATGAAGAATAATGATAATAATGGGTTTCATATTTTCAGAGAAAGATCACTAACTTACAATTGACGTCTTTTTTTCAGCTTGGGAAGAAACAAAGACAATCTATAGTTATTTTTATGTGAACAATGAAACACATCTTAACAGTTAACGGTTTCAAAATTAATTTGAGGTCTACACCTAGTAGGATGCAACAACTGCAATCCCCAATGGAGAGGTCAAATGTGATAGATAAAAATGTCAGTAAAACAAGTAAATATTTTACTGTCTGTGTAGCAACTATGTCAATGCACTGGGAGTTGTGTTTTTTTTTTTTAAGTCTATATTTTTGTTCCCCCTCCTCAGGTAGAGCAAGTCGCTGCAGGAATCTGTCGGCTGAAGCTCGGAGACTTTGGTCTTGCAATGGTTGTGACTGAACCAGTCTTCACCATATGTGGCACACCTACATATGTAGCCCCAGAGATTCTCTGTGAGACAGGTTAGGACTTCATGTGACTTCTGTATCTGACTGAGCAGTGCTTTTTCATTCTGAAAAAGATATGTCTGTTGTTTATTTACCCGTCAGGTTATGGCGTAGCGGTGGACATATGGGCTCTGGGTGTGATCATCTATGTCCTACTCTGTGGCTTCCCCCCATTTCGCAGTCGGGATCGGGACCAGGAAGAGCTGTTCCAGCTAATAAAACAAGGACAGTTTCACTTCCCGTCCCCCTACTGGGACCTCATCTCAGAGGGTAGGATGTATAGAAACTCCCGGCAGCTGGCACAAATGTTGTATGTACACTTATACACATATAAATACCCTTTTTTTCTGTGTGCGTTTTTGTGTGCAGAAGCTAAAAGCCTCGTCGGAGCTCTGCTTCAGCCAGACCCAGCAGTGAGGCTGACAGCACAGCAGACCCTCCTGCATCCCTGGGTGAAAGCTATGGCTTCAATTTGCAGGCAGAGGGCGCTCACAGACGAAACTCAGAAGAACGCAGCAGAAACTGAAGCAGGACCACAGAGGGTCCACAGACCAGTTCAAACAAAAGCATCAGAATTGCTGACAGACAAAACACCAGCACTCCCCGGCAGCAAGGAAGAGATCACACTTAAAGAGCCGAGCGCACATGATGAGAGACAAACTGAGATGAATACAGGTGGAGGACAAGAAGAGAACAAACTACCACAGCAACACCTAAAAGAGATGAGCCCAGTCCACATCACATCTCCACAGATCAAAGAACACACACCTTTACAAAAACCAGAGTCCACCTCCACAGAGCAGCACAGCAGGCAAGAAGTACAGGATCCAGGTCCGGAGCAGCTCGATCAACTCGGCAGCCCTGAAGCCCAAACGGAGCTTCCATCCCAGATTAACACACAATCGAAACAGAACGGCCAACAGCAGTCACCTCCAGATTCCCCACCGCTAACCAACACGGGGCAGGAAACCACAGCAGGTCACTCAACGCAACACAACACATCCACCAACCCAGCAGCAGCTTCTCCGACTGACTCTCAGAACTTAATCTTGCCCACGCACAACCCAAATACAGCCCCGCTCCAGAACCACCCAAAAAAAAACGAGCCGGATGGTCCCACCGCCGTCACCCACCCACCCACACAGTCCTCGTGTCACTGATCTGTTTGATTGTGGGATTAGGTAAGGGGCGTTACTTTCATCGTTCCTGACAACACCACTGATTTCTTGAGAGCTGAATCCTTGACTGAGCGGCTGGTGATGTGATTTATTCTCTTGGGATGAATAGCGTCTGATCAATGAAGCTAGACACATCTCAGATGTTTGTCTTGCAATCATAAATTAATGGTGTGTGTGTGTGTATCAGGACTTTACAAGTAGGAGTTGGGAAGTAGTGAAGCACTGCGCGCTTGTCTTTTTTTTTATGTTGTGTGTTTTCATGGACTTTTTAGTAAATTTCTTGTATTTTGATAGTTTTTTTTTTTTTTTTCATGCAAATCATATCTAACTGAGGATATCATGTCCGCCATTGATATTTTTGACTGCTTGTCTATTGACACTGACTGATCTTCCTTTTATACTCATATGGAAGTCCATCCCACAAAGTGTGTTGTATGATAACTACAGTCGTTTACTATACCATCATTAACTAACCATATACTTAGTCCCAGTAAATTCCTGAACACGATCTTTCCAACTTTCTGTTTATTGTACATACATTGCACTTCACTGGATTGGAAAACAAACCACCGCTGATTTGACTCGATATTACCGTCACTGTGTGACGACAAATCTGTTTGGGAAATTTGATGTGTGGTAATATCTTGGAGCCAATAATGGGGATTGACCAACACCGAGGAACGTGTGTGAGCACATACAGCTGCTGGGTAAACTGTGTGTGCATAGCTGAAGGTGGTATTGCTCCCCTCACCATTCCACACAGACCAAATAAGGCATATCTGTCCGTCCAATGGGAGGAGTTAGTCCTGTCCCTCCCGATTGCAGACAGCTGACACGCTGACATCCTGCCACACACACACACACACACACACACACACACACACACACACACACACACACAACCCCCCCCCATCATGCACGCACACACACACACACACACACAACCCCCCCACCCCCATCATGCACACATACACACACCCCTCCCAGCCCTTGTGGCTACTAAGCCATATTATCTGGGGCACTGATAGGATGAAAAAGCTTATAAATGGTTATGACCTATCAGTGGCCAAGGGTAGTTAAGGCTTTCTTCGATTGCTCTGTAGTCCTGTCTGAATTGCGTACGCTTCCTTAACACAAACACAGGGTCCCGTACAACTTGTTACAGGGACATAAAGATGCAGGCACCACAAACAAAGGTGATTTTGGTTATAAAGTTTTGTTGAAAGTTTCCGTTGTTAACTTGTGTTATTATGGTGATATAAGGATATGGATGAATCTAATCAAAAAAAAAAAAAAAAAAAAAAAAAAAAAAAATGCACGCTGTGCGGAGGACTTTTGGTGAAGGTTTTGGTCACCTTTCCAAGTCCTGCCATACGCTGACCCGCAGATGCTCACTGCGCATGCGCCGTTGAAAACTCTTTAAATACCCGAAGTCATCTACCACAACAAAACATTCCGCTGTCAGCCAAGTCACGGCTGTTCAAGTAGTCACCGCCGCATAGAGGCCCTAACAGAAACACGCAGAAATATTTACTTTTAAATACGCAACTTTTGTTTTTTATTATTACTGGCCACAATCAAGAAACCTGCTCGGTGTCATAACGAAATTGACCCGGAGTCGTAAAAGGGCTGCGCAGGGTTGAAGTCGGGGGAGACGGACAGGAGAGGAAAAAAAAAAAAAAAAAAAAAAAAAAAACAAGGAAAAAAAAAAACAAAAAAAAAAAAAACAAAGATGGCTGTGTAGCCGGAGAGACAAGTCCCAACAGAAGTGTCTCTTAAACCGCGGCGTTTAATCAACGACAAGCCCCGCGGTCCCGTGGGACAGTCAGCCGGTACCGGAGCAGGGACGCGGGGAGCAGCCGAGCTTTGGGCCGCCGGTGTCGTTGCGAATAACGGCGTCGAGAAGCGCGACAACAGCTGAGAGTTGTTTTTGTTCCGCCGGGCAGACGGAGAGGACGGCTGCGTTAGCCGCGTAGTCCGCTAGCCTCACTGTAAGTCAACAAAACTAGTCCACATTCAATTTACCCCGATAGTCGGAATTACATAATTATTATTATTATTATTTTTTTTTTTCTTTTGCACATGATCTCGTTATTACACAACCCGTCGGCTTGTTTCAATCCTGCTCGGCAGCTCGTCGGCCGCGTCGCTTCCTGACAGCCTTGCGGTGCGCGAGCGTTAGCTAACGTTAGCTTTGCTCGTCAGCTGACCGTTAGCTTGACAGGTCGCGAGCTAGCCCTGAGCTAACCGCGCTAAACATCTCGGGCTCGGACCCGCCCGGTCGCGCCGCCCCGGTTCACTCGTCGCGGATCTCGAGGCGAGCCGTGTCGCCATGTCTTCGCTGGAAGAGAGAGACGTTGCGGCCGCCCCTGGCTCCTCCTCGGCGGGCCTGGGGGTCGGGGCCGCGGGGGCAGCGGCGGAGGCTGTCGCCGGGGTCGCGGCCATGCAGGAGGAGGTCGGGATACGTCGAGAAGGGCCCGAGCCTGACCCGGACGAGCCGCCCAAGAAGAGGGTGAGGGTACCCGAGGGAGAGTCGGGCAAGCTGGAGGAGAGACTGTACTCAGTGCTGTGCTGCACCGTGTGCCTAGACTTGCCCAAGGCGTCTGTGTACCAGGTAAACGAGGTGTCAATCACAAACCTGCCCCTGTAACCCTAAACTTACCGTCAAACATCTGCAAACCAACCGAACCTCATACCAGAAGCTCCCCCATGTGCCGTAGCCCCCCATTACCCAGAGTCAACCTGTTGAATGTGTTGGCCAAGCTCCATTTATTTTTAGTGATACTGGATCCGACACAGGCCCCGAGCTTCTGTACTGCAAATAGAGCCGTGGGGCCGAAGGGACCGGGCACAACCGGGCCAAGTGGTCAGCTGTGCTGACCTCAAGTTTATAACATTATACTGTGAATTATCCTCAGATTGCCCTCAGCAAAAACCACATGCCCAAACCCCACACAAGAACTCAACCAAACCCTTAATCGTAGGTTTAATTTGCCCTTCACTTCGACCACATTCTCCTTAAATGACCTCGAGCTGCTCTCTTCAATGTCAAGTCAACACCTGCATACATAATACAATAACATTTATGGTACACATTTGGTTAACATCTATTAGCAGTGTTAACACAAGTCCAAATTCTTTCCATATATAATATCCTGCACTTGTATATATTCCATAAATCCCACAGAATTTGACCATTATTTGTGCAGGAAATTTCAGATCCTTCCTCCTTCATAATGCTTCTCAAGTTGTAATCTTGCGGTCATATTTGACCGCAAAGTGCAGACAGTCCGTTTTGCCGCCACTCCTCTATTGTTTGGCAGCTTTAGCAAATCCATCCCTGTAACATAACCAAAGTTAAAATGGAGTCTAAAGAAATATGCCCCAAACATGTAATGACGTTACCCCCAAATTATGCGTTTTGTGACAAATAGAAGCTATAGTCATAAAACAGTCAGTTTTTTCACACACATTTCCCCTAAATATTTGTAAGCGATCCCAATTAATAGTTTTTAAATAAACCATTACAACGAATTACGCTCACAATTTTTGTTTTTGTTTTTTTGTCATAACATTGGACAAGCAAAAGTTTTAGGTGTCTCGTTTCAATTCTCAATCATTCCTTGAATCCCGCGATCACCCTCAAAACTGTTTTACACCTCAAACCCCGTGTTTGATTGTCCCGTTAACTTTTTTTTTTTTTTTTTTCTACCACAGTGTACCAACGGACACCTGATGTGCGCCGGATGTTTTATCCACCTCCTGGCTGATTCTCGTCTCAAGGAGGAGCAAGCCACGTGTCCCAACTGCAGGTAAACCAGGGTCACCGTGGACGTGAGCGCTTGGTGGGCAGTGCGCGTAGAAATCAAAACAACCTACCGAGTTGACGTCAGGAAAGACGAGTTACTTTAGTCAATGGCTGCAATAGTTGACGGATATCTAAATGATATTTTGGTGACACAGTTATATAAAACAGATACTTAAATTGACTCGGTTACTTTTGCAGCTGAATTAATTTAGATTGAGGCAGGGCTGTCACGAGCACCAAATTGTAGTTGTAGATTTATTGTTTTACAAATAACTGCAATTAAGAGTTTCTTACCGTCTTTTTCTGTTCATTTTACTTGGAAAAAAAACCCCACCTTTTCCTGCAAATCTGAGAAATTGACACCTTCAAGTCACCAGGCTCTCCTTATTTATCTGGTTTAAAACCAAAATGTTGCACCGATTTCTTCTTCTGTGGTTTAATGGCACACAAGTGGAGAATTGGCACCTGGCAACAGCAACTAAAATCATGAGCCGCTCATCAAAATACAGGAGATCAGCAGTGAGAGGTGAAGCACCTCGAGATAAACAGTTGCAGGTGCCAATTCTCCACTCGTGTGGCATTAAACCACAGAAGAAGAAAGGAGTGCAACAAGATGACGTCATTGAAAGAACACCAGAAAATTACTTGGAAATGATGATGGATCTGACGTGTCTTATAGTTTGTTCCACCTGTTTTTATACAGCTGAATGGAAACAATTTTAATGATTATGAAAAGATGATTTCAGCTCAAACAATTGTGACGGGCCCAGATTCAAGCACACGTGTCAAATTGAATAACTTGCCAGTATGGTGGTCTCCAGCAGGACAAACATAAATGCAGTATTGACCAAGTTAAGACGTCTTTATGTTCTCAGAGGGAAAATGTATTGCCACATAGGGGCATTTGCCTTTTCAATTATTACGCGATTTTACTTGATACACCTGTTACAGTCAACATCATTTTCTTTCCAAATTACTTGTACATTTATCTCTAATGTATGGGCACAAGCTGAAATAACTTTTTTAGGTTTGCCTTTGCTTATAATGTCTTGAAGTGTAAAAACGACAAAATCGCAACCAAGACAGCGACTCTCAGTGGCGCATCATTCACAAACCTGTGGAAACAATCTGCACAGACCACAAATATTTAACATACCACTGCACTGAGGTATGATTTATGTGATTGTGTAGGTGTGAGATCAGCAAGAACCTGTGCTGCAGAAACCTGGCGGTGGAGAAGGCTGTCAGTGAGCTGCCGACAGAATGTACCTTCTGCCTCAAACAGTTCCCCCGCTCCAGCCTAGAGAGACACCAGAAAGAGGAGTGCCAAGACAGGTATGCATATCTCACACACACACACACACACACACACACACACACACACACACACACACACACACACACACACACACTTTCTCCAAGATCTACCACAGTAGTAGTGAACTCCTTACTGAAAGTGAGAAACCTAATTCACCTTCCAAATTTTCCAAGACTATTAAATTAAACAAAAGAAGCGAAACAGAAACACAAAAATGACAGGTCACTGGTCTTACTGTGTGTGTCTCTGTGCGTGTTAAATTAAAACAAAACAAAACAAAAAAATACATTAATTATCAATGCAGATTTTCCACCTTTTTTCCAATAAGCAACGTTTTTTTGTCTAAAGAAACTTTACAATATAAAGAAACATACGAAGGAACCTCTTATTTTACTACACGAGACATTTAGGATCTGAAACTACCCTAACATGAGATACAAAGCAACTCCCCAAGGACTGTGTGTGTGTGTGTGTGTGTGTGTAACCTGTCAATAACCTGGCTGAGAATCACATGGGGTTAATTTGGGGAAGGCGGAGGAGCACGTGAGCAGTGAGGTCAGAGGAGGAGAAAAAAAAACAACCCAAAACCCCGCTGCTAATGTGATTACAGACTGTCATACGTGATGCTCAGGTCACGCATTAAAATCCTGGGTGGGGGGGTTGTTGCTATAGAAACAGGTGACCCAGCTCGGGACAGCAGTGCCTGCGCTCATGTTGCCATGACAACAGTCAAGCCAGTCACCAGGTGTTTGTGGTCAGGTCAGACAGAAAATTACACCAGTCCCCTGTGAGGAGGAGGAGGAGGAGGTGGCGATGTCGCTACTCTCGGGAGCGCCAGCAGCTTATTTTAGGACGGTGCGCTCATTTGAATATGAACTCGGTGTTTAATGTGCTGTAATTATAACCACTGATTACAGGTGGTTTTATTGTAGATCCTGTTGAAATGCACATGCAGGACAAAGGTTTGTGGTTCAAAAGGGTGGATTATGAAAGTGGGGCTTTAATTGGCCGTGCTTAATTACAAAAGTTAACTAGTACCTTTCCTGTTATTAGTACCTCACTTTTAATGCAAGAACATAACAGGTATTCAGAAGCACCTCGATCTAATTTGATGTGAATCCCCGTCTTTTTTTTTTTTTTCCTTAAGGTTGGCTCTCAACGAACACTTATTATTAGTGCAGCAATAATTTGCTCAGTTCACCACCTCGGTTAATTGGTACCTTGGATAATATTACCTTCCACTCACTACAAGCAGCATGTATTCGTCACGTAGCGCCCGTGTGAAGGATCCAATTCATACGAAGCGCCGCGGTCGCTGCCTTCATCTTTACCTCTCTTTTGTCGCTGCGTTGCCAGGGTGACACAGTGCAAGTACAAGAGGATCGGCTGCCCCTGGCAAGGCCCGTTTCACGAGCTGCCGGCGCACGAGAGCGAGTGCTCTCATCCGACCAAGACCGGTACAGAGCTGATGGGGATACTGGGCGAGATGGACCAGAGCCACCGCAGAGACATGCAGCTCTACAACAGCATCTTCAGCCTGCTCTGCTACGAGAAGATCGGGTTCACAGGTACATTGCAACAGGAAAGAATCTCCTCGACGAATAAGGGTTTTCGTCCCAAGGAGCGAAGTCGTCACGTAGCAGCAGCTTCATAAAAGCTGTTTCTTTGAACTCTTTCTGCCTCAGCGTTTCTAATTTTCCCCCTTCCACCCGTGTGTCCGTCCAGAGGTGCAGTTCAGGCCGTACCGCACTGACGACTTCATCACTCGTCTGTACTACGAAACGCCGCGCTTCACCGTCCTCAACCAGACGTGGGTGCTGAAGGCCCGCGTCAACGACTCCGAGCGCAACCCCAACCTCTCCTGCAAGCGCACGCTCTCCTTCCAGCTGATCCTCAAGAGCAAGGTACACTCGCCTCTCTATTTTTAGAGCGTCGGCTGGTTTTCAGGACTCGCGACGCGTCGCTCCTCGCCGGGTCTGGTTTGAATAGAAAAAGTTCGGAGAGGGTAGACGGCTTGACACCGGGCCGACAGATGAGGAACTTCTGTCGAGGCGGCCGACTATTGGCGGCGAGTTACGTCGAAACGATTTTAAAAAAAGACAAAGAATTTTCCATCCGTTAAGGAGCAGATTGGTATGGCTTCATCTTAAAGTGCACGTTCAGCTGGACAGCCAGCACGGCTGAAAGCAGCTGCACAGGGGAGGAGTTTAGTCCAAAAAGGAGGAACAACTTCAGGAGGGGAAGTGTTTTGGTTAAAAAAAAATTTTTTTAAAAAAAAGATCAGATTAGCAACAAATCACACTACTTTCTTCTTTACTTAATATTTGAAGGCAAGCTGTTAGTTTAGTCTGACATAAAAGATAAAACACTTATTTAGTTGCAATTAAATGTTCTTGAAATTTGTATTCGAAAGTATTTTTCAGGGTTTTGTCGTATCGTTACCTCAGAAATACCCTGAAATATCATGATATACTTTTAGGGCCATTTCACCCCCCCCTCTATTGTGCGTGATCTTTTTTCGTCTTTACTTTTTTTTTTTTTTTTTTTTTTTATTAAGAAAGCAATATCCAAGATTAGATCAGCAGTGATCACATTATGAGGGTGAAAAATTTGGTTATAGAAGGAAAATGCGAGTCGGCAGTCGAGGCCGTCGGCGTCGCCGAGACCGTCGGCAGATTGTTGCCGTCCAAAGTTGTGTCAGCGCAGAGGATTCGTGTCGCTAATTATTTTGTGGACAATTGTTTGGAAAATGTCAGCGTCGCACTGAAAACATTATTACAACAGACAGAAGACAAACTTGTGATATCCACAGTTGATCAACGGCTAATCTTTTCAGCTTGGTGTCGGATAAGAAACGAGAAATTACAGAAATATGAAACTCGTGTTTGAGGTGATGTGACGCCGTTCGTATAGTTGGTCCACCGGAAAGTGGACGTCGGCAAATACAGCTTCCTCAGCCTCTAAAAGTCCCGTGTGTTTGGGTCTTCACCTGGACGTGTCTCCGCAGGTGAACTCGGCCCTGGAGTGCTCCTTCCTGCTGCTGAAGGGGCCGTACGACGACGTGCGGATCAAGCCGGTCATCCACCACCACTCCTTCAGCAACGACACCAACGAGACCGAGTACGTCCTGCTGCCCATCTCCGACTCGGTGGAGTGCAACAAACTGCTGGCCGCCAAAAACATCAACCTGCGTCTGTTCATCTTCCAAGTCCAAAAATAAAAAGGAGGCGACGAGGAGGAGGAGGAGGAGGAGGAGGAGGTGGAAGAGGAAGAGGAAGGTGGAAAGGACGAGGAAGAAGAAGCCGTGGAGGATCTGACGGAGGATGTGATGATTAAAAGAGAGACACCACTGAACCATTGATACCTCTTAACACCCACACACACACACACACACACACACACACCTTTACGCAGGGTACACGCATCTACACACACTCACCACTAATTACACTTACCTCCTTTTACAAGATAGTGAGACCCCTTGCTCGGGAAAGCTGTGAGTTGCTATGGAGATGGGTGGGCATTGATATGGGATGGAGTGAGACCTTTGAAGGCACAGGTGTGGGGCGGGGAGGGGGGGGAGGAGGAGGGGTTGGTGGTGTTGGCGCCGGTGGAGGAGGGGGTTCCGAGATGGTTGGTGTGTACCCGTGGTTTGTGACTGACCTTTCACCCCCCCCCCCCCCCCCCTCCCCCGACACCCACAACCAAAGGTAGCACACACACCAACCAAAGCAGGGTTTGCTGGGTGCGTCTGTTGTGTGTGCGTGTGCGTGTGCGAGTAAAGTGACGGTCGCTGGAGTGCGGTCCAACTCTGCTCACATGTTCAAATGTCCCAAAGACACGTGATAATGTGAAAATGGAGCGGTCGACTCCGCAAAGCTGTTCGTTGGACACGTGAATGGAGGCGGAGGGCCTGTATGTGTGCGTGTGTGTGTGTCTGTGCGTGTTTGTATGCGTGTGTGCGTGCGTGTTTGTGCGTCTCTTTTCTCCTCCTTCTGCACACTTCATGCCCCGAGTTTCGTCAACAGTTTTCCTTCCGTTTTGGCAAAAACAACCATTTTGAGAATCGGACTTTGCCAGAACAGACACCAGACGACGTCCCACTCCCGAAACCCTCCTTACGGTTCATCAAGAGGGAGAGACGGCCGGGCTGCATGCGTATTTTAGTTCTTCAACTTATTCCTCCAGCTGCGGGTGTATTTTAACCTTCAACACTAATACCATTTTTTTTATTTTTTATTTTTCTTAACCCTGAATATTTAAGTACCAGTGAACTTTTCTCTTCAGTTGGGTTTTTAGCGTGCGAATGGCTGCCTGCGCGTGCGAGAGAACAGATCCGTTGCCGTGAGATCCTCGTGAACGTCTTCCCCACGTGAACGATAGTACAATCATCCAGGACGTGACCAACGGGGGGCCCGAAGACAAACCGGACCTTCAGGGGCCCCAAAAAAAAAAATCCCGGGCTCACTCTGTCGGTTGATTATTATCATTATTTTATTTTTTTTTGTCATTTATTTGACTTGAAATTTGTCTGGACTTTGCAGCGATAAATGTAAAACATCATCTGGGTCACGAATCACAGAGTATTCAGACATTATTCACACCCCCCCTTTTACACTTTTGCCACGTTGCAGCCTCACAGCTACAGTCGGTCGATGTATTTTCTTGCTCTCATCCATCCACACTCAAACACAAACTTAAAAAGACTTTTTTTTTAGCAAATTTATTGAAAAGAAAAAAAAAAAAAAAAAGCAGCTTTCCTCAGTTCTCGGTTTCACCCTCGAGTCGACTCGTATGATTCCGACAAAAGCTTCGCTCACCTGCCTCCGCAGACTCGCTGCAGCTCCGTCAGGTTTGTGGGGAGACCGTCGGTGAACGGACATTTTTCAGGTCCCGGCAGAAATGTTTGATTGGATTTAAAGTCCGTCTGGCGCCGCTCGGAGACGCTCACGGAGTCGTCTCCGAGCCTGTCCCCGCGTCGTCTCGGCCGTCCCGGGGTTGGAGGGTGAACCTCAACACCATCTTCACACAGGATGACAGTTCCTGACCAGCTGTAGGAGTCCTGGCTGTTCCAAACTTCTTCCACTCACTTCTTCCAAAGCGCAGAAGATTTATATATATATATATATACATATATATATATATATATTTTGGGTTTTTTTATTATTTTGTTTTTTTTTCCGTAACCTTCTCCAGGATCTGTGCCTTCGACACAGTCCTGTCTCTGACCTCTGCTCGACCTCGTGGCTCTCGCTCTGACAGTCAGACCTTCACAAGTCTTTCCAATCACATCCAATCAACTGAAATTTGCAGCAGGTAGACTCCAAATCAAGGAGGAGCAACATCTCAAGAGATCATCAAGAGAAATGGGAGACACCTGAGCTCAATTTCAAGTGTTCATAGTAAAGGTTCTGAATATTTCCGTTTTTTTTTCCTTTTTAATAAATGTCCAAAAAAATGTCTGAAATTTGCTTTTGCTTTGTAATTATAAGGTATTGAGTGTAAACTGATGGGCTGACTTTTTTTTAAAAAAAAAAAAAGATTTTACAATGAGGCTGCAACATGACAAAATAGAGAAAAAGTGAAAGTGTCTGAAAACTACTCTTTTTTTTTTTTTTTTTTAGCTCATTTGTAATCACATGATTTATTTCTTTTTAAATTTTGGTTTATTTATTTTGTTCAAAACTATTGTTACCATTGCCCGGGAAAAAGACCCGAATACTTTTTTTTTGTTTGTTGTTGTTGTTGTTGTTGTTGTTTTTAGCCATGAATCAAACCAAGTTAAACACTCCTCCAGAGTAAAGAATCAGGAAAATAAAATCAGCAGCTTTGACGCAAAACTGGTGAACCCCGCTGTGAAACTAATTACCGCCAACAAATTGGCGCACACGAAACGTGGGGCCGCGTGCTGTGCGGTGTTCCCGTTTCAAGAGCCAAGTGGAGTCGACGGACCGCGTGGACGTCGTACTCGATGGATAAACGGAGAGACGAGCAGCCGTTTCTGTTCTCGATCAGGACTTCTTCATCCGCTCGGAGATCAACAGCCCTCTCATGACGACCATTACCGGGTGATGTTGGGACGGTGTGTGTGTGTGTGTGTGTGTGTGTGTGTGTGTGTGTCTGTGTGTGACGAGGGGGGTGGGAAGGGGGTGGGGTGGTGGTGGTGGTGGGGGCGGGGGGGGGTTGTTTACCTTACCATGGTGACATGTTAGTGTTAGACTTACTTGAACGAAAACGAGATGTTACTTAAGTAGATTCTACTGTAAAGCAGATAGATATCTCTCTCTCTCTCTCTCTCTCTCTCTCTCTCTCTCTCTCTCCTCCTGACCTCTACTTCCTGTATTTCTGTGTTTTAATGCTTTGTCTCTATGCCAGTGGACTCACTCATCTCACTATGGCTGTACATGTGCCTTTTATTAAAGATCATGGAACCTGCACTGCTGCCTCTGCGTGTGTGTGTGTGTGTGTGTGTGTGTGTGTGTGTGTGTGTGTGTGTGCGTGCGTGTGTTAGAAAGAACCAAAATAGGCCCGTGAACGCGCTGGCCTGTATAAATTATGCATTCTGTGCCACAGTTATGAAATCTAAATTTAATTTGGAGGCCTTGTGCGGATGATGGATACGTTTCATTGAATTTGATGGGGAGAATATATATATATATATATATATATATATATATATATCACTTTCAGTACAAAATGAATTACTCCGCATCTGAGCAGTAACACCGGCAGTTATTGCTGAAATGAAAGAGAAAGTGGGTATATGGCAGTAGTGTAACATGTCGGCTGCCTGAAGGACTTAAAGGACAGAGTGTTTTATGTAAAGCCACAGTCCCGAGCTGTTTTTAGTTTCATACCAATCCGTTTTTTTGGGGGTTTTTTTTGTGCATACTTAAATGAGAGAAAAACAAATCAGAGGATGAGGGCTGCGTGAGAATGAGAGATGTTGTCTCTCTATCCTCACTTACTCCTACAATGTAACAGAACAGAGCCTTCCCTGCTGTTATTATTTGCACCTTTTGATTTTTCTAAATTAATTGATTATTAGTCAGACAGGAATTAAATAATTAATTGAATAAAATGCTAATTTTGACATAGAAATACATTTCCACCCTCTCAAACATAAAGATGTCCAACATGACTGCTTGGTAAATGGTTCTGTCGTCTTTAATATTAAACTCAAAATTTGGGTGTTCTGCTGGTTTTTTTTTTTTTTTTTTTTTTTACACTGAACGAGCAATTAGGCTGATGGACATTTTACAATACTCCTTGACCTTTTCTGGACCTCATGATTAATCAGCTCACTGTGAAAATATTCTTGCAGGATGATCGTTATTATGAAAAGATACCTGTTGTTGTGTTGTTGAGCATGAGGACAGTGTAATCAGGGTCTTTGAGCATAAGGGGGCGCTAAAGTTTCACAGTAGGAATCTTCCATTGGCTTAATGGAGCATAACAACGACTAATGTTCTCCACTTGTATAATTTGCAGACACGAGTGTAAAAATATCAGTTTCTTGTCAACTATCTGCATAAAAACTCTGTCCAATAACAGCAGCAAAGTAAATCATGGCTGTTTCTTTTATATCTTGCACTCGGTGTGTGTGTGTGTTACTTTTGGCTGTGGATGAACAGAATAGATGTCCTCATAGATTGTACTTAATTTTCCGGTGTATTTATCTCATCTCCTGCCATCATCATCATCATCATCATTATCATCATCCAGTTCAGAGGAAACAAAGAGGCAGGAAGATATAGAAATGTGACCTCATCAGTCCAGTCACAGCATTTTATTGTCTTCACACAGTGCATTTCCTTAAAACACAATATATAATTTAATATCAATATAAAACTCCATTTGTGTATATAAATTATGCATTCGATACAGCAGCTCTGATATATACTATTTAGCTTTGGTAAAGTGGTACATCTATCTCTGTGAGTGCGGTTATGTCGTATGTGTGTGTGAACGGTGTACGCAGAGGGCATCATCATCAGGAGGAAGGCGGGTGTAAGTGAGTGGTGGTGTGTGTGTGTGTGTGAGAGAGACGGGGGGGAAGGGGGCGGTGGAAAGTGGGTGGGGGGGGGACAGAGTGTGAGAAGAAAAAAAAAAAAGAAAAAGGTGTTTGTGTTAAGTATGTGTGTGCGTGTATGCATGTGATTTCACACGGGAACCAGAGTATCTTCACTGCATCAGTACTGAGCGCTCCAGGCTGGTGCGCCGAGGTTGGTGCAGCTGGGGGGATGGCAGCCGCCGTGGTGGGAGGGCGGGGGGCACGACGCAGCAGTATCCCTCCTCCCCGCCGACCCCCGTCACAACTTTGCTTTGCGGAAAGGACACTGGAACGCCTCCCTGCGGAGACACACGGGGAAGGAGAGAAGGACCGTTGGCGCGGAGAAGTTGCCGCCACAAGCACTCTTGTGAGCCGCCGAAACGATTCGTCGGGCGGCCGAGCTGTTCGAAATCTGCCGACACCTTCGGGTGCGCCGTGTTTACCTGAACCATGCTACAGTGATGGGAGGCAACTGGGGCGTAGGTGCCGAGCACGGCCGGCGGCTGGGTGTGGGAAGACTGCTGCATCCTCACAGCAGGGGAGTAGCCTGCTGCAAACACACGCGGAGACCAGATTATTAACAACACATTTCATCTCTGCAACTTGTTTTGGCGAAAGGTTCATAAAGGAAATCGGCCACGAGAGATCATTAGTGAGCTTATAACAAATAAAAGATTGCAGCGTGGTGCTTGGATACAGCTTTAACGAACCGTTGTGAAGAAGAGAGCGCAAATGCTCCAATAATGATCTATTTATTGATATAAAAAAAAAAAAAAAAAAAAAAAAAAATCGTGTACGCATACATATTAAGGCTTGTTGCTAAATTCTCTAACTATTATATTGTGAGAAGGAGAGGCGTTATAATCTAATCTCACTATGATGAGTCATTATTCTTCAGAATCATGTATTTGACTTTCTTCGTTGCGATTTGGTTTAGATGCATATTATTTAATCATTTCATAGTTTTCACTTGAATCTTTATTGGGAACACTTGATGGCTTTTGATAAATTGCCACAGACAACAGCAGTGGACTGTGTCTTCTCACTTTGTGTCACAGTGATGAACAGAAGCAGCAGGAAAAGAGACCGGTTCACTGTGAGACCCTCAGACTACATCTCTGACAGTGTAACGGCCCCCTCCTCTACTGCCACAGCTTGTTTACACGCACACGCACACGCGCACGCACGCACACACACACACACACACACGCACACACGCACACACACACACACACGCTGTGGAAAGGGTACCTGTTAGTTCTGCTTGGCCGTGGCTGTGCTGGCTGGGGGAGACGGGCCTGCATCCCTGCTGAGCTGAGGTAGGGTACTGGCCGTAATAATACACCTTAAGGACAATAATGTAAAAAAAAAAAAACCATTAGCTTTATTCATGTTGTTATTGTTTTTAAACAAAGATGTAAACAAGGTGCATGAGTATCGTCACCTGAGGTGAGGACTGGCAGTAGCTGGAGGGGTTGGGTGGGGGAGGGGGAGGAGCTGCGTAGATGTAACGCTGACCGGGAGGGTAGCCGGGCGGAGCTTCACCCGCTGGCTGACAGCCGACCGTCACGTGAGCAAACTGTGAGGAGAGGTCTTCAATCTGTCGGTCAAGAGAAAGGAGGTCAGAGTTGTAAAACTCTGGCGTCCTACAAACGGCGAGCAGACTTGGGGCGATACGTACTGTTGAGTACGGCTGTGAGGGAGTGACGGGCAACATCTGAGGAGCTGTGTAAGAGACAGACGAGTACTGAACCACCTGAGAGAGACACACATATGGAGACAGAGATAAAGGCACAAACAGTGACGTGCGTGTGCGTGTGTGTGTGTGTGTGTGTGTGTGTGCGTGTGTGCGTGCGTGTGTCTCGGTGAGAACATATCTTGCATGCAATTCACTTCTTGCTGTGTGCTACCTGCTGCTGCTGAGGTGGAGCGACCTGCAGCTGAGTCTGGCTCCTGATTGGCTGCTGACTGTACGGAGGGTTGTACACAGCAGGGGTCCCATCGGGGTTGAGGAACGGCTGCCCTGAGAGGCCGAAGGTTGAGTTTAATTAAAGTGGATGTCTTTTATCAAATCTAACTGATTAGTGTCAGTGTGTGTGTGTGTGTGTGTGTGTGTGTGTGTGTGTGTGTGTGTGTGTGTGTGTGTGATGTACCAGTATGCGGGTTGACCAATATGCTCCCCGGCGGGATCCCGTTCTCCATGACGTAGGCAGGGTTAGGAGCCGGCTCCTCCATGATGGGAGGAGGAGACGGGTGGGGGCATGTGGATGGCAGTCTGAAAAGCGAGATGGAGCCTGAGACGGAGAGGAAGAGGAGAGGGGGGGGGGGGGGCTTTGTTATCACGACACGTAACAAATTCACATTTCAACATGTCAAATCTGATCCAAAAAAAAAAAAGAAATACACGCCCGGCGCGTCTGTGCTAAAACATACTGCGTGCAGCGCAGCAGCAGAGGCGAACGATGACGGCTTTTTTTTCTTCCCCCCCCACTGAATATGTGAAGAAGACTTGGAGGTGTTGTGTGAAAATTTACAGCGAATGTGTGAAGATTCATGGATTGAGTTCAATTTTCACACCAGGTGAACTTCCACTGCTTTTTGTTAATTAGATGCTGCAGAATAAAGAACTGATAATATATAAACAGCGACTCCCCCCCCCCCCCCCCCCCCCAAATGTGGCGGGGCGATAACGGCAGCGCGCGAGTTTGCTTGCACAAAGGTGTAGAGGAGCAAAGAGTCTCACCCTCGATGACTGAATTTACACTTCGAAGGTGTTGACACAGGAAGTGTCGGAAAGGCAATCAATGTTGCTGCGACGTGAGCTTTAAAAAAAAAAAAAAAAAATCACACACCTGAACCCCGTGCATCCCAGCTGTGACCGGCAGGCTGACGGGGTTTCGGGGCAGGACTTGTCCACTGGGAGGAGGGATCGGAGTCGGTGCTGCTCCAAGGTCGGGGGTCGTTGCCGTAGCGACAGTCGGTCTCCGTGCTGCTCTGCCTGCTGCTGCCTGTCCAGCTGGAGCCTGAGCTGTCGCGGCTGCGCCTGTGAAGCACATCCAGAATTACCCTTCAGTTTTATTACTGCGTGAGAGATATGCCACGGATGTAAACGGGGGGGAGATACCGAGATACGCTGATACGCCAACACGTAACGAAGACCTGGAGGTTTTACACGACGTTCTTTTACTAAAATGATCAGTGAAGCATTTCCTTCCTGCTCAGGATCTTAAGGCGGACACATGCAAGCTGGTAAAATAAAATCGAGGTCCTTTTTGTTTTGTTTCCGCTGCACACTCTGAAAAGCTGTGTGCCTGCCACGGTGACCAGACTAAGATGATTAATGACTTTGCATCGGTGCAAACAGAGCTCTACCTGAAAAGCTGCCTTTTCCTCTGGGTCTCAGCGTATGGATTGTACTCCTCCACATCCCTGCACATGGCGGCGCGCGCACGCACACACACACACACACACACACACACACACACACACACACACACACACACACACACACACACACACAGACATATATTAATGTTCTCATCTAAATAGAAAAAGCTAAAAGGCACAAGGAAATATTATACTGCAGGCAAGGTTACCTGGTTTCTGCATGGGCGCTCTCCTGGGTAAAGAGTGGCTGTGGAAAGAACAGCGGAGAAATCACTAAGAATCCTTTCGGTCTCTGTCACATCTTGCCTGTTTTGTCCTTCTCGGCGTCTTTGTCTCACCTCTTGGTTGAAGATTCGTTCCCGCGCTCTTTGGTAGTCCTCCTCTCTCTCCTCCATTGACTTGCTCTGCTTGTCCCGTAAAGGGTGGAGTCGGTTCTGTAGGGGGAAAGAAACGAGAACAGGTCAAATCACCGATGGGACGCGATCAATCCCAATTACGGAGGAAATTCCTGAGAGACACGCAGCTTATACAGGAGGACAGACAGACCTGGTCATCTGAGCTGTTGTCTCTCTTTAGAATTTTTTTCCACTGTTGGATCTCTTCGGCCTTGTCCTTGTGCAACTCGTCCACAAAACGCTTCTCCGGTCTTCAGGGGGCAAACAAGTCACGACTGTTAGTTCGCACTAAAAAGGTAAAAGGAGCTACAGAGACAATACACACAGATTGATTACGCTGGCTTACATGCGTGTGCTGCTGGTCCTGTTAATGATGACAGCCCTGCCTGTCTGGTCTACATTGTGCTCCATGCCAAAGTAGGCCGCCACCCGATGGACCAGCATGCGGTGGTAGGACGACATGTGAGGGAACTTCTTAAAGGGACTGAGAGAGAGAGAGAGCGAGAGAGAGAGAGAGAGAGAGAGAGAGAGAGCGAGAGCGAGAAAGAAGAAGTGAGAGAAAGACAAAGAAAGAATGAGGGTGCGACAAAAGAAAGTGGGAGGGAGGAAGGTGAAAGAGATACAGAGGGAGAGAGAACATGGAGAGAGAAGGAATGGATTGAGATTGGTTGTATTTTTTTGGCTGAAGTCCAGTTTCATTCCTGGTGGCTCCAACACACCCACACTAACATAACCGGCTCAATACATATCGATCAGTGAGATAAATAAGCTGTATGGGCAGAATTATAATATATGAGCTGGAAAAACATACAGCCTTTTAAAATAGACTAAAGCCGCGCTTAATCTTTAATAAGATGTAGCATTCGTACAAGTTTTATTTCTGCGCATCATTACTCAGTGAAGACTCGAAGTTATGTACTCCGCTGCACGCGCGCACGCACGCACGCACGCGCGCGCACACACACACACACACACACACACACACACACACACACACACCTATTTCTGGTGATGAAGTCGATCATGTCCTGCTCCAGTTTAAGTAGCATCATGCTGTCTCTGTGGTTGCTGTTGAGGGTGTCGACGAAAAACTGGTGCAGGTCAATGCCGGTGGAGTCGGTGTAGTCGGCGCTGGACTCTGAGAGCGACGCGGGCAGGCAGGGTGTGTTACAAGACAAAAACATTAAAAAAAAAAATAAAAAAACACACTGCAATATTTAACACCCCAGGAGGACGACATCTAAATAGTGGCACAGAATCCCATTTTATTGCATTTTATTTGCTTTCTCATTTTGCTCTTTTATGAGATATGACACACACACACACTCATATATACACACGCGCGCACGCACACACACACACACACACACGCACACACACACACACACACACACACACACGCACCTTTGGGCTGCGATTGCTTCTTTGGATCTGTGCTCTTCTCCTGCTCTTCCTCGTTATGGGAAGTCTGCTTGCTGTCATTGCAGCTAGATGAGACGTTCGTGTCGGGAGATGCCTGAAACGGGAAGAAAGTAACGAGTAATTCGAGTGCGGTGTGCCGATGATGACGAGGAGGAGGTGGGAGATGATGAAGATGTGTTACCTGGGTTTCTTCGGGTGGGGAGGAGTCCTCGCAGACAGCCATACTGCGCACTAGCTTCCCTTTGGCCTGAAATACAAACGCAAGCAAGCGATATTACAAATTCATCGAGTCTAAAGGAATCGATACTTCAGTAAGAATGAATAATGAGACGCCGAATTATTTTAGCTTACCTTTACTTTTTTCTTTGGTTGCACCTGGTTACAGTGTTCCTGCGAGCGAGGACACAATTAGGACACAATAAGGGAGGGAACGTGCGAGCGGCGTGGGTGGGAAGGATGCATCATTTTAACGCAGTACGTGGCAGCATCTACGTTTGGTGTCACTTACCTGCTGCTCAAGCTTCTTAATGTCATACTGACACTCCGGGTCCTCCGTCTGTTTGCAGAGGGGGAGACATGGCGGAGGGGAGGGGCAGCCGATGGCGTCACGTGACGTCACATCGCACGGTTTTAGAAAGACATCTGGACTTTCCAAAACTGCGTCAGTCATCCTTCCTGGACGACAACGGAGACTGTCAGGCAAGTGTTTGTTTTCCAAAGATGACGTCCGCGTTTGTTTATTTCACCGCTATTTCATTTGCCTGCATTTGCATCGGTCTGAATGTGCGCTTGTGCGCGCTGTTCTCACCTATCTGGGCGTCGCTTACTGGAAATGCTCACAGGTGAATGATGAGGTCATATATCCCATATTCCCACGGGGCAGCCGGGAACGCAATTATCCTGTCCGCCTCTGCTTGCCTTCTCTACTGTTCCTCTGTTCGCTGGCCCTTCACTGGTCAATGGAAAATAGCCTGAAGAGATCGGAAAAAAAAAAAAAAACACAGGAGAATAAACAGTGTTAGCGGTCATTGTACAACAGAAACACCACTGCACACTGTTTCACACACACACACACACGCACACACACACACACACACACACACACACACACACACACACGCACGCACGCACGCGCGCACACTCGTATCACACAGTTGCCAGAACATAAAAGCATAGCTGCTGGAGATGACATGAAGCAGCTCTGCTTGTGCGTCTGTTGACCTCGCTCCGCTTCCCAAACGCTCCCCGAGCTTCACAGTTAATTGCCGCTTCACTGTCGGGCGTTTATCACTGTAAGTGAGCCTGTGACTGTAGCATACAGGCATGTGCGCGGATGTGATATTAGCTTGTGTATTTACATATGTGCGGCTCATGCGAAAGCCTGTGTGATGTGCATGTGTGTATGTGTGTGTGTCCTTTAAGCTTTTCTTAGAAACAGCAGCTGTGGAGAGCCTCATCTGATCCGCCAGCGCTGATATTCCCAGAATGCCGAGCTCAGTCTCTGATCCCGGTAGTGCGAATGTTGCTCAGACCAAAGAGATGGGAGACGCACGCAGGAGGAAGCGGCATTCCACCACCGTTTCCAAAAGGGCCGACGGCACTCAGTGGGGACACATTCCGCTGTAACACACAGCTCAAGGGGACGCTTACTGCTGCAACACCTGGGACGGAGTAATGAGCTCGGAGGATGCCGAATCCCACAACGTGGTTGTTTAACACTCGACTGGAGGCAACGGCAGTCTTAAAATAAAAACACCTCTGTCAGTCCAAGTGCGACCAAAGTGGTGTTTGCTGCTTCAATGAAACACTGAACATCACAGCGGTGATTCCTTCCCGAAAAAAAATAAAATAAATGTTCTCGGTGCAATCGAGAGGAGTCTGACGTCTTGGCATGTGGTGGTCGACAACATTTTTAAATGGGAATGCTACTGGAAAATTATAAGTGCTTTTATAAATCATTAGATGTATAAAGGAACTGAATCGATCTGTACTTTGGATGGTTAGGTCCGATAAAACTCTGGAGGGGACGAACGAGAAATGCTTTCTGTCGATACATAAGAGAGAGTTGTATTGATTATTGTTCCATTCATACTGAAAAGACCATTTCACGTTGAAATTAAGTCTTGTTATGTAATGAATGCTGAAACGGAGGGATTAAGGAGGAACATTGCTCCCTCTGTATTGAAAAGATGCCATCTCCTGCCATTTGTGGCGTAACAATTAGTCAAACATTTGATGGTCGAAAACAATTGCTGATATAGCCAAGAAAAATATGAAGGTTTTTCTTTTCTGGCTGCTTTTCTTTCTCTGATATCATGGTAAATTGAGCCGTTTTGCATTACAGAGTGTTGGTCTCACAAAACAAGCTACTTTAACCATGAGAACGACATTTTTGCACAATTAATATTTCATAGACAATATATCCCCAAAAAAATGAACGGCAGATGAATCAATAATGACATTTATAATGACCAGCAGCCTTAGCCCAAGTGTTTTAGTGAACACGATGCTGCAAATGATGCGTATCCCCGTCTTGGCGTGGAGGTCCAGCGCAGCCTCGGGAGGAGGAAACGCTTCAGAGACGCACAGACACTCGAAAGGACATAATATACGGAGAGGCTCCCCGATGTTGCTGTCGGCGAGTTCTCGCCGAGCTGTTCTTCGGCCAAACAGACCAGCTTCGCGAGCGCTGCACCGTGGCCGACCGTGACCTCGGACCTCACAGAGAGGAGGGGCAGCGGAACAACAACACGGCTCCTTCCATTATCACAATGGAAGAAAAACTTGGTGTGAAATAGAAGCCGGCGCGCTGGCATTGTACGGTATTATATCTGTGGATGGACACCGATGAGAGAAGAGGACGTAGCACAGGAGACAGCGGGTGGGGGGGGGGGGGGGAGACCGATATGGAGCAGATGCACTACAAGGAAAACAAGATGAATGGGAGGCGAGAGAAGCAAGGGGGAGGGGGGGGGACGAAGAGAGATGAGGAAACAGTCTGCGGGGACTTTAAGAAGGGTGAAGAGGGGGTGAAGGAAGGCGATGGGAGGGAAGCGGGAAGTGAAGAATTAGTGACGGGGAGAGGCTCGCGGCGCAGTCCGTCTCCAGGCTTTTCAGCCGACGGCCGTGAGGGGAGGATTTGAGCGCAGCTACCGGTTTTTGAGCTGAGCGCTGCAGAAGTGGCCGACCGCCCAGGGGGAAGGTGTGACACGATCATTAGCGTGTGACGGATGGCGGCGGGAGGCAGGGAGCGCCAGTACCCGCTACATCATCATCCATCTGCTGCTCTCCCCGAAGCCTTCAGCCTCGGGAGCCACTTACTCACCAGGACACCTTTCTTCTCCAGCCAGAAGCTGCCTGGCTCATCGACGCTGACACCCGGGCGGGCCGGTGGGAAAACATCCAAAAGCTACTTTAGATGGCCATTGTCAGCTAAACCAAGTTATATTAAGTCCTTAAGCCTGGTAAAATCCTGTTTGCAATTAACACCACAGACAAATCTGCCATTGAATACCCGGGCAATAATTCACAGTGGAGATCTTTCGCTGTAGCTCGTGCGATAGGTTTATTTCCCTGCACTCTGTACTTACAGACATGTATCTGTACATTTTGCCACATGAAAGGACTTTCTGTTTCGCTTGCTGCTTTCATTTGCACCCTTCCTTCTCAAGAAAACCTATAAAAGACTAGAAATCATCACTGCCTCCGGTCACAGAGGCTGCTGTTTGTGTTTTGTCTCCAAGGTTGCAGCTGAATCAAAAACGAGATTTCATAAGTCGTCTCCCTCCGCTCAGGAGCTCATTAGGAAACATTTCAGTGAGAGATTTAAAACGAGGCAGCAGGTCTCTCCGGTTCAAAATAATAATTGAACATTTTGAGGCAAACTCAGAAGCGTCAGCACTTTGTTTATCCATAATATGAACAGGCTTTGCCCTCAAGCCTCTAATTGGGCTGCTTTTGTTTGTCCTCTTACATTATATAGGATATTTTGGGGGGGGGGGTTTTTTACACACCAATTTTTGGCACATATTGTTCCATGTCCTGCGCCCGCACCTTTCACATTTTCTGCAGAATTTGTACCTCCTTGCCCGCTGCGAAGGGTGTTTATATTATATGAGCATCCACCTTATGACAAGCAAATATGCATCAGAAAGTAGGTTAGACGTGTTTGATCGAGGTTAAAATATCATCTCGTCTTCACCACCTGGGCAGCCACAACAGCCTTATATCACTCAAGTGACTTGTGGGTTTCGCCAGCTGCATTGCTCTGCAGCTGAACTCAAACCCAACATGGGGACAAAAGCACCTACTGTACGCACATGCATACGTGCAACACAAAATACAGCTTCGCAACTGGCATTGTGTGTGTGTGTGTGTGTGTGTGTGTGTGTGTGTGTGTTCGCACATGGAAAAAAAAAAAAAAAAAAAAACCAGAGTCCGCAGTTAAGTAGGTAAAAAACAAACAGGTGGTATCTTCGTGCACAACTTTGTGACATCCGGTTGACCCACATAACAGATGAGAACCAGGGGTTTAGTCCGGGTATGTGCGGGTCTTACTTTCGGGAAGGAGTGCCTGCAAGAAAGCCGAGGAGAGGGGGGGAGGAGAGGAGGGGAGGAGAGGGAGGAGAGCCGGTGTTTGAGAGACCGTGTCGCATTATGGACGGTAACCCGGGCTAAGCTGACACACCGGGGCTATTTTTACACCGGAGCAGGGGGTGGGGGGGGAAGCGGACCTCCTGCTCCGGGACTTCACCGTGGCTGTCAGCGGCACGCGGAGAGCGGAGGTGTTACAGAGCAGGAGCACGTTTAAACTCCTGTACTATTAAACACACGCACGCACACGCACACGCACAAGCAACCAGAAACACAAAGGAAGAAGCAGATACTTTGAAAACCCTTGTTAGAAAACGACCTCCTCCTCCTCCTCCTCCTCCTCCTCTTCGTCATTAAAGTACTGAAAAATACTAAATATTACGTAGCTGCAGAAAACATTGAATGGCTCATTAAACGACAGTTATCATTCAGCGGTGCCGCTAACGCTTCAGGCACGGGGGGGGGGGGGGTGTAGGGGGGGGTCGGGGGGGGGGACTGGTCCGGGGGCTCCGTTAGCTCCTAATTTAGCCGTTGTCACCGCAGTTTCAGCTGAATTAGAAAAAAAATTAAAAAAAATTAAAAAAAAGATTTAGCCTTTTGTTTGTTTGTTTGTTTGTTTGTTTGTTTAGCACCGAGATGATGATCTTGGTCTGACTCGTATCGTGAAAGTCTTCATCAAGAGCGAGAAGCGTCGATGTCAGCCGGCGGAGTAACCGTTATAATCAAGCTAATCGCGGAGGTGAACAACTGTCACCGACCGTTAGCTTACCGTGAGGTGATGATGTCTTCTTCTTCTTCCTCTTTCCCCCTTTTTTAATTTGTCTTTTTCTTTTTTTTTTCTTCTTCTTTTTGTTGTTGTTGTTTTCCTTCCTTCTTTCCTTCCGCGGGTTTCTCTCTGCCGGTTGTCGCCTACGGACCGACGGACTGCCGAGCACCGAGCGAGCGTCTTGTTTGACTGGTGAGGTCCGTTGCTCCTCCTCCGCCTTTTGCCTGTCTCTGTCGGAGCAGGAGGAGCAGGAGGAAGAAGAGGAGGAGGAGGAGGAGGAGGAGGAGGGCCGACAGCTCTGAACCCGGAGCCACGCGCCCACACACACACACACGCATACACACGCACGCGCACGCACGCACATACGCACGCGCACGCACGCATACACACACGCGAGGAAAGCACAGCCAGCCCACTCATCTCTCTACCTCCGTCCCTGTCTCTCGCTCCGGGACTGTCTGTCTCTCTTTGTACTTACAGTCAGCCGCCTGTATATTACTTTTGCTCAGTGTGATTCTTGTACAATTCACAGGGAGCAGCGCGTTTCACTGCTCTACGTTTTATTTTTACAGATGTACGGTTACTTTAAAATGTCACATACAAGTCGCCATTATTCGTTGTTACAGATGAAGCTGCCCATCCTTATATGAAGAATTTCAAATTTGCAACTTCTCCCAATAATAATAATGATAATAAAGGCTGGTACGCTCATTGCACCATTTTATGTCTTCCAGTAGCCTATATTTACTTAGGCTATCTTTTCCTGATAGATACAGCATATTTTTCTAATAGTATATATATTTTTTTTTTAACTTAAGTGGCAATTTCAGAGCAGAAAAATGAAGTTCCCACATTGTCAACACTATTTACTAATATATAAACCAACATACACCGCATTGTAAAAGAACAGATTTGTAGAGTTGAATAACATCTGGCAGCCTGTCATCTTTTACCTAAAGACCAATATACAGGGGTGGAAGAAGTAAGCTACTCAGATCCATTAATTTAGTTAAAGTACTAATACCACACTGAAAATATCCCACTACAAGTAGGCTAAAAGTCATACATTCAAAACTTATTTTAAGTAAAACTGTAACTATTATTAGCAAAATGTACTTAAGGTATCGAAAGTAAACTCATTTTGCAGTAAAATGCTCCCTGCAAGTGTTTCACAATTACATATGATATTTTTTATGCATATTATGGTTGCATTAATGTGTATGTTGCATTTTAATGCTGTATATGTTAATAATTTAACTTATTTGTACTGTTGGTTGGTTTAATCTATAGCAATGATTCATATTGTCTAAAGTAAACAGAAGTTTGTGGCGTCAGCGTCCTGTAAGAACCACACATCTCTAAAAAGTCAACTTTTTATGAGCTCAGATCAACAGTCCGGTTTTCAGCTTCATCACATTTTCCAGCTAATCCAAGTGGGTTTTTAAACAATTTAGCTTAGGAAGTTGGAACATTTTCTCACATATTTTTCAAAGATGCGTACAGGGGCTGGAAAATTGTAATCTTAAAAGTAACTAGTTACTAAAGCTGTCAGACAAATGTAGTGAACTAAAAAGTACAATATTTGCCTCTGAGATGTAACGGAGTAGAAGTATAAAGCTGCATGAAATGTGAAGTACAAGTACCTTGAATTTGTTCTTAAGTATAGTATTTGAGTAAATGTAGCCGACCTAGTTACGTTACACCACTGCCAATATTAACAATGAGTATTTAGAATTTGATGTAATTTGTGTTCCTATTTTTTTTAATTTTTTTTTAAACCCTGTGAATGTCACTTTCATTTCACTTGTAGTCCACCTAGATTTTAACAATCAAACATATCCAACCACATTCAAGTTAGAATAAACACTTGGATGCCCCAGATTAATATAATAATGTTATTATATATATTCTTGTTATTAAACAGGAAGATACTGCATATAAACTATACGGTTAGCCTATATAGCCTACTTTTACTTTAGGCTGTATAAACTCTTGAAATGATGAAGCATATGTAAGTTTATATATTCTGCACACATGGTATACGGCCTATAGATTGTGCAATTAATTAAAATCTGTCACTGCACTATTCAAAACAGTATTTAATTACAGAGACAAGAGCTGCACAAGCACAGCCTATTGTAAGAGAATAATTAGACAGCATATTATGTCAGAGTTTGGTAATTTTACTTTGATGAATAGCAAATAAATTACAGCCTACTTGTTATAGTTTATTCAGGGGCAGAAGAGTGGAGAATCCTTTACCCCGTATCTGTTTGCACAGGCCATTAGTCGTACTCAGGCCATTTATTGAAGTAAAAAGCGTCAATACCAGAGATTAAAAATGGTTTATTACAAAGAATTCAGAATATTACTAAAGCAAAAGTACGGAATTATTATCAATAGCATGTACTTAAAACTGTAGAAGTGAGTACTCTTTAGCAGAAGGGCCCCTATCAGTGTTATACTAATGGTTCATTTCTAATGATGCATTCAAATGCTGTAATTGGTTCAGGTGGAACTAATTTCAACTTTCTTATGTATTTCTGATTTTCAAGCCATTAAAATGCACCACATTCAACAAATTAATCATGTTTTATGTTATGTAAAATCTTAATCTGAAAGTATCTGTGAAATAAATGTAGTGGAGTATAAAGCACAATATTTACAGCAGTTTAATGGAGTAGAAAAGGAAATGCTCAGACTTGCGCTTGATTACTTGAGTTAGTGTACTTATGGGTTGTTGCAAGGATTTTTGAAACGCTCATATGAGTCCAGACTGTAAAATATAATAGTTCATTTATACTTTATGTAAGTTTTAACACCTGAAGTTATGGTGCAATTGTTTAAAAACACTTCTGTATGGTGCAGTTTACTGTCAAATTAAATAAAATTTGAATAAATAATGTGTACTGACAAAATAAATGGTCCATTTTCCAAAAAGTGTTCCAGAGGATGAGACTTCAGTGACCTCAGTAGCAGGAGACGGGTGTCCTTTTTTTTTTAATCACCATGTCTGTGTGCATTTACCACACAGCCTCTCTGAATCTGAATCATCCAGTCCTATCTTTCTATGGTTTCATCACAACAGACGCCAGTGATTAGGTATCTCGTTACATGGATGACGTCTTGTCGAATGTTACCAAGCCTCAAATCGCTGCCAGGTCTGTTTTAGAAATACTGAGGCCACCTGTCCGAGTCCAATGATGGCTGCAGTCAAGGCTGCACCTGCTCGGGTCCCAGGACAAAAATGATCTCTGGGTCGCCTGTTAACCATCTTTTCCTTTGAAAGCAATGCAGTTTAGCTCGGCCCTAAACTTTGAAGTTAATTAAACTCCTTCATATAGAAGCAGAGAAAATAGAAACTGAAAGTTATTAGTATTAGATTTTGACATGGGGGCCCTCTTAATAACTAAACTGGTACCAGTTGATACACAGTAAGATTGGACCTTTGGGGTACTGGGACCACTTTGCACAACTGCAAATCCAGCGTTCATTTGTTGTCTTCATTCATTTCGGAGTTGGTTTGGTTCTACTGGATTTCCATCTGCACTGCTACATGTTTCGTGGTGACTGATCAACTCGGCTTTCATCACATCGCATCACATTCTGAAGTGCAGCATTACCTCGACTTGTTATGGTCTCTCTCTGAATGCTGAAAGACTAATTCGTACAGTGAGCATCATTTACTTTCATCTAGCTTCTGCTTCTTTTGCTCAGCTGCAACAGAAATGTGAACTTCTGACATGAACGAGTAATGTCTGCAGTTTACAGCGAATCAGAAACTATGTGCACACCCATGCAGCTCATTTCAAAAGGGGATTTATCGTCTGTTTTGGACACATCTTCTCTCACACGTCCTGTTGAGAAAGCAATTAGGACCGGATGGGAGAATCACCTGGAAACACAGATCTGTGAGATGGGAGCATCAAGGCCTGAGCAGATTTCATTGTTGCTCCAATAATTCAAGTCTCATTCAGTTCAAAGTCATTCACAGACTCCATTATTCAAAGAAAGTCGCTCCGATATGTGATAAATGTAGCTTGGAAGAGACAAAACTACTTCACAGCTTCACCGTTTATCCTAAAATAGAAAATTACCGGTCTGAAGTTGTTTCTAACAATATTGAACCAGAGCCTGGTTTAATAGTTTTGGGAGGTTCTCTCAGCTGAATTGAACACTTAAGAGAACAAAACAACAAATTCTCTCTTATGACTGCTAAGAATATTCTGCGCTGCACAAAAAGGAAGTTCCCGTGGTCAAATCAGGTCTAAGTTAATTAATCAACAGTGTATACTGTGAATGGATACGTTTCATTGTTGAAGGACAAACATGTAGTTTCTTTTTTATTACATCGAGGCCTAACATTACTCCTCGAGACCAAGGAGTGTATTTAGACTTGACTTCTATGTTGTTGATTATTCTTTGATAATAAGAATAAGAATAAGAATCTAATAAAAGTACCCATACCCACCCCAAGTGAGAACAAGCACTGCCTGCCACCAGCAGCTGTAAGTTATTATTTTACCACTATTAGGATCTAGTTAATGTGACTTTTGTGATAATCTTACATAACAGTATGTAAAACTGACAATAGTCAACTCAAATATGACACCAAATAGACTCAATGTTACAACCACAAACTTCAGAGATGACTGAGCAAAGGCTTCAGGATGTGCATCACCCAAAAGTCAGCAGACATTTCTGTCTGTGTGCATCACCAGCCCTTCTCCCCCTACACACACATACGCACACACACACACACACACACACACACACACATCTACACATGTACACAGGTTGATCATGTTTCAGTTACACCTCACTGATTTAAACAAGAAGATTTCACATTGAGCCCAACACAACTGAAACCAAATCAAATTAGGGACACATTTTTTTGTAGGCTTAAACAAGTCATACAGACAGCGGGTGTGCGTACACTCTAATATTTGTTCTGAAAAGTGTCCTGGCTCAAACACACACACACACACACACGCACACACACACACACACACACACACACACACACACACACCTGCTGTTTGCTGGTTCTGGCAGCATGGCTGGCATGTGTGCGTGCAGGACAGAGACTCAGTGGCGCTCGTTTCCCGTACCAATCTTGTGGCTTGTTACATAAACACGCTCATTAGAAAAGTGCACAGCTGACTATGTGTGTGTGTGTGTGTGTGTGTGTGTGTGTGTGTGTGTGTGTGTGTGTGCGTGCCATGCTGTTACATTGGTTCCAGCCCCTCAGTGAGGTGCAGAAATGTCTGTTTAAAGACCTTACTGGAAGTGAGCGGTCCTGGTCTCGGGTCACCTCACCGTGTCTTCGGGTCGACACATGAAGTCCGTTGTTATATCAATGATCTTCAAACACATCCACAACACCCTTACAGTGTGTCTCTGTCAATATAGTGTGTGCATCGTCCACTTGAGAAGTTTTTTTTTTTTACATACTATTTAGATTGTTTGCTTTATCGCTGGGAGTTAGATGAGAAATAGAGCCGGTAGCTTAATTTATCAGAAAGACTGGAAACAGTGAGCAGCTCCACCTATAGGTAACAAAGGCCACGTAACGGGGCTTTTAAAGTCTACTAATTAACACTTGGCATATGAATTGTTTAATCCGCAGAAAAAACTGAGTAAAAACAACAATCCTCCGTTTTACAGGGTGTTTGACTTCTTGAACCTCTACTGGTTGCCTGGTGTTACATATACGTGTTGAAACGGTGAATTATTGCTTTTTCACTTCAGTTTTCATACAGATTAAACCATTAATATAAATGGTGTTAATTAGTGCGCTTCAGATGTGCTCTTAGATGGATTTGTGTATGTTTGGACTGAGTCAGTTTCCATAGTTTCTAGTCATAATGCTAAGCAAAGCCGCTTCTCATCGATACATTTATTCTTCTTTTTAACCATTTTACTGGACTTTAATGGAGGTTGTTTGATTCCAACAGGAGGCCAGTTCATATTTACCATTACGTCACAGCTGTGGAGTAACTTAACACGGCTGCTTACGACTCTGCCCATGTAGACATCTCCTTTGATCATCAGTGTGTGTAAATGTCTGTGTGTGCATGTGTGTACAAGAGATCGAGTGACACCTCAACAAGTGAGGCTCATAAATATTAATAGAGGCCTCATGAATATTCAGAGGGCTGCCTATGAATATTTAAACCATGATGGAGCATGTGACCGGGTGACTAGACAGCCACAGACAAGAAACAGACAAATAGACCTCCTCCTTTGCTTCTTAACCCTGGTGAGGCGCTGCCTTTCTTTAAAGCCACATTAATTCTAATTAAGAATACATAATTTTCATGATTTTGTTTTCGTGTGAACTATGGCTCAGGATAAGAATAATGGTGCTCACCTTGCTTTGCCGTACACACCAGCTCCTCTATTCAAATGAGGTAAACCTGCTGAGTGGAGGCTTCCTGATTCAAACCCTGCGCACTGTCCACATTATAAAGACAATAAAAAAGATAGAGATAGGGTTTACTGTACATTTCAACAAAGTAAAATCTAAACTACATTTAAACAGCACTTCCCCATTGTTTTGAAGGATTGTACAAACTCAGACCACAACATGAATGCCTTCTTCTACACAACACAGGCAAATTTGACATCTTTATGCTATAGAGACAACATATAAGTCGAATGATCTCACAAGTGGTCCAACATGTTTGCGTATGTATAAATATGATCTATAACTACAGCTTACATGTAAACATTTTGACCTCCAGAATGTATATATGCTTATTTTATGTTAATATCTCTACTGAAATCTAATATTTAATTGTAAAAAGGTGATGAAAGATCCTTTGAGAAGGTTACCTCTTAAAATAGCGTACAGCCACAATTCTGCATCACAACAGGGTTCACATTAGTAACACAGATATCACTGTTCTCATTGGTAGGATGCGGGCAGATGTCACTTTGCATCAAAATGAAGAGTTTGTTTGCAAATAGACGTGGAGACGGTCTAACTGTTTATTGAGTCAGAGTGTAAAGAGGAGTACAGATTGGTATGTTGGGTCCAGGATTTAGCAGAGTCCTCTTGAGGTTTCAGAGGCACAATTCACCAATTTCCCAAAGACTCTCTGTTTCTAATTAGATATCACAAACTGCTTTTTCTGCCACCCACAAAAAAAAAAAACCAACAACCAGCTGAAACACCCTAAGGTAAGTGGATGGTGAATTTAGATGCCGTGCGTCAGCAGTCAGAATTACAAAACTATGAGCAGAGTGAGGAATAATACGGGTTCAAACGTGGGTTGGGGCTGAGAGTGCGCACTCACAGTGTGCCAGTGCAGAGCTAAAACAGTTCGGGGCTCAGGAGTGCAGTGAAGAAAGCGTCAGTGTGAAGAGTCCACCTGACTGGTTTTATTTTCTGATCAATGACAGTGACTCACTGCGGATCACCTTCCGCTATATGGAAATCATCCAGGATGGGTTTGTGCTCAGTGGACAAACTTGATGTGCGTAAACACCTACGCACACTTGTGTATAAGAAAATGTAAGTGAGTGTGAAGGAAGTGCACCTGTTAAGTGAAAGACCTCAGCAGTGCGATGACTGTGTGGGTTTGTGGTCTATAACGGATGTTTGACAGGCTGATGAGCTCTGGCACTCACACACATGCTTCCTCCACACACTACCCCCCCCCCCCCCCCCCCTCTGCCTGTCTTCTCATCTCTTTAGGCGGTGGGCGTAAACTCCCTCCTTTTCTTCCTAAACGCCGTCTTTCCAGCTCCTCTCTTTTTCCCTCCTGCTCCTCCAATCCGTCTACGCACGTTGTTTTCGCTGATTGCGAGCTTGACAGGTCTTCAGAGAGAGAAACACAGAGGGAGAGGAATCAAACAATCTCCTCAATTAGACAGCCCACACAAACGTGCGTCTGAACTCCATACCATCTTCATCAGTTGTCGCAGTTTTCATCTTTTAGTCGCAGACACCTTTGTTGCCGAGTCGAAAAACACACTGTTCACAACAAAGGCAGAGAAAACCATTTAGCTTTGAAGTACAGGAAGCCACGACGAGCTTTTAAGGTTTATGTGCATCGAGAGGAGGGAGTCTCTCTGCTTTTCTCTGCCTTAATTGACCCATCAGTTTGCCTGAAATTTGTCCACACAGCGGCCACTGATGTGAGGATATTCACAATGCAAATGTAGCTCAGACTGCGTTTGTTGTTAGAATTTATTATATTTGTACTTTGGAAGAGCTAAATTAAAACAGTTTAAATGCACATAATAAGGGAAGTTGCTGTTATGGTCCGGTGCAGTGGGAGAATTACAACTACTGACTAAGAAGGAAAAGATCCAGTCAGATATCCGATGGAGGGAGTAATACGTCTGCAGGTTTGAGCTGGAGCAGGGAAACACACAGCCTCTTTGGTCTTAAACAGACTTTGAGCTGTCACTCAGCCTTGATGACTAAATGCCATACAAACACACTTAATCTAATGCCACACACACACACACACACACACACACGGTGGCAGGCTACAAATACAAAGGAAGATAAATTATGACAGTGGAAGCAAAGAGGAAGTGAGACAGATTAAGTCCGTAGAGAACCGCCGGACAGTCAACAATGGGATGAGTCAATACTGTCGTAATACTGTGGTGCACTGCAGCATACCTGGAGGGGCTCAGACCTGTTGATGCAATCAGCGGTGGATGTCCCAGGTTTTCACTATGCACCCATCTGTCTCCTCTGCACTGAGCTGTCACAACCTCTCTCGCAGCCCCCATCTTTTCCTCCCACAACTCCACTCCACTCCACTCCTCTCCTCTTCCTCTCCTCCTCCTCTTCCTCTCCTCCTCGCTCGTGTTGCTGGGAAAAGAAAAAGACGGCTCTGCAAAAGTCTGCTCTTGGAGAAAAAAATAAATAAGAAAGAATAATTCAGCCTTATTTTCACAAGTCATTGACTCTATCCCATTCTGCTATTTCAGTCGTGCTCTCTTTTGCGCTTCTGTGTTGCTATCTCGTTGTCTTATAATCTAACTATGAAATTAACTATTTTATTCTAACATTTCTGTCTAAAAACATGCATGGGTATTGAATTAATTTATTTGGGCTCCGTGCAGTTTTATTTCTAGTAGAAGAATAAACAGGTCAACATTTGGGAGATTTTTCTCAGATAGCAGTGACAAAGTGTCTTTCTGGCTCCATTTTTTTCTTCATCCATCTTCTTTCCAACACATACTGTACATCCTCCTCCTCTTCCTTCTCCTCCTCCCCTCTGTCTCCCATCATCAGGAACTCAATCTTTTCCCTCCCTCTGTACAAACCATCTTATTTCTTCCCTCCTTCCTTCCTTCTAATTCTCCTCGTTATTTCCTCTGTTTATCGTTTTATCTGATCTGAATCGTAACTCTCATTCCGTATTGTTGACCTGGAAGCCTCTGAGCTTGTTCTCTCAGCCGTGGGCATCATAACCATAAGCTGAGTCGCAAGGCTATTTATATTTGTTCCTAATGAGGTGAGATTTCTCTCCGCCATAGCAACGGTCTCTATGGATACCCTGCACTTGGATACCAGATCCCATCCTGTTTTAAATGTCTTATTATGGGCTGCGCCTTCCCCTGTGTGCCGTAGCCTAATTAATTCTGAATTATCGCCCTTCACTGTGTGAACGGTGCAGAAATCACCTCAAATTGCCACCAAGCCGATGACATCATCACAAGTTTGCATACAAAAATGCAAATTAGAGTTCAGCTGGGCAATTTGCTGCATCGAGTAGATCAATACTAAAGCACTTGGACATGCAACCTGATGCACAGCTCAATTTTTTCAATCGTCAACTTCTGCAACAAGCAGAAGGGAGTAGAGACCTCTACAGGTGCTCTCATTATTTGATCTCAAACACACACACACACACACACACACACACACACACACACACACACACACACAAAGGAGGAGTATCTGTCTTCCTTGCAGTGCAAGATGCTGATGGGTGTGCTATTGATCAGGTCTGAGCCAAAGTGAGGAAGCAGTTGCAGTACAAGACCCAGGCAGTCGAGCTCAGATCACTGGAGGAGTTCTGTGTGGTTGAGGTCACAGGTGCCGAGACCTGCCATCTCACTTCCTGGCACAAAGCGAGCAAGTCAATCAATAAAGAGACAGAGCAACTTCTGGAGAAAGCCACAGCAGAGAGAGCACAAACACACACACACACACACACAGACACACACACACACAGACAGACAGACAGACAGACAGAGAATGGTAGGTGTGCCTTTGTATTTACAGTAACACTTGGAAATGTTCCCTGCTTTCTCCTGATGACAGACTCTCTGAGACAGCTGCATGCACATGTACTCACACAGGTGTACACACACACACACACACACACACACACACACACACACACACACACACACACACTCTGACAGGTGCTGCATTGTTATGGCATGTCCAACTCCGGCAGCTTGTTTTCCTCAGACCTCTCACCCTGTGTGATGACTCAGAGACGGGGAGATGAAAGGAGAGGCAGCGACAGCGGGGAGGAGGGGAGCGAGGGCTCTGACAGGAGGGAACGGGCGGCCCGAGATAGCTGGAGCGCAAGAAGGTTAAGTAAATCATACCATTAATGCTATGTTAAGAGATTGCTTTGACCTCTGCTTGGCCGTCTGCATATGCAAATGTGCGTGTACGCGTCTGGCCTTTGTCCCACGAAAGCAGGTGGCAGCAATGACATCCGTCGTCTTCCGAGCAGCAGACACAAACACGCACGCACATACTTTCTCTCTGCTCTCCGGTGTCAGTCCCACTCGATTCTATCGCGCTTGAGATTCACTCATCATATCGGGTGGCCTCACTGTGCCGCTCGCCGACACAAATGTGTGCACGCATGCAAAGACACCCACCCACACACGCACGCACGCACGCACGCACTCTTGCAGGAACACAGCGCAGTGGACCGACTTGATTATACAAGCGGAGCGGCTCAACCTGACAGAGGAACAGGCACAAAAAAAAAAAAAAAAAAAAGGAAACACGAAAAGAGTATAAAAGGCTTATTTGCCCGTGTTGTATAAGCATGTTTCATCTTCCCACTCTCGCCTACCCTCACCCACACAGGTTAGATCCAATAGCTGGTGCCAGCCCTCTCTATCTTGCAACACAAACATCTCCATGTGAAGGAATATTGCAGTCGAGTTCTTTTTCATAATCTCTTCCCTCTCCTCCCACACATGCACATAGTGAAGGGGTGAGAGGGAGACGGGGGTAAAAAGGAGAGCTGGTAAAAGAAAATGAAAAGAGAAGAGGTGGGGAGGTGGTGGGGGTGCTCATGAGAGCCAGGAGGTAGTTGTTATAGTAACTGTGTCTCTATACCTGTCAATCAAAGCTATTTCAGGCATCTAGCCTCTATGGAAAAAAAAAAAAAAGAAGCAAAAAAATAAAAATAAAAACCCGCACCAGGGCGAGAGAGCTGTTTTGTAGAGGCAAAATTATCAGGCAACGCACTCGCACTGATACTGGCAACTTGTAAACTGATAGATAGCTGATCAAATTAACACCATTAATGAAATTTCAGCACTATGTCCTTCTTTTTCAAAGGTCTCACATTTCTCCTTCACAGTGCACTTCAAGGGAGGGAAGGAAAAAAAACAAAACTGACAGCACACTTCGGTGCACTAAAGGAGAGTCATCCCAATAGATTTGATTTTATTATAGAATTTTTTTTAAAAATCACCATCATCAGGTAGATTATAGCAGTGTTTCTCTGTCAAGTCCTGTCAGAAGAAGTTGAGACGGCCTACCCATCTCATTTAACACCCCGATGCAGTTCATTTCAGATGATTTAAAATTTGTAATGACGTTTAATAATAAAAGTGCACATTGCCAACATTTTTGCTTGGTTTGGTCTATATATATTCCTCGTCGTAGCGACTTGGACGTTTCAACCACTAATCCATTATATCTCTGATTTCTTTTGTAATTTTAGCTATAGTTAGCGAAGTAATGTAAAGTAAAACTATCCTCTATTTTTAAATGTATCCTTTACTTTTATCCAACAGTTAGCCATTATTATTTTAGTTGACTAACATTATTCATCCCTTTAACTGCTATTAATTACTTTTAATTGTATTTTTTTTTTAATTGTTTATTAGTTAAGGCGCCATAACAATTTGCCTCATGATTTAGTCATTAGCTTCAGCTAACTATTTTAACCACTTATTTACTACTTTTCCACCATTACTAGTTCGCAACTCACTGACATTATTTAGATATTAAATTTCTATTCCTTATTTGGAGTGGTTTATTTCAACTATTTATTGTTTTTAGCCAGCTGTTATACTGACTGACCTATTGGCTACTTTTAGCGGTTTTGAGTTCGCCATTACTTTTAACTAACCATTTCAACAATTTTATCCACTACTTTTACAGTATTTATTCTTTACTTTTACGACAGTTTAACCCATCACTTGTAGCTGAAAAACATTATTTAGACATGTACCTGCTACTCTGTACTTGTCGTGGTAGTTTTACGAAGCCATTATAACCGTGAATCACCCAACTTCTAACCAGCTACTCCAACAGTGTAACAGCTGTCTGAAGGTGTTATTACATACGCTGTGTATGAAGACACACTGATCAGCCATAAACTTACAACTACTGACAGGTGAAGCTTAAAGTCCAATACAGCAGTCCAACAACAAATCCTTCCTTCACAAGTATCATACGGTTACGTTGATATTCAATCTGATTGAGAGAGGTGATTTATTTTAATGGTCACATCAGAGACTGTGGTACGGTTTGAACTGCACTTGTTTGTATACACCGAGAAGTGTTTGTAATATTTTGTCAGCCCAATTCATTTAAATGGGAGAGAGAGCCATGTCCTGATGCAAATGGGAGAATAGCTCCTGGGGTAGAAGTATCTCTGGTTGGGAATCTCTGCACTAGAAGTTCCCTTCATCGAGTGTTTCTATGTCATTATCATCATCATCGTGCCCAAAGAAAACTCTTGATTCAGCCTTATTACGGACAAACACATGGTGAGGAGGAGAGGAAAGCGATGAGAGAAAAGAGAGGGGGAGTAACAATAGTGTGAGCACCAATATGGCTGAGTGCTGAGTTTGGGAGCCATTAGGCAGAAGGTAATTAATACCTGTCACTGCAGTGCTCTGTTCGCTGCCTTTATTCTGTTTCAGACCAATTAAAATATGACACTCCTCTGGTGGAAAATGTCTTGTTAAAATTAAGCGCCCGAGACACACAGACACCTTTGATAAACATATCCAGAGCTACAATTGGCTTTGGCAGCAATGGCACGCTGTAGAGATAGATAGATAGCGAGGGAGAGAAACATGGTGGTGTGTATGTGTTGTGTCACTTCCAATAGGAGATGCGAGCTGTTAGATCTGATTAAAAGTGTGCATGCATGCGAGTTTCCCTCTCTCTCACACACTCACACACTGGAGACTGACGTAATGCTATGAGACTTTTATGAGCCAAGAGATACTGACCAGTGTAGATAACTCACTGCCAGCGATTTGCAGCTTTGGATGGCAAGGACAGACGAATGGTAAGCAAAAACAGATGAGCCAGGGGAGAGGAAAAAAAAAATATATATAAAAAAAAAAAAGGAGGCGAGAGCAGCTGAGAATACAAAAAGACAGGTGGTATACAGGAAAAAGCTTGAGAGCAAAGCAAAATATGATGAAGAGAGCGTGATAGGACGGAAAACAAAGGATGGGAAGAGCGCTGAGGGAAAATGAAGTGAAATATGGTGTTTTTTTGTAGTATTTTAAAAGAGTTGAAGCGATAGGAACCCGAGAAGACAGATTAGACGGAGAGAAGAGAGGAGAAAATGGAGAGAGGTGGAGTGATGGATGCAGGCAGGGGACCAGCAGCTCTCTGCCAACATCTCCATGCATCCTTCCAGACATCACACTGAGCTGCCATCTGCCTCCCTGCCACACACACACACGCACACGCTACACACACACACACACACACACACACACACACACACACACGGAGGAGATATGTGAAATCATTAGCGTCTCCTGACACTGAATAAATATCTGGAGATGAAATCTGTCTGTGGAGAAATCACCTGCGGGGAAATATGACTGGATGAGATCATGACCTCTCTGGAACGTAATTTGCATGTCATCTAAAAGGGATCTGCCCTCGGTGCTCAGGCGGGTCAAAAGCCGTCCGATTAGTTGAATGGGACAACTCACTCCCTGATTGGCTCCAAAGAGCAACAATGGCAGGTGAAGCGCTGCTTCCCATGTGAGCTGCAGGACTGCCCTCTTCTGGCTGCTTCACAAACAGTTTGATCCTTTTTTTTAAAAAAAATAACAAATCGAACACAAACACAACATCCAACATTTAAAAGACAGACAAACTCTGGCTGGCAGTTGGTTTTAATCACATTAGAGCTGAGGAATAAAAATAAACACAGAGCATGAGAGTGCAGCACAAAGTGTCTCGGTCAACCACATACAGAGTCTTATTTATACATATATTTATATAATAGAACCATTTCTCCCACTTGTATAGCCTCTGATTGTAACACAGAAATATACCCACATTCCCTGGGTGAGCGAGAAGAGCGAAAGAAAACGAGAGCAGGACTCTCAACAGTCATTATCTACATTAGAAAACCTACAGGCCATTTGTCTTTATAGGTTTATACATCAGCGAGGAGCCAGTATTCATTATAAAAATAGGAATATAGTTGATAAAGAAGTGCTAGGGGGTTGATTGAGTGGGTGGGGGGAGTGATGATGCGGCTGTGCCCTCCCATCAGGGGCATGACGACTAATGACCACCCATCCACCCACCCGACACACGCTCCCAAACCAGGAAACGAAAAGCCATTCAGGGATTCTGTGCGCGTCCGTTATGGTGTTGTTCAGCTGTCCAGATAAAGTCAAAGAGTTAGTTATGAACGGAAACGGGTTAGGGTTTATAATTAATCAATGAAACCATTAGAAAATTACAAAAATAACCTTACAGGGAGGAGAGGAAGGAGTTAGTGCACTTTTGAAGATTGAGATGGTTTAGCAGAACAGAAAACGTGAGATGGAGGTCGAGGCGAAAAACAAAACCTCTTTGAAGTGTGGAGTAAGTGTAAAGCAGCTCTGAGGTCCCCCCTTCATATAGCTGCTGTTAGTGAGACAAAGTATAAGAGGGAGATGGACACGAAGTGTTATTGCTGGGGATATTTTCTATTTGGTGTTAACATGTGAGGAGAGGAGTGAGGGGATGAAGAGGGGAGTTATTGCTGAGGGTAGTAGGGCTGTTGCTGAGGGGGTTGCTGCGGGTAGCCAGGGTAGGGCTGTCCTGCCGGAGGGACTCCTGGGTATCCTCCCTGTCCTGGTGTCGCCTGGTAGTAGGGCACGTTGGGCATGTTGGGCATGTTGGGCATGTTGTATTGGCCGTAAGCATAAGGGTTGTAACCCATAGGCACCTGGAAGTACCTGCGTGGATACAACAACATATGCAGAGCCAAAGTCAGAGTGGCCTTCAGCCAAATTTAAACATTCATTTATAACAGCTGAGACGAGCCCGAGTCAAATCCAGTGTTTCCAGTTTCGACAAACTAGCCTCGGTCGTACAAGTTAGATGCCAGACTTAATTTTACAGTTGGAATTTTTAAGAAAGAGCTGTGAAACCGAATCATGAAACAAGTCATCCAGAAATGATCTGTTCACTCTTTCCGACATCAGTACACAGATGGGAGCGGTGGGAGAGCAAGATGAACCCATTCTAACAATATCGATGATTTTTAAAAGTCTGCAATGGTCGTTCACCGACATGGAGGGTCCCTGTTGTTTACAGCTTGTTGTTAAACAAAGCGCAGCACTCCTACTGTGGTGATACAGAGTGATGTTTCTTTTCGATCACAATCTCTGGCCGAGTTCAGCAGACAAGTTTAATATCAGCCGTTTAAAAATTTGCTTTAATAAAAGGTAGTTTTTCTCATTTTAATTGTCCAAAGAGAAACTTGGCGCTGGCTACAAAAGAGAGACCTGCTTCCTTAATGTTTTCTACATTTCTCTTTGGTAGTAAATGAGAAAGGTTGAACTTTGTAAGCCAGTGTGCTTCACAAAGACAAACAGGAATCGGATGTAAATGTACAGAGTCATGCGGGTCAAACTTTGGGATGTAAAACTCACCCTGGGTAGCCTTGGTAGGTGGGGTAAGGTGGCCCCTGGGCTGGGGAGGCCGGTGCCATGGGTGGGGGGTTGGTGGTGGGCTGGCCGGCGGGTGGCGCGGTGGTGGAGGCGGCCTGAGGAGTGAAGCTCGGCGGAGGTGGCCTGGCCGGGGGCTGAACCTTCGGCTGCTGCTGGCCTTGTTGGGGCTGCTGTTGAAAGGGAGAGAGAGGCCGAACAGGAAGATCAAGAGCACCGCCATCGGACCGTTATGAAGTTGAGAGGGGTTCAGTGCGGCTGCTTACAAAGACGGTTCTGGGCGCGGGGGTCGGGCCGGGAGCGGGGGCAGCGGGGTTGCTCTGATACGCGGGAACGTTGAAGGATGGAGCGCTGGGCTCCCGGGCAATGCTCTGCTGCAGCTCCCTGGAACCAGAATTCAAACGTCACGACGTGCACTGTGCTGCAATGTTTCCGTGATGTTCATACACCCCGCTGCTCCTCATCTACCGTGGCCCATGGTAATCTATTACAACCTCAACAGGAGACTCTTCTACCGCAGTACATCTTGAAAATAATGCTGAAAGGTCACCTTCGATGTCAAAACTCAAAATCAGACAGCAAACCAGAAGGAAATCCACACGAAAAACTGCCGAGCGGCCTTCGCTCGCCTCCTTTTAAGCTGGAGCGATGGTCACACAAAACCAAGAGTATAAAACCCCCGTAATGTACGTACTTGAGAAGTTCATCTCGCTCCGTCTTGCGAGCGAAAACGATGTCGCTGCACTTGTTCTGGAACTTAAGCAGGATTTCTGTCAAGTCGTTGTAGAACTGCGGGCGGAGGAAACAAAAAGGGGACCAAAATAAACCACCTGGTTTTCAAACCGCCTTGACGCACACACACAGACACGCACACAAAAAGTAGAGGGTTTCTGACTGCAGCACAGTTCCTCCTCGCTGAGGCTTGGTGTTTGCCGGCGTTGTGCTGACTGTGTACCTTGGTGCCTTCGCGCAGGTTGCTGCTGATCTCAACGTAGCTGTCGTGGGCTGAAGCCAGCTTCTTCAGGACCTCCTCCCTCTGGTTGGCCTCCGTGTTGGACTGCTTCAGACTGCTGAACTCCTGGTGGGATGTCTGGAAGGAGGTCACGGGTTGAGAGGAGAACACGTCAAGACCGAGGAGGTCGAACTCCGACGCCTTTCAGTACACGTACATGTATTTACGCGGAGCGACAGATTTCGGCACGTACTGCACTCTTTTTGACCCGTTCCTGCCGTTTGAAATGTGTGAACTGCTTGCACGTGGTTTTTCTTAGAAATAGGTAATGTTTCACAGATTCCAGAGAGGAAATTCACTTTTTGTTTGCTCTAGTTCAGAAGGAGGTCACAGCTATTTAAGCTGGTTAAGTCATTTTAATGGGGCAGAACAACGCAGACACATGACCTGATAAGAGAAATCACCAACAGGCCACACGGCTGCTTAATCAAGACTCTCCGCCCCCCCCCCGCCCCCGAGGCCTCGTGTGTTTGTATACCTGCACTTGTCCCAGCAGCTCCTCCTGCGTGCGGAGGCTGGCCTGTACCCGCTGGTTGTTGGCGCTGTACAGCTGGTCGAGCTGGGAGAGCGACAGCTGCTCCTCATTGATGGCTCCGTTCTGGGCGAGCGCCGTCAGGAAGGTGGTCGACATGTCAAAGGTCACGGCCTTGATTTCTCCCTCCAGGGTCTCCCTCTCCCTCTTTATCTCGTCCAGCTGGGCGAGCTGGGAGCGCAGCACGTTCACAACCTGCGGGGTTGACAGGGTCAACTTTACGTCCATTTTCCCCACCCGGTAACACAATCCCCGAGCTCTCGCCCTCGTCGTAGCGAGCGCGGTCTACAGCACACCTTCTGTTTTTCACTTAAGCGTGAACACAGCGCTGCTGGAGAGACGTGCACTTTCTCCCCAGTTCTGCTTGCTTAGTCATTTAGGTTCCCCGGGGAAACGCAACGCAGAGTCAGCATATAAAATGAAAAATGGAGCTACTGTCGGGAGGAAGGGGAAGGGCCTTGAAGCACACGTTGTCCACCGGGTGTTTCTGTACAGCGGGAGTTTATGGGACACACAAAATCCCTCATGATGAGCCGACACTCCCCCAAACTCGGAAACTAACTACTACAATGAAAGTTTTACTTTATCACGGCCACGCAAACAAAGATAAAAAGACGCGGGACAGACCTCGCTGCCCTGCAGGGTTTTTGTGGGATTGGCGGAGGGGATGGCGGCATTCAGCTCGTTCTCGGGTTTACACAGCAGGGTGATCATGTCACAGTGGGTGTTGTAGCGGTCCTTCACCACCTGGTCGGCCTGCACCGCCTTGTCCAAAATGTTGCGGAAGTTAGCGCCCTCTGAAGGGAGAGGAGGGATCGTAGGAGGGTTAGAGGGAACGAGAGGGGAATGGAAGAGGGAGAAGGAGCACGTCGAATGTGCCTGGTCACAGATAAAAACAAACGGAGGCACAGGATTTCATGGCGTACCTGTGCGAAGGGGCTTGTAAAGGTCTCCAGAGGGGGTCCTGTTCCAGCGCTGGTTGAACTTGGTTCTCAGATCGTTGTCCGTCGTCTCTTCATCATCCAGCATCTTCAGAGACTGGTGGACAAAAAAAAAGAAAAGCAAACAATCTGTTTGGACATGGTCATTATAAACACCTCAACAACTCTCATCTGATACTCAGGTGATACACCTTTACGCACAGTTTGCACTACTTGAGTATTACGAGACCTGTGGAGACTATTTTAGGAGGTCCTTGTGTAATTACTCAACCAACTCAAATCAACAATACAGGATATACTTCCCTATAGGCAGCAGCCATGGTTACTGTTATTATCTTCAAAACGTAGGGTAGCAAATAGTCACATTTGAGAAACTTAATAAATATTAATCGTTCTTCATTAATAACATAATTACCAATAATTCTACGTGTCTGTTTCATTTCCCAGTGTTTCAACAGAATATTAATGTGTTTAGTTTTACTTTGAAGTAAAAAGTCAAGACTGGAGTTTGAATACATTTTTTTTTTTTTTTTTTTAAATCACATCAAGCTGTATTTTTGGCCAACAGAATTTCACTTTTATATTTTTTGTTTCTCACTACTCACTTCTTTTGGGGAATATTGGGGCATCTTGATTTGGACTTTTCAACTCTGCCAACAAACTTGGAGGCAGATTGTTGTTTGCTTTATGTTTTGCCTCCCGTCTGCTTATTTGTTTGTCAGCAAGACGTTTAAAAAAACAGGTTGGCTGAAGATGCTGGACAGACAGTCCTTGGCCCAAAGATCAGTGGATTAGAGTTCTGTGACGATCCTGGTCTGGGATTCCCGCCATTAACAGTGTTTATGAGGGTTTTTTTTAAGTATTAATGTGGTCTTCTGGTAGCTGTGGCAGAAAACTCCAACGTTCACGGCGTCCAAGTCAGCGACGAGACAACATTAGATTCAAATGCTACTTTGTCAAGAAAGGGAAGCCATATGACAAACAAGCTGTTTGGAGCTTTAAGTTTTGAAAGTGCCTTCTTCACTTCATCAAATAGATTGAAGATTACAGTAAGCGGTGCGGTTGGATCGTTGGTATGTGTGGTGTCTAAACACATTCATAATTCAGTGCGTGTCTGTGTGCCTCCTCCACTGACCTCATCCAGGATCTCTCTGTTGCGGGTCAATAGCTCAGGCAGGTCTTTGATGAGCTGCTCGATGCTCTGCAGTCCTCCCTGCTGCACGATGGATCTGGCCTTCTCAGCAATGGATTGTGGGATAGAGTCTCCAGACAGATCCTCCAGAGCAGCTGGCAGGTTCAGGGATGCCAACACCCTGTCGGAGTCGCACATTATCTACCAGTTATTACAGCCCCTCAAACGTCAATGCGTGCCCCGACGCCAGGATCCATGTCCTGAAAACCTGCTTCAATTTTAATCCCACCCAGGGAAATGATTTCATATTACGATTTTATACACATTTTTAAAATGTAGATGTTTAAAAAGTAATTATGCAACTGTTTTGGCTTCGTGACTTGAACTTAATGACACTGCAGCGATCTCTTTGTTGGATAAAAACCTGCAACCTGTTAAGCACTTATTATTTTCCTCAATTAATGTGCTCCAAGTGCTCGACTGTAACGCTGAGCATTTTAAAGCACTAAAAACATGAGCACCTTTATCGACATTTTAAATGGTACCTGGTGCTCTATCATGTTATGAATTTTTTATCTTCTCACTGAAGCACTAACTGACACGTTCACAGGACAATCAGATTGCACAATGACACGCACAAGCACAAGCAGAGCAGCTCATGGAGACACGGAGCAGCGTACCCGTTGCAGAGATTGGTCGCCTCCCTCATCGTTCCCACCAGCGTGTTCACAGTCTCAGCCTTCCTCTGGTTGTAAATGCTCATGGACTGCTGCACCGCCATGGGAACCATCTTCTCAAATAAATCTGATGAGAAACGATCCACACAAACAAGTGATTAAATCCCCATATGTAAATGTTACCAACGGTGTTAATATGCGACCTATTTATTAAATAGCAGTTCAGACCAGTTAGAATAGCTGTATGTGATTCACTCACTTAACACATCCTCCAGCTATCTACCAAAGTGAGGCGACGTTATGTAGCAAACAAACCAGGTGTACTGACCTTGTTTGGAAAATTCAACGTGGTATAACAAGACAGGACTTAAAATATTACATATTGCAGTTTTTAAGTCTTTGGATGGGATTTGCCTAAACAATTTCAGCTTATAGTTTCTTTGTTGTTTTTAACAATGTTGGGATGGAAAAGCAGTGTGCTTTAATCCTTTAAAAGTATGTGAAAAAAATGATCAATAGTGATGGGTGTTAAGGAACAACCTTTCACTACAGCACTCAAATTATATACTATATAAACTCAGGAAAATGTGCTCAAATGAGAGTGAACACGGTAACTTTAACAGTGAACAAAATTTGTTACAGAAAATTGTGGCTGCAGATAACCATATGTTCATTATTATTCCACTCATTTCTTTCCTGGGTCAGTAAAACACCAGAAAACAGTACAAAATGTTCAAATATTCAAAATCCTAAAATGTCAAATGAGAAAAAGAAGCAAAGTCAGTTGACCAATCTCACAATTAATGAAAGTCTGAAACATTTTCTCGAAGGTATAATCTGGATCAAAAGCTGACTAGCACACTTTTTTAGCTGGACGCTTTTCATTTTTTCTTATACTCAGTTTTATGTGTTGTGTACGTCAATGTAAATGTCTGAAACCACGTAGACAAATCTGGAAGTGTGTCTCTGTCTCGTACCTGTGAATTTCTGGCTGAGTGGAGGCGTGATGGCCGAAGCTTTGACCAGCGCTGCCTTGCCAATATGCTCCAGGTCCTTGACTTCAGGCACTCGGTCGTGGTAGATAAAGTCGTTGTCTTTTTTGGCTGCGGTGAGGGCTCGGTTGATCTTGTCACTCAGGTCCTTCACGCTCACGTACTCGTCATAACGAGAAGCCACCGTCTTCACCAGCTCTGCTGCGTGCTGGACGGATGAAAGGTGGAAGGGGGGGGGGGGGGGGGGGGGTGCTTCATGAATACATTTTCTGGTTTTGATGTAGAACTTCAAGGCAAGTTTGTCAAAGTCTAATTTCGCAGATTTTTTTTAAATATTTTTTTATATGATTACTCAAGGCATTATGAATGTGACGGTGTGCATATCATCTAAAGATATGACAGATGACTGCCCAGAGTCTCACGGTGTGGAACGGTATGATGGGACATCCGTGTACCTGCAGACGAGCGATCTCCTCTCCGAAGTGCTTCTTCTGCTTGGCCAGGATGCTCTGGTGCAGCTCGGCGTTGGCCTGCATGATGCAGTGCTTGGCTGCCAGCACCGGAAGCACTTCCTGAAAATAAAAATACTGACCAGGGAGAGGCAACCACAGAGCAACAGACAGGCACGCATACGTACATATATGTACACACAGAAACGCACAATGGCACGGCAAACCACAAAACAGCAGACGCACACCAGCGAGGTCCAATCACAAATGACATCACGAAAGCCAATCACAAACAGGCACGAGCAGTCAGGAGTGTGCAAACACAACACAAGCACAAGCACACGCACACAATCAGTGCCGACACCAACACCACCACGAGGGATGCAGAAAGAAAGGAAGACAATGAGGGAGAAAAACAGAACAGGCCATGAGTGTTTAACCTTTCAGCAAGAGCTGCTACACCGTCATCAAACATCCAACAACCATGTGTGTGTGTGTGTGTGTGTGTGTGTGTGTGTGTGTGTCAATGGCTATTCATGTGTATGTTTGATTTCAGTCGAAACACAGACGCTGCTTTCCAAACATGGAGCGATGTTCCTTCTCTGACCTTGTGTTCGATTTGACACCGTCACCCTGAACAATTTAAAAACTACAAACATCCTTCAAATGTTCTCAGGAGCTACCGGCTTATTTCAAACTGGGGATTTACTAAATCAGGTTGCAACATGAAAACTCCAAAAATGCCTCAGTTATTAGAAACTTTGGAAATGTGTCAACCAGTGTAATCAGTGAAGTGTAATTTACTATTTTGAAGATAGTTTTGTAAATAGTTGTATGTTGCAACTGACACGAATGGACAAACCCTGTTGTAAGCATTTATAATTGTAAGCTGGCGTGTGTTTGTTGCTCTAGGTTTCTACATCACTGTGTCGAGTGACTGAAACTGAGCGGATCATATCGGATATAATGCATATATCAATATTGGAGCCGATTACTGTTGAAAAGTAACTTTCACTGAAATTACTGCAACACAAAATAGAGAGAAGAGGAAAGAGGAAGGGTGTATTTTCTGTGCTTTTCTGGACGTTGAGAGACATGGACGAGTAAATGCGATACTACAAAGCAGACCAATCACAGTCGTTGTGGTCTGCATCACTGCGACATGTAGTTATATTTCTGCGAAGGTGTAGATCAGGCTACAGCGTACCTACAGCATAAATTCTACGTTCTAGTGGCGATCCAATGTGACATCACCCATTGGTTTGTGAACTGCCTTGATATCAAACATTAAATCTATTAAATCTGTAGCATTAGCCCTTTATTAGTGTGTTTCTGTGTGTGTGTGTGTGTGTGTGTGTGTGTGTGTGTGTGTGTGTGTGTGTGTGTGTGAGACAGACAGTAAGTGCTTCAGATGCCCATGATTAGATGGTGAGAAACCAATCAGAATGAAAACAGGGCAAACTGGGGTTTAATTGAAACCAACCAATCACAGTGGAAACAGGATGGAAATGGACCAATCAGAATGGAGAGATAGAAAATTGGACAGTCCCACAACCCGAGTCTGTTTTCCGCATGAACACAAAACGGTGCACACAATCAGACACACAATACACACGCAAAACCATACAGAGTCCAAACTCTGTATGTGTCCATCAAACTGAACAGGTGGCTGACAGAGTGTGTTTGTTGCCATCTCATTGGTTAGTGTGTGACTGCGTGTGTGCTCTCCACATACCTTGGGAAGGTTGTCTTTGTACTGGCACTGCTTGAAGGCGTCGCCATAGAAATCCGCTGCCTGATTGGCCAGCTTTGCGATGACAGCGTCTTTCATCTTATCTATTGGGTGAACGAGACACTTTTAAAGTCGCACCATCACAAACTCAGCAGACCATCTGTGGTTTCTTTGACTGACTGCTGACATTTGGTCATGTGATCAGTCACATTAGTTGATGCATAACAGCTGAGATTCTCTGAGCACAGATTCAGAGCTGTCTCGACTTAACCGCAGTGTTAAAACACCACCCTGATGTGTAGTGTAAAAGCTAATCCACTACTAAAAACTCAACCTCTCAGCAGATTACGCGTGTAATTGTTCTACTGTTCTGTTTAAAAGCTTGAACAAGCAGCTCTGCAGACAGAACTGGGACAGAGAGTGTGTGCAGCCTGCATCAAAACTGCTCCCGTCAGAATTAATCTCCAGACAAAAAAATGTTGCACGAGTGTATAATTAAAGATGCTATTTATTAAAAACCTCTTTCAATTTGTGAACACGAAACTAAAACTTGCAAAATACGCAAACGAAGCAAAAACACTGGACCCGAGATCGAGTCCGTGTTTCATTTCTCGTGTATGAATACGACTTAAATGGTAATAAATCCCAATTCAACCGTACTGACAGGTTTAGTCATCTCTACAGCAGCAGTACAGCTCCAGTCTGTATTAGAGGAAGTGTTTCAGTGTTTGGCTTTCAGTACCTGAGGTGGCTTTGAGGAAGAAGACCTCCTGGGCCTGGGCCAGCATGATGAGGCTCAGAGTGCCTACGGTCTCTGGGGAGATGTCCATGGTGGGCTCTCTGTTCAGGGCAGACAGCACCGTGTCCTTGATGTGACCGAACGCTCCGCTGGCCAGCTGCAGAGAGACATGCACGAAGAGGAAAAACACAGATCAGACACTTATAGATGAGGCGGAAATTCACAAAACCAGATTTATTTGCACTCCAACAAAGAGTGGCCCTAAAATAATACCGCCATATTTCAGGGTATTTCTGTTATAAGGATATTCTTGATATGACAAACTACTGAAAAACATTTTATTATTATTTTCAAGAACAGACAATTGCAACAAAATGAGTGTTATAGTTTTATATGTCAGCATAAACGGAAGAGTTTGCCTTCGAACAGTCCGTAAAAACCAACATATTATCGTGGTAACTTTTGTAATTGTATAACGTCATGACGTCAACAAGCTGCCATTGTCATATGAACTTTTTATCAGATCAAAAATTATAATGATATTGTCATGAACAATAAGATATGGCACAACCCTAATACAAAAACAGCGCGCACACACACACACACACACACACACACACACACACATACACACACACACACACACACACACACACACACACACACACACACACACACACACACACACACACAATCTTTATGTTATACACAAGTGTGTCATTTGCAAATCCTACTGATTTGTAAATCCTACCAGACGTCTTCTGATCAGGAGCGTTCATTGTGTATATTTGAATTAGTGAAACATCTAAATAATGTCACTACTTTGTTTAAATGGGCCGCTGGCCTGCTTTTAGTGAAAAAAATGTCCACATCTGAAGCTTTAAATTCACTTGCGAATTTATATCAACGCAAATATGTATTGACAGCTGACATCAAATGAGTGTTAATGTAGGTCACGTGTTAAACTGGTTCTTCTTGTTTGTTTACGTCCCTGAAATCTGAGCGGCAGGTGGCTGAATGTTATGTTCCCGCTGAGAAATTTTCCGGAAATGTGGACTCAAACAAATAAACATATGCTGTAGATTATAATATACAAGTACGCAAAATTGTTTTCAAGATTTCTCAGCCGAATATCCTCCACAAGACATTTCCATTCCACATTTAAAAGGACAACGCAGGCATGAAACACGTTTTTCAGCGCAGAATCCACTCTGTGGTACATCTGCTCATATTTGATCAAAAAACACTGATGAGTTCATGGACTCTGACAATTTTACCAACATCTGAACCCCTTTTTCTGGACTTCTGAAAAAAGAGCAAAGGATTCCCATCCCAAGCAAAAACAATACAATGAAGATGAGAATTATTTTACATCATGAAATAAAATGGAACTGTTTTCTGTCTGGCACCGATATAAATGATCTATTCTTTGTGTTGTTTTCTTTTTAATGTTTTTAGGTGGGTGAGGGATTTTTTTTTTTCCCCCCCGTCTCTATGAAGGATAAATAAATGAATTGAATACAGTAATCTAGCATGTTTTTGAGTAATGTACTGCAGTAGTAACACTGTGGTAGTACTCCCACCTGATAGTATTTGGCAGCAGCCTTCAGTCCCTCATCGTTGTCCAGATTCTGCTCGGAGGCGATCTGACTGGCCAGAGCTGCGACGTTGAACAACACACACGTCTTCTCGTAGCCCAAACTGGCCAAAGCTGCAACACAAAAACAAACGCAAGTAAAAACATTGTTTTCAGAAGGGTCTCTTTCACCTTCACAGCACACTGGAAATGTTCCACTACATTTATTATAATTTTAATGTCTTTCACTCAGGTAGAAAGTGATGGTAATACAGAGCCCCTGGACATTGTGTCAGATATTGACCACTTTCTTTTTGGTTGAAACAGTTGTTTGTGTGTGATTTTTTTTTTTTTATTTGCTCCAAAGAACATTTCAACTTCTTCATGCTATATTTTTCTCGCCCGGCGTTCACTGAAAAGATCAGACGGTCACGAAATTCCCACAAGTCACCACGGAGGAAAAAAGATGAATATGAAGTTCGGGCTTCAATGAGGAGCATTCTGAAGAATTTATTTGTCAATATATTTCACAAGACTTTTAATGAACTACAACGTGTTTTTGTCCCTGAATTACTCATAAAGGGTCTCTTTCACCTTCACAGCACACTGGAAAAGTGCTGTGTCATATATTGGACACATATTTCCATCTCATCTGTCTTCAAACTCTATTAAACACCTCGTCAGGCCGGTTTCTGGCTGCAGAGTAAACCAAGGACATATTTAGAGTCAGAACGCTTTGTTTCTCGTTGGGTGTGTGAAAGCACGACGAGAAGATTAAAAGTATGACACATATGTACCCGAAGGGCAAAGACCAAAATTGTCTTTAATATCGTGTGTAACATCATTCCCTCCTTCTGCAGCTAACTGCATTTATATTTTGTACATGCACACAAATCCTTGCAGATATGTACAGTTGACAAGAAGCTGTGCTTACCGAGCTTGACTGAGCCGCCGAACAGCGATCCTTTATCAAAGGCATCCTTCCACGTGAAGGTTAAACAGAGCTGCAGAAACACAGAGAGGCTTTTGTGTTCAACTTCTTCTGTTAAGAAACCGAGTCTGACCCACAGTCATAAGTGCTCTCCAATCAATTACCTGGTTTTCAGAGAAGGGAAACTTGGGCTCAACAGCACACAGCTGGTCATAGTATCTGTAGATAGGAAGACAAGGTAGAATTAAAACTCTTGTTTTTGTTTGCGTATGAAACCCCCCCCCCCCCCCCCCCCCCAAAAAAAAAAAATCTTGCTTTAATTGTTTTCCACAAATCATATTTCATTGTTTTCAATGGCAGGACAGAAACATCTTTATTCTGATGATTGCTGAACTTGTGTTTAGTTAAAAGGTTATAAAAGTTATAAAAAATGGGGGGAAAAAAAAAAAAGAATAAACTGATGAGACTCATCTAGTGAACGGTAACTGAACTTGTTTTGTGATGATGATGACATAACTGCAGATCTGTGTTTTTGACAGTTCAGTCAGAGACGCGTGACAATGAGTCAGGAACCCCCCCCCCACACACACACACACACACACACACACACACACACACACACACACACACACACACACACACACACACACACACACTGGAGGGGGTATGTGAAATCATTAGCCTCTCAGAGAGAGAGAGATACACTCATGTGAACAGAGGAAAGCCGAGATGAGGTGTGCCACCCGGTTAACTGGAGACAGAAATAAAACGTCCCAACACAAACAATGGTAACCACGGCGACACAAGCGCTGGGTGTTTGCTCTCCTGAGAAAGGCTGCGGGCCAGTCGCCGTGGCTACCTGGCAAATGGCTAACAGCCGGCATGCTCAGAGAGCCCAGACGCAGCAACGCTGACAGTCAGTAACTGCAGCCTATTCAACACACAGACACGCCAGCTCAATGCTAATCAGCCCAGACCAGAGTAATAACTGCGAACCCACAGGCCCGACACGTTATACACACAGCACTTCAAAACATCCAGATTTGGACTAACTGACATGTAGATTATGGGTTAGTTGGTTATATTCCCAGATTAAAACCTCTTTCAGGGCCTGTGAAAAGTCTTTGCTTTACAGGTAACCTTATTTTTTTTTTTTAGATTTTCTATAAATATTTCTCTTAAATACTGCCCCATCAACAAATATAGAAACTGAGGATGCTCCAATACAACAATTATTTTTATTTATATTTTATTAAATATACAATGTGCATTAAAAAAAAAAACAACAACAAAAAAAAAAACAGAAGAAATAACTATAAAGTCAAAGTTGGCCGAAAAAGCGAATTTTAATTTGTTATTTCTGGCCAGCGGTTAAAAAGGCAACAAGAAATAAGATGAATTTCTGTCCTGTTACGCATTTTGACATACTTAAACTCAGGCTACACTTCACTACCTCTAATATAGTTGTGACATATTTAACCAGTGCATCTCCAAATTTAAACAGTGTGAAACTGAAACTGGTCATCCACGACTGTAAGCACTAACTCATTGTGTCACAGGCAGCGCATGCCATCTCAGAGAAGCATTAGTAAGTCACATGAGTGAAAACAGCCTAATGGGGCTCAGGGTAAGAAAATGTTCTGCATTACTTTTGGCTGCACTCCCGCCTGTTTAGCGATAACAAGCAGCACCTTAAGCTGGTATTATCTCCAAAGAGCTAAAGAGTGAAATTGTGGCACTTGAGATATAATACTGCAGCTGACAAGTTGCTCACAGTGGAGAAAAATGAAACACACCAGCATGTTACAGGTGCCTGGGCACTTAAGTAATCTGGGCCAACCCTGTACATTAAATGACTCATGAGTCGGTGAGAACAAAGACTGAAGTTAAAGAGGGAAAGTTCTGCATCTGTAGGTCATCCACAATCAAGCGTGTTGGTTAATGTGAGGTGAGCTTGGTCAAGACCTCTGAAGCCTCTTCCACTGATGCTTATTCATTAAATAATTATAACTCTGCAGTGAAATGCTGCAGTGAACAACAGCCAGGTGGTATTAAGGTACACAGAGGAACCTTGTTTGTCAATCCTAGATTTTACACACGTCACAGTTCCTCTATGCAAAGTGTTTAAAACTGGAACAACAGTAAGTGGGCCTCGATGTGAATGACTTGTGATTGATAGGAAAAGTACACACATAAGCAATGTTGAAAAGTAGAATAAACTTTTGATACGTCTATCCAACTTAGAAAACGAGAGGCCTTTAGCATGTGAAGGACTAAACAAATTGTATTTTTTTTTACGTAACTTTCCTCACATCCACACAAAGTACAGACAGGAGGCATGAAAGGAAATCCACATTAAATGTATTTATGAGTTGGCAGCTTTCTACCGCAGTCTGCTGACCTGTATTGACAGCATCCTCTGCTCTCTTCACAGTCTTTGGACAAAAGCCACATTTTTATAAAAAAAAAAATTAAAAAAAAAAATTAAAAAAAAAAGTGTCTATCCTGCAGTGCTCACTCTTTAAAAACTCGAGCCAATCCAAAATGTGGGACATTTCCTCAATATGTGAAACACAGGACGAGGGAGAGATAAGTGCCCGTGAGGTCCCACATAAAGTGTCTGGTCAACCTCAGTGGAGTTTTCTTGGGAGTCCTTTCAATCAATAGGCCAAAGCTGTGGATGAAACTCAGCTCGGTTTACTCGGCTCATTTAATCTCACAAGTATCGTGACAGTTCAGTTGAACGAGCCAAACATGTCAAGTCGGCATTTAACCTCTCAAGGGAAACTTGGCAATAATAATAAAAAACCACGAGTCAAGTTATTTCGGTGAGAAATACCAACTGGTATTTCAGCTCGACTAACTTTAGCTCCCCCTATTAGCAACTAAATGCTAATCCAACGGGGTGCGGCGATGACTGAGCTAACTCACAGGTGAGAGGGTTTCTCAGGGTACTTTAGCAGCTGGTTCAGGTGTTATAAGCCAGTTTATTTATTTTTTTATTTTTTTTACCTGAGTACGATTTCCAGGGAGCTCTCGTGTTTATCCAGCGGCCTTCCCAGCGCGTTCTTGCGGAGCTTGTTCAACTCCTCCACGGCGCGGATGTACTCTCCTTGCTCCTCGCTCCCTGCGTACGAAGCCGTGACAAATTTCGACAGCGGTTTCACCAGATCCACTTCAGAAGATTTTTTCAACGGGACTGAAATAAAAGTCGCCATTTCGGCCCGTGGACAGCGCTCTGTTAAAAATGGGAAAAAACAGCCAGCGAGTAACGAACACAAACAACGGCAAGCGGACCCACTTCCTGGATTCTGACAGAGAACGTCAATTACGTCATGGAGACCCGAGGCGCGCACTGCGCAGAATCAGTATGGTTTTAATGAGAAATGCACAACCAGGCAGAAAATTAGCTTTATCTGCTCACAGACACATTTTTTTTTTTTTTTTTTTTTTCACGACCGGAAACCATGGCCGGATTATCATACTCTGGGGTGTGCGTGCAAAACTGAGCCGACAGGCCCCTGTAATCAAAATAAGATTGACTTCATTAATCCGACAGTGGGGAAATCTCCAGGTTCCCCTTAATTTTTTATGTAATGTGCACACTATTTATAACCCCGAAAATTACATGGCATCTGGTCTGCTGAGATAATCTCATTGAACACAAATAATTAACCAACACACCATTTAAGCACAACAAATCCACTTATAGAGCCCAAAGAGTCTAAAATAATAATTTTTTTTTTAAAAAAAAAGAAGCAAAACATGTACTTACTAAAAGAAAGACTAAATATAAACAAACCGGGTGAAACCATTCATATGCATACGGAATATATTGAAACATGTTGGATGACGTGCTATAATATATATATATATTTTTTTTAAGTCATAACAAAGGGGGGAATTGAATCCCAACATATCAACTGAGTGGCAGCAGTGCTGACCACTGCACAACCAATCTTCACAGGAATCTGATAGCATTGTAAAAGATCTTTGGCTCATTGAAACCTGTAACTCCACCACCCATAAATATTCATTCAAATGCAACTAAAATTGCCGCAGACATTCTTTGGATAGTAGATACACGTGTTTCCAAGGGGGTCTACAATGATATTAAATATCTTCCTGTAATGTGTAGTGTATGCAAAACTTTTTCAATTTCTCCAAAGTTTCAACTTTACTGAAAGTTGAATCACCATCAACAAGCCAAGGTGGAATCTGAACCATTAATAGCAACCTTGGTGAAGTAGAATATTTTACTTGTTGAGTTAACCAGACTGTCGGTTGAGTCTGAGTGAACTCACTTCCTCCTGCCACGGTTCCTCATCTGGTGCTGCAGATAGTCCAGCGGTCTATGACGCCGACGCTGAGCTGGAAATGACCTCAGAAAGACATGGGTCCGAACCCCGCTGATATCGCTTGCAGGTATCACATGGTCATGGTTTACGCAGGGCGAGACCTCCTAAGGCGAATAAGGTAAGCCACACATGGGTTTGTATGTGCAGTCATGCTAATACCAAAGGTCAACAACCAAAAGAGTTCATTGTGCATTGGTTAGAGGTCAGTTCAGTCAAAAAGTGATAACAAAACAAAGGAGGAGATACCAGGAGACAGGCCAGTACACCAGGAGATGTGGAGGGGGCCGTAGGAGGACAACAACCCAGCAGCAGGACCGCTATCTGCTCCTTTGTGCAAGGAGGAACAGGAGGAGCGCTGCCAGAGCCCTACGAAATGACCTCCAACAGGCCACTAATGTGCATGTTTCTGCTCAAACTGTCAGAAACAGACTCCATGAGGGTGGTACGAGGGCCCGACGTCCACAAGCGGGGCCTGTGCTTACAGTCCAACACCGTGCAGGGCGATTGGCATTTGCCAGAGAACACCAAGATTGGCAGCTTCGCCATCGGCGCCCTGTGCTCTTCATGGATGAGAGCAGGTTCACACTGAGCACATGTGACAGACGTGACAGAGTCCGGAGACGCCGTGGAGAACGTTCTGCTGCCTGCAACATCCTCCAGCAGGACCGGTTTGGCAGTGGGTCAGCAATGGTCTGGGGAGGCATTTCTTTGGAGGGCCGCACAGCCCTCCACGTGCTAGCCAGAGGTACCCTGACTGCCATTAGGTACCGGGATGAGATCCTCAGACCCATTGTAAGACCATATGCTGGTGCAGTGGGCCCTGGGTTCCTTCTGATGCATGACAATGCTCGGCCTCATGTGGCTGGAGTGTGTCAGCAGTTCCTGCATGATGAAGGCATCGATGCTATGGACCGGCCTGCCCGTTCCCCACACCTGAATCCAATCCACCACATCTGGAACATCAGGTCTCGTTCCATCCACCGACGCCACGTCGCACCACAGGCTGTCCAGGAGTGGACTGATGCTTTGATCCAGGTCTGGGAGGAGATCCCTCAGGAGAACATCCGTCATCTCATCAGGAGAATGCCCAGGCGTTGTAGGGAGTGCATACAGGCACGTGGAGGCCACACACACGACTGAGCCTCATTTTGACTTGTCTTGAGGAATTTCCACAGAAGTTGGATCAGCCTGTGATCTGATTTTTCCACTTTTATTTTGAGTATGATTCTGAATCCAGACCTCTATGGGATAATGATTTTGTTTTCCATTGATCATGCTTATGTTATTTTGTTCTCAACACATTCCACTATGTAATGAATAAAGATTTTCAACTGGAATATTTCATTCATTGAGATCTAGGATGTGTTGTTTAAGTGTTCCCTTTATTTTTTTGAGCAGTGTAGTATAGCCAGGGCGGTGCGATGCGGCTAAGTTTGATGTTTTGCCATGACACAGGAAGTTGTTTAAGGTCAAAGGATGCTCCAAACCTCATGAAACTTGTGTCGTGCACCAACTATCACGAGTTTTTTTAAGATGTGAAAGATGCCAAAAAAAAGGATTTTTTTTTTTAAAAGAAGAATAAGGAACGAGATCGAGGAAAATAATTAAAACTGCAAGCGAGAATATGCGGACCCTCGCACGCTGCAAGTGGCCTGCAGTTTTAATCTTGGCTTTTGCAATTCTGCTTTTGTGAAACAGGCCCTAAGAGGATGATATCAGTGTTGACTTGGAGATTAACATTTATAGAACAGGGATGTGGAGTTCGAAAGGCATTGGGGATGATGTTTTTTTGGAATGATGAATTGTGGTTTACAGCTTTCTTTGTTTTAAACAGACAAAATGAGCCCCATAATCCATTGTATTATTATTTTTTTTTTTTGAAATCTTGGGTCCCCAGTTTAATAAGTGTTGAATACCGACTTGCAGGACTAGCCCATTGTTGTAGTCACACATTTGTTTCTCGCACAATTATTGTCCGTCTTCAGTGTAATAACGAAAGCGGGACACCAGAGAAAGTTATGAAATCATTTATTCCCAGCACATGTGGTTGTGTACATCTCCAGCATATGATACTGTGCACATGAGAAGCATCATCATTGACATTAGGCTGTACATTAACAGTGGTCACCTCTCCTGCTCGCACTCTCACACACAATCACACAGACAGACGGTGGGTCAGACCTAAACTGCTCACCAAAGTTTGCCTGACTCGGACACCCGCTCTATTCTCACGAATTTCTGACGGACAGTTTAATGTGCTGTGGTACTCATGTCCTTGTAAACACCACAAGAGCTACAGTCCTGGCTCTGGCGCGTGGTGAGACAAAAACACAGACGCTTTTTAGTCTCAACATTCTTTCTTTTTTTGTTTTTTTTTGTTCTCCTTCTCTTTAGGCGGACCAGAAGAGGGTGGGGCTGTAGGACTACTGACTACACATCAAGCTTGAATTTTGTGAATTTATTCAGTGCAGGCTTGGTCTCTAACATCTGGAAAAAGAAGAGGGGGCTTGGGGGTTACACTCACTGACAAAATTATATGTCCCATCTTTTCCCGTCTTCAACATGCTCTTTACTACATAGCAAGCTAAACACAGTTTCATCATACCAACAGGAAAAAAGTTTATGACAACTGACAATGAAATTTTCTTTGCCATAACGAAAAACGATGTACATGCACACACACGCATATTCGGACACTGACACGTTGAAGTCTAAACTGTATGCACTTCAAAAATGCCAGACTGTGTACCAAAATCAATAGTTCAACTAAACCAATGCAGACTCCCAGGAGTTGAGGTTTCACTTGAAACTGATGAACCTCTACCAGCCTGCTGCATGATGGGTTGTTTTCTTCCAGAGCCTGGAATGGAGGGTTTATTTAAGTCAGCGCACAAGGAACGGCGCTAGATTTTATTCACTTCTGACCAATTCTTTTAATGCCTCCAATGACAAAGATGTCCAGAGTCACTAAGGCTTTTTCTAAAATAATGATAAAAAAAATAGCCTATTAATCTGAAACCTGTTTGGTCCACGTTATAGTAGGTTATTAAATAGGCGTTACTGCTCCACCAGACAGTACTCTTAAAAGGTTTTATCCTTTCATGAACGTTTATGGCCAAAATCTCAGAATCCCACGTCTCCATACCAGTGTTTCAAAGTCAGTACGTGAAACAGGGGAGTCAAAGATGAAGTGTGTGTGCTCTGTGTGAGTAAAAGATTGAGCTAAAAAGCCAATATGGCACCAGAAACAAGTAAATTCAATGAGAGCAACAGAAACAGCTGATCCATCAATAAAACTAAAAATGGTAAAAGCGGGAGAGCTGAGCTGAGTGTGACATCATGTCGACGCACAGAGGTTTATGGCTGTAAGTCTAAATCACATAGGATGGCTCTGTGTGACAAGAGTTAATGAAATCAGTCCATTTGACAAAAGTCCAAGAAAGAAGAAAAACTGGCGTCAACATCCACAAATGACGCCACTTCCACGAACTCAGCCTGGATATTTCAGGGGTTTCCAAGCTCAGCTGATCAATAAATGGTTACTTAATGGTTTATTAAGACAACCCCATTGAGAATGTTTAACAAGCAGAGTAAGGTGGGATTCTCCTTTAAGCGGGTTAGTATGAGATCACATGCTGTTCAGCAGTTACAGGTTATCGAATACTGGCCTAGTGCTGGTTGTGTGCGTCGTGTAGGAAGGGCAACGAGCAACAAGGAAACTCTGCTATCTTTCCTTCTCCTGCCAGCCAGAGCACCACCCACCTCTCTCTCCTGGAGCCTCCACCCTCCCTTTTCCACACAGAAACCATATAAAAGACAAAAAAATAAAATAAAAAAATAAAATAAAATAAAATAAAAATACATAGAAACATTGTTAACATTCCCCTAATCCCGTATCCTCCCCGGTCTCTCTTCTTTAAACTAATCTCCTCCGTTAATATTGTTTTCAATATGAAACAGTGGACACACCCATGTCAGATTCTAACATTTACATGGCTTTAACGCAGTCTGTCTGCTTTCCGTCGAGCGATCGCTTAGAGAGACAGGGAGGAAGTAGAGGGAAAGAGTAGAGGCAGGCAGAGAGGGACAGAGGGAGGCTTCTGCTCCAAAACAGAGGGTGGAGTATTAGTGATGCCATCTGTCCTCCTCACTACTTCATGATTAGATGGAGTCCTTCGCCCAACTCATCTGGAGGGGGGACACACACGTGGAAAAGTACATTAAATCAGCGTCAAGTAAAGACAACAATTGTAAGTTGTGACACTGCATAGGCAATGTGAGCAGACCTTCAACAGTGCTGATCAAAAAACAGCTCTCGTCAGGCAAGTTGTAAACCATCTGTGAAACAAACAGAAAAACAAAGAGGGTATGAAAACAAAGAGCTCATCAAATACGTTGCTCTACTCGGAAGTGATTTCTTGACGTTTTAGAGACCTCTAATATCAATGGCAGTGTTAAAGCAGGAACAATACCGTGTGTGTTTGACAGCAGGAGGCTGTAAATTACATGCAAATAAGCAACTCAACGGACAGCAGAGTTATTCATGGACAGATAGCACACAAAGTGGTGACACACTGACGCTTCTTCTGTATATAGTAAGTCTCAGTGCAAGTCTGGTCGTTTACTCTAACCTAAAAATTACATAAACTAAAGTCCCAGTGGCTATAATGAAATGTTTGTGTATATGCGTGTATGAGTGCTAGTACCTGGTCACTCAGCAGGATGTGTATGCCTGTGGGACCCTGTCTGTACACCTGGTTGATCCTTCCCAGTGGAAGGCAGCACACACACGCCATCTTGCGGATGAGCTCTGCAGCTGTGAGCTCCTCTAGGTACAGAGCATGGTACACTGCACAGAAACAGACCAGCGTTACACTCCTGTTCATATTCGCACTGTGCCTTAAATCAGTAACATGTTCAGCTGCTCTTACCATGTAAACTAGAGGAGATGCTGTGTTCTCCGTTTTCATTGGTGCCGTGTCTCTCCAGTAGGGGGCTCTCCTGAGGGGACTCCTGACAGACGTACACCGTCAACCTGGGACGCACTGACCTGCACACAGAACAGTTTCCACAGTGAAGCACACTGTCTGGCATCGGCCCCACGCTGCGGTGTAGGTTATGTTAGGCCACACAAAAGAGGGTTGTGGGGGGCATAATGTCCATCTCTGTTGAATCAGCTGCTTTGCTTTACCGTAACATACGTCAAAACAAATAAATACACCTAAGTGTTGTTGCTTAGTAACTTGTGCACACAAACATACAATACTGTCCCACTCGCTCAGGTGTAACATACCTGGATTTGAGTGCATTGAAGAGTCTGATCCCATCTGCTGGCCCACAAATCTGGACCAGGTCGTCCCGGGTTAGTTTCAACAAATCCGAACCTACACATTTAAAAAAAAAAAAAAAAAAAAAAAAAAAAAAAAAAGAGTCACTTGTAACGCAGCTATTACAACATTACATTTGCGTTATATTGTGAGCGCGACAACCTGCCTGTGTGTACCTGAGAAGTGAGAGAAGAGCCGAGCGTAGGAGTTGAAGCGATTTTTCAGCAGCCACTTCTGTGTGTCCTGTATGGAGGCGGTGGGGCTCAACTGCTGTTGGAGGGATGGAGGGACACACACACACACACACACACACACACACACACACACACACACACACACACACACACGCAGGATGTCAACACATCTGCACAGCTGGATCTAAAGTTTACTTTCCCCTTCTCATTCAAATCCCACTTAGCCCTCACACAATACTGTATATATTTGATGTAGCACAGCCTGCGAATACTGATTATGTGCCACTGATATAAACATTAACTAACATTTAAACGTATTGTGATTGTTTACTCTGTAAAAAAAATAAAGATAAACTTCCCTATTGCAGATTAAAGTTGCTTATTTTACTGTAACAAAGTGGCACTAGGAGGCAAACAGATTTTCATTGTTTAAGAGTCTATAATCAGCTAATGTTGATTACAAACTTAGTGCGGATCCTCTTGTTACTTGTTTCACCACTCAATGCAACCACAGCAGCAGTTATAATTTCTCAGGAAAGTGGTCGTACAAATTTGAAGTTGTATGTTGTCGAAAGGGAGTAAAAAAGAAAAGAAAAGCACAGGTGTAACTATAACATGAACAATGACTCGGCTACATTCAGCTAAGTCATGACCCTGAAACCAACGCAGCAAAATGGATTCAGATGTCACTAATTGTATTATTTACACGTGTGCTTTTCTTTTAGTGACATGTTTGATTTTTGAACTCTTTCCACCAGCTCATAGAGGAGAATAACTCCGGACTAACCTCCGAGTTGCCATGGCTGCCAGGGTCTGCCTGGTGATTGGGTGAGGACGAATCACTAGAGGACAAAGAGATGAATAGTTAAGAGTTGGGCGACCAACATACACCTTTGGACAAAGTCCAAAGTGAACGAGCGAACAAACAGACGTACCTGTCCAGCACTGAGGAGGTTGTGTATGTGGACAGCGGGGTGGACGTAAAGGTGGGAGTAGCTGCCTGGTTGGTGCTGACGTAGGCGTTGTCTGGCCAGGGGGAGCACTGAAGAAGGACACACACATCTAAATACTCAATAATTAGAGCCGCACAAAGACAACACAGGCACCTCCACCCACCCAGAAATAAGAGCTAGAGGGCTGTAGAAAAAGTCAAGTATGGACTGGGAATTAAGCTTTGCATCATCTCCACACCAACTAATGTCAAAAACATGGCACTGAAACATCCCTTTCACTGAGGACCAAGAGTCTACAAGGTTCAGCTGACAGCCAGGTGTGGGTGGAGTGATGGGAGGAGGAGGAGGAGTGGATTGGAGCAGGGTGCTTACACTGCCTCTCTTGGCCAAGGAGTCGCCACAGTCAGCGGGAAGTGTTCGCTTGCTGGACTTTTTCAGCTCGTGGTCACCCGCATCCTCTATGATAGGCTCAAGCCTCGTCTACATACAGACACAGAGGTTAGAAAGCCAGCGACTGACACACAGACACAAACGGCAACTCTGGGAGCACAGAGAGATGGAAGTTTATTTTTCTTACAATGACTGTGATTAAAACCTCAGAGGCAGAACATATTCCAACATCTACTTAATGATGAATCAAAGGACCCGTGTTTTTTTTTTTTAATACATTTGAGCTTTTATTTAGCACGTTATACAAACTGTGCAGGATTTTATGTGGATGTGAAACACCTCACATAATAAGACCCCCTCCATGCTAAATATAGTTGAAATTAATGCAGATTTTTTTTTTAGGACATAAAATATCAGCATTCTGGAAGACAAAGAGCAGAGATGCTACTTCTGCCCTCTTGACATTACTGACATTTTTCCAGACCATTCTTCCCTCTTAGCAGCAATGAATGGCTTCAGTTCGTGTCTCTGCCTCATTAAAATATACATAATGAGACAGGTAATCCACTACAAGTATGATCACCATCAGATTGTTCTGCAACCTTTTCTGTGGTGGTGTGTTGAGATGTTGTCGGGGGGGGGGGGGGGGGGGATGAGGGAGACCATCAGAAAGAATAAAAATGGATCGTGTGATTTTTGCTGCTCTTCACATGTTCAGCGGTCCTTAAATTTAGAGCCATATGCTCGAGAAAACGGTTGGCAGAGATGTAATCCTCGGCTTTCTAAAACTGCACTATGGTCCTTTACTTGTATAAGCATATTTCACTTACATTTGAACATAAATGGCCCTTCAAATGAAAAGTGAACCTAGATTCTCGTTAGTCCTGCAGCCTTTTTAGTGCCGAGGCCACATAAAGCCTAACTGTCCACAGCAGCTGCACACTGACCTCTGACAGGATAGTGGTATCGTAAGAAGGCTGGTACTTCTCCTTCTCTTGAGGTGTGCGTTTTTCCATCTTCTCCCTGTCGGTCTTTTGCTTACGGTCCGCCCCCTTTGGCTAAACAGGAAGCAGAGAAGAAGAGACCGAGAAAAGATCGATTTATTTGCCGTGAGGGCTGATGCACAAATGACAGTATAATTTCGTCAGAGGGAACATTTCTCCCGTGAGAGACTGAGTGTGCACCTTGAAGACTTTGATTTGGCAGGAGGCGGAGTGGAGGTGCTCTGTGTGCTCTCCGCCGTCTCCCTGGGCGAACGTGTCAATCTGGATCCTGAAGGGGACGCCCTTCTCGCCACCGTGCTTCCTGGGAGTGAACTCTGTGCTGATGCAGTGCACCTGCAGACAGCAGGTAGACAAGAGGGTGAGGATCTCAAAATATGTGTTTGATGTGGAAATTCAGCAGCACACCAAACACACAGAGAAAGTTGAAGTGTGTGTGTGTTTCAAGTGACTGTTTGCGTGTTACCTGCACAAAAACAGAAGTTCTTTTGTTCATGTCCCACAGAAAATCTGCAGCATTCAGCTGGGAGGAGTGAGTCTTCGGCTCCACAATGGCCACTGACATGGGGATATCTGACACACAACACACACACATTTGAGCTCCAAATTACACTCATGGGACAGTTAAAGTAAACATTTCTTGCCAGCCATCTTTACCAATGTCAAGGAGACGGTCGCCAGGACGATTCCACCTCCAGCCCTCCAGCTGCTGGTGCTCCGTGTACTGCAGCCGACGGTCATGAAACACTACTCTCACTATGCTCTACACAAACACAGACACAGACACACACACACATTAGATATAAAGTGTGCTTGGCATAAGGAGCAGAAGTTTGTCCTCCATTTTTGAGGATCCTCTCACCTTCACCATCTTGTTGTTGAGCTCGGGTAACTCCCCTGGCTTCCTGTTGTCCAACATACGCACCTCATAAGACTGGCCTGACAGACAGAGAGGAGAAGTACAATTAAAAAGAAAGAAACATCATCAAGCGCAGAATGTAAATATTTCTTATAATTTAATGGCCTCCCTAAAAAGTATAGGCTTTCTGACAAAACCACGACAGAGTGACCGGTCTTATAAACGCAAACGATTATGACTGAAAGTGATAAAGTTAAACTATTAGCTGGCCGAATGCCAAGACTTCCTACACCCATTTCAAATTAAAGGCTCTCAGTTGAAATTAAAATCCCTCTTACGTTTCATACGCGGGTCAGCCATGAACTTGGCTTTGATAAAGTCTTTTCTTGCTTCGTAATTTGGACGAGACTGGAGACGAAAGCCCACTTTTCGCCAAAGAGAATGAGCTCTGACAAAATTCTCAACAGTTCTTGAAACTTCTCAATTGTCCTACACATCTATTCTGGGGCTCCATTTTGTTTGGAAAATATCAAAACCTCAAAGAACAAAAAAAACTAAACTTTAGCAATAAACAAGAGTTTGCTGTTGAGGTTTTAAAATGAAGTGTAAAAGACTTTTGAACAGTAAAAAAAATTTTTGACCAAGGTTTGTCTGATGGAAAAATATCTATTTTATGTTTGAATGATCGCATCTGAATAAAAAGTTCATGTTTTCTGGCTTCTTTCTTGGATGATTATAAATGACTCAATTTTGGAAATGCAGCCTTTATGATGGTTTAATTTGAGGAAGCTGGGACAAAGTCTTTTGTAATGTTTTATGAAGATGTTGTTTCTCCGCTGTAACAGAATAATTAGTGTCTTATTCTGTGCCATAAAGTAAATGTCGCAAAGTCAATGTCAAAACTGCTGGTGCAGATCTTTATTGTGTTGTGTGGAGGCGAGAGGAGGCAGCCATTTCCAACAGCAGTGGTTTCATTTTACAGTAATCACACTAATGTGCATTAAATTAATGTGCTAATTATTTATTGATGTTAAACAGTGGGTGTGCAGCACCAGGAACACATCGAAACAGGCTGTCAAGGCCTTTATGAGCACTTAAAGAGTCTTAGTAGAAAAATTCAACACAACTAAACCACAGTTGACCAAAACTCTTCCTCAAATACATGTACCGTGTCAGGCGTCTCACCTTGGTTCAGGTATGTGAGCGTCTCGTCGTGCAGCTTGACGGCAGGCGAGGTGGCAGCACACAGCACATACTGGAATGGGGGATTTTTGGTCTCGTTTTCAGGAGGGAGGCTGGAGTCCTCCTGCTTAAAGATCGGCAGAGCCAGCACATCACTGAGAGAGAGAGAGAGAGAGAGAGAGAGAGAGAGAGAGAGAGAGAGAGAGAGAAGACACACAGACAGACAGTCAACTCAGGTGGGATGAAGATTAGGTGGCAAAGAAAAAAAAACAGAAAACCACATAAAAGAACAGTTGTGACACAGCTTAAAATTTTCCTTGAAAAGCTTAACTGGTGTCTTTTCTTTGCCTCTGGCCTCAATATTTTTCAACGGATTTCTGTCGTTGAGCTTTTATTGAATCTCAAACACCTGTGAACACACGTGGGATCATAACCACTGTGACCTCCCTGAAACTAAACAGCAAACCTGCCTTTATTTATCCAGACTGGATGTTCTTCTTTACTTCAATCTCTGACAACACATCAAATTGATTTGTGTCATTTTAAACTGTTCATACGACACTTTTGGGAGGACAATACTTCACCTTGTCCTCGTGTGGAATTATTAAATGGACCGGCTTATTTTAGAAGAAGTGACGAAGGCTTTCCATCGATCAAATGGCTCTCTTATTATGTATGCATGAGTCCGCAGCAGCAGGATAAATGAACAGAATCACCCAGAGATAGCCTGGGCTGCTGACATATACTATCTCTCACACTTGGCAGCCACTCCAGACAACTAACCTATCCTCAGCTCACCCTGACAAATGCTGCGGGAGTGTCAGCGGGTGCACTGCGAACAGGAGCGTGTGTGTGTGTGTGTGTGTGTGTGTGTGTGTGCAAAAAAAGGAGTCTTATCCATGCAAAAGAAATGCAGACTGTGGCATCTCATTTCCTGGAAAACATTTTGAGCAAGAGTCTAAACATTGACCAAACTTTTTTTTTTTTTTTAAGAGACACTTGACAATTTTGTGACTTCCTGCAGCATCTCCAAACAAACAAACAAAATCTTTCAAACAGCTGCCTGCAGGACTTATTCAACCCCACATCAGTTGCTAGTCTCTACAGACTGGATGCCTCCCCCCCCCCCTACACTGTCAAAGTGTTGGCACAACCTGGGTACCACAGCCCTGCTTGACCTCCCCCCTCAAAAAACAAAAAACAACCCCTCTCCTTCCTGAAATCTGAGGAGCTCTTTCCACTGAAACACACTGAGACATTCTGTTCCCGCCAGCTGCTGACTCCAAACACGCCCCACGACCAGACAGCCTTACATCTCAAGCCGCTTCTCACTAATTCACTTACATGCATACCATTACTTTATAATTTGTGAACTTGCTCACACTCGTGAGTGACTGGCACACACCTACGTCATGCTCAGATAAACGCACACGGAAAGCAGATGGACGAGGAGGCTGCTGAGAAGACGTGCATACCCTCGGAGCTTCTAGCCTTTGCCATTCAAATATCACTAACCTATTACATAACACTGTGCACACGTAAATAATTACTAAAATGAACACGTGGTTTACAACAATATCACTTCTGTGCCAGCTGACTCTTCTTTAATAAATCAAGAAATACAGTCATAGGAAACGTACGTGTCCTTCACAGACTGGGTGCAAACAAACAGTGCTAACTAACCTGCCGTTCACAGGATGTCACATTTCAGAATAAATGTTGGAATCACTAGTGACCCCAAACTGGTGTGATTCCCGGGTGTCATTCATTTCCAACTGGCACCATTAAGATTAAAATCCATGACTGCACTGTTGATGTTTGATTCTTTTGAAGGTGTCAAAAACCAGTGCAGTTACACACCCAGGACTTGTAGCTGCAGTGTTAAGAAGACTTTATGAGAATAAATAAACATTCAGACTGTGGATCATCAGTTATAGATCTCAGCAGCAGGAAAATGTTGACTACCTACTTTCATTTCTGAAATCATGTTCGGGAATATCCCACACGCAGAAGCTTCCTCTGAGCCAGAAATTATACTATTTCCTAATCAAAAAGACCCATCAGACTGATCAGATCAGAGGCAGCGAACAACTTTTTGTTTCTACACAACACTGATGTTCCAAAACAAAGCCACGGCCCTGTTCTTACAACCAAACCAGGGCCTTTCTTGCAGACTTTGTAACACAAAGTTTGGGTATCTTTTTGGCAACAGGACGAGTTGATATAACGTATTCCCCCTCACCTCCCTCCTCTCACAGTGTAACACGTATTCCCCCCCCCCCCTTTTTGCTTTTGTGCGGGTTTATGGAAGTTCATCTTCGCGGCACCCTGCAGAGACCGTCCTACTCCCGACCATCACACCATCCACAAAGGCAAACAACAACATCCGAGACAGGCGCAGGGGCTTGCGGTGCTAAAAAAAAACACCCTCCGAGACAAGACTGCATGTTGTTCTCCCTGACGACCCCCCCCCCCCACACCGCTGTAGAGAAGCCGGGGGGGGGGGGGGGTCCGACGTGCTGCCTCCCGTGTCTAACCTCATGCTGTAGGCTCCAGCCCCCAGCTCCTGCCCGATGCCGGACAGGCTGGCATCGAAGTCGTGCACCAGCCCCGACTCGATGCTGGCGTCGTCCATCTTCAGCACCCAGGCCATCGGCCCCAGCTCCTTGTCCTCGGCTTCGACTCGGAGGGCCGCCAGCTTGCTTCAGGTACAAGAGGTCGAGCTGTGAGAGGAAGTGTGGGCTCCGCAGCTTCTCCTCAGTGACACCGTGAGAGGAAAGTTATGCTGCTAGCCCGTTAGCCGCTCCCTGGCGAACTGGGCAGGCGAATTGGTAGCTTCCGACGCAGGCTGGATGTATCGCCATATCTCCACTCGGCCCTTTTTTTTTTATTTAAATTTTGTTTAAATATTCGTACAACCTCGGTCCTTCCTCCACGAGTGGCACACTTCCTTAAAAAAAAAAAAAAAAAAAGTAACGTTGAGCTACAACCTGCTCAGCTAGCAATTAAGTCAGTCGTGACCGAAGATGCGAGCTGATTGTCAGCATGCTAACGTGAGCTAACGGCTAGCTCCACGAAAAAGCAGCTTAAGCGAGCCAGCGTGGATCCAGCAGCCCCCGTCGTTGTTCGCTCCGGTCGGCGAGTTCTTCAAACGGGTCTCCGCTAACGTTTGCGCAGCAAAATGCAACAAGCAGGTGGAATTAAATGGTTGTTTTTTTTTTTTTTTTTAGTCCACACGCCGCATCCCACGCAGCCGTCCGCACAGCTGTTGCTACCTAGCTCCGAAGCTAACTAGCACCAACTTCCAACTTCGCTACGTCCGGTGACCTAAGAGCGCCTCTCCTCCAGCGCCATCCCAAACGGAGCTCCTCTTCTCATCGCGGAGCCGGAATCACCGCCGAGGCTTCCCAGTCGTCCAAACGCAGTCCTTCAACCATCCACTGCGAAGCGTTTGACACTAAACCGGGCATCAACATGGCTCCCTCGGTCCGTGAAGCCCGCAGCGCCGCCACCGCCGAGCGTCGGGGATTGATGCCGGGGGGAGACGGCGATCAGCCAATCAGAGGGCCGCCTCCCGCGCCGGGCGCAGAGGGATCAGCCAATCAGAAGCCTTCGAGCTTCCGTCATTGTGTCCCAACTGTAGCTGCGCGCTGCCTCCCAGAAACTATGATACATCTCACAAAGTCAACAAAAGATGAACGCCGTGGACGTAAAGCATCCGACTCGGCGACACCGCGCAATTTACAGTTCATCTCTCACACCCAGCGAGTTAAAGGAAGCAACAACAAAAAAACAAACAAAAAACGAAAGCGGTTATTCATTAACATCGTCCTGCAGAGAGCCTCAAACACGCGCTGTTTACACTTTGGAGCCATAAACTAAAACGTCATGTTCAAGTTCATGAGGTTCATACCGTGTGTAACCAAGTTTTCAGTGTAGGGCTGCCAGAACAACATTGTGCACCTCACTCCAGCTGCAAAACGCACACGACTCAGCCCGGTACCGAGCAGGTCCAAACGGGAGCTCATGTTTGATTCATACCCGTGTTGAACAGAAGAGGAGTCCAGTTCGCTAAAAACCCGTGTGAGGACTACACCCCCCTCCTCCTCCTCCTCCTCCACTACTGTCTGGTCAATAATTATCCACCGTCGGACCCTGGACATGGCGCACAGTCAAGTCTGTGGGTGGCAGAGGTTTTTACGAGCAGGGTTCACACGCTATTTTTACTCAATTCAAGTCCCCTCTGTCTGACTTCTCAGGAAAAAAAAAAAAAGGACGTCAACACACAACTGTGCAAAACACAGTCAGGATCAAACATAATCGACAGACAATCAACAACAAAAATCATATACATGCAAACATTAAAGACTCCTCTCTGTTAATTTATATTTAGAGATTACATTGGGCAACTTTTAAACTAAAGAGCTGAGTACTCCCTTATAATAAAGAATCCTGCTTTAAAAATACTTAAATTATTGACAGTATCCAAGTATTTAAATCACTGCAGGTAGGCTTCCTTGCCAAATTATATTTGATTATAGCAGTGCTTTAAAATGCAAGAAGTGTTTTTCTGTTGCAGCTGTGAGTGGAGTTAATTTTAATTCATACATATTTGGGTAGCTCTACTATTAAAGCGTATAAGATTTGAATGCAAGTTATCTGACAATTCTAGTTGGAAAAGCAGCATTTTCTACAAAATTTTACTGTTGTAAGTAAGTATAAAATAACATAAAATGGTAATACTACAACATAAGTATCTCAAACTGTACTCTTACTTCACCACAGTCCACCTCTGTTCTGTAATTGATATGTTTGCCTGCATCAGGAATTGTGTTGAGGACAGACACGGTATTAATGGCAGACTTGGCAGCTTCTGCAGATGACCGCAGGGAGGCCAAGGGGCCAGTTTACAGGTCAGACTGGGTCCGTATCTGGGACCCTCGTTAGCAGCTCCTAAATTTACAACCAACAGAACAGATGCATACATGAAATTCAGCACTGGTCTCTCAAATAGCTTTGTTACATAAGACATAAATGTTTTCTTTTGTACCGTGTCTGGTTTAGCCCACTTTATGAACAAGTGCACGTTGTCCACTCGTCACAGCTTTTTGCAGGGGAGCATTGGGAGGATCTGCCGTTTTTCTTATCAGACAGTAAAATAAACTCTGGTTTTGGTGCTGCTCATCAGACAAATTGTGTGAACTGCTTTGGAAAATGGTGACAAACAGTTTTCACCAATTCCTCACATTTAAGACCAAACAAGTAACGGAAAAGAATCATCAATGCAGCGAATTATGAAATTAATCATTAGTGGTCTCCAACGTTTTTTAATTTGTATGACCACTCATCACAGGTACAAATATTTGTCTTTTTGAGAGTGAATATAGGGGAAAAAAAAAAGGTTTAGTTTTATCCCCTTCTATAATCTGGAGTCCAATAAGAATCATTTTTGGATTATCCACCCAAACTGCAGTTGGAAAATAAAATGTCACACTTACTGTGTGCAAAGAGGCGCAGCTGTTGATTAAAAGTGGGGTTACTCCAATAAAGGACAGAGGCACCGTTGCAGTTTTTATGGAAAAACTCGAACCGTATACGTTTTAGATTTCAGTGGATCTCCTGGTTTAAAGTGCATCTAAACGGCAGATTGTTTTTAAACAAATACTGGAAATGGTTTACCACTGATCCACGGTCAGTTAGACAAAGACAAACAGTTTACAATCAAAATAATCAGTCTTTACTGAACTAAAGGAAGACCCACTCATTTCTTATGTCCCTTCGTTCATGAATATTTTGTTCTGCAAAAATGCAAAGAGGCAGGTGTTAACATGATCTGTACAAGTTCTTAACTTTATTGTAAGCACAGCTTTGTAAATGCACGGCGGAAACACAACAGAGAAAACTAGAATGTTACAAGAACAGGAAGGAAAGAGAAAAGTGAGACATGACAATTGTTTTCAGAGCTGTAAATAATACATTTCTACAAATTTCTCAGCAGAGAAAAAGTAATTGAGAGAGAGAGAGAGAGAGAGAGAGAGAGAGAGAGAGAGAGAGAGAGAGAGAGAGACACTACTGCACGCGCAACAGAGGGAGAGAGAAACAAAAAATAAAAACAAGGATGGGCACAGGTGCGCGCGTGCACCCCCCGGGGGGACTTTCCTAAGTGACACTGTTATTGGATATTCCATTTTAATATCATATATAGATACATATCGACTATGTGATAATAAGCCATGTCCTGTCATACTTCATGTAGTAAGCAGCCCACACCCGTCTTCCTCCCAGTGTTGCCCAGAAGTGATCCACGATAAGCTGGGACAAATGGAGGACATCATGGATTTAACTGAAAGGAGCGGACACGGTTCACATTAATTTAAAACCTCAGTCACACTTTTCTGACTGTAAATACGACCCCAATAAAAAGTTATTCTTTTAATTTAGTCTCATGCATAGCCAAGCACACAACGCCTCCTATACTTTGGAATCTGTCTATGTACTGTATTTATTAATAAGGGCAGGCGTGACCCGCTGTGACTGAGTGCTGCGCAGAGTTCGTCGGTCGTACCTTTCAGGCTCTTCAGCACCTTTTTGAAAGAGAGAACGTGTGTTGATGTGTGAGTGAGAAAGAGAAAACTCCAGGTATTAAAAACCGCGGCAGTAAAACCTCGTTGCGTAAAATAAATCCAAACTCAATGACACAATGTAAATTTACATTCCCGTCTCCCCAGCTCCAGTTACTCACTGTTCAAGAAGGAAACAAAGACAGCACCGTTTCTTTGTCGCGTTGCTGTTTGATGAATATTAACCCCCCCCCCCCCGCCCTCCCCCGCCCCCGAAAAATGAGAAGCATGCAGTTGCACCACTTCCTGTTGACATAAAGATGTTGTTCAGAGGGGATACTGTTGCGTTCTGGATTTAAAGCAGAATGGACAGGACGGACATTTCATATCTTCATCCTTGAGTGATCGGTGACAAACCTGGGTGGAGTATGTGACTGCATGTCTGTGTCTGTTTCATCCAAATTTAAGGGTTCAGTTCAGTCTGACATCAGGGTGGATCCTCGATGAGGAGAACTACAACACTCCTCTCCTCTGCACCACAACTCCCATCTTGCAGCGAGGCGGGAAATGTACGAGGAGGTCGTGTACCTACGTATGTGTGTGTGTGTGTGTGTGTGTGTGTGTGTGTGTGTGTGTGTGTGTGTGTGTGTGTGTGTGTGTGTAGATGCTGTGTCTGCTGTATCTGTGGACGTAAGCAGTTTGTTGCCGTGAGACGGTGTTCTGATCTGTGTTTTGTTCTCGTTCTGTGTGGCTGTGATCTCATGAACGGATGCTTTATGCTCGGTGGGGATTGTTGCAGTTCGTCGGTTGCCCTGTGGGACGGCGCCGTCTCTCCTATAGGCCTTCAGATGGGGGTTCACTGCCGCTGGAGCCCGACTGGGCGCGCTTAATGTACAGATTCAGCAGCTTCAACTGCAGAGAAAAACAGAGGAGGATGGACATTTAAATGGACATGTCTGTGCAGGCGAGGAGATGTGAATCCGCAGGAGTAACCGGTTTACCAAAAACATGTCGTTTATAGTTAATGCATCTTAAAATGTTTGTCATTATATGGTACACTGTTTCCCGCACATGGACTACTTGGGTGGGCCACTGTATTAGCAGCCGCCCAAAGATATTTGTTGAACTATATTTTAACGTTTTCTACTATTTCTTCTGTCCGTCCGAGAGAACGAAAACGGTTAACCAGTGGATAAACTCCCCTCGCTTTACTCCTCCTCTACCTCTTCATTCTGCTAGCGCGAGAAGTTGGACGTTTGTGGTCGACGCTTGTCCATTCATAAATTAACCTTGTTTGCTTTTATTTGAATTTTAGTAATGTAACAAATATAGTTATTGTCAATTCTAGTAGCGTCATCCTCACTTCAGTTGTCTCTCCTCTGCTTCGCTGTGTGTGTGTGTGTGTGAAATTTTTTGTTTTTTTTGTTTTTGTTTTTTGGCTGAACCAAAATAGCACGGCCAGTCCCATAAAGTCCCCGAGTGACTGAGGGATCAAAGTTACACTATTGGTCAGCTGAAATGCCATGACATTCTGTAAAATGTCAAATTACAAGTCTTGGTATGTGGTCCAAACATATACCATGACTTTAGATAATCTTCCAGGAGGGTGGCGGAGGGCCGAAATGAATGGGGAAACACTGCATTTCAATTTAGGTAAATCTTACATTTAATGCTTTGTTTCACTATTTTCAATCTATTTTGGCTACATATGAGTTGCACACACTGCAGTAACGTACATGGAATTCAGAAAGAAAGCGTTAATTTAAATATTAGTTTCAACAGAGAAACAAACATTGCTATGAATAGATGGAAGATAACAACAGTAGGAAAAATAAGTCTTGAACTGGTCTCCTGCTGGAATATGTGGAAAGTGTTTGTTTACATTTTTTAATGACGTTCAGAAGAAACTTAAAAGACGCCACAACTTGTGGAGTGTGGAGTCATAAATCTTGTGTATGGTCACCAGGATGACATACAACATATTTTAAGCAATCTGGCTGAATATGAATCCAAGTTTAAAGTCGAGTCACCTTGCTGCTGGAGAGTTGGTTGAGGTGCGGTTTGAGGTCCTCTCCTATCACGGCATGGATGGCCACCAGGCAGAACACACAGGCTTTCCTCACGCTGCTTTCAGAATTGTCGTAACCCTGTTTAACCAGATAAAATAGATTACACAGCTGCAAAGACCTTTGTTCACCACCAGGAGTCATGGAAAGGTGTTCATGTACGAATTTGTAGGTGGTGTGGGAGGGATGGAGTTTCACACATTTTATAACATAAATAAAAATACTTCTGATAACTAAGAGCGACAGATAAAAGTCTCACGTGATTACAATATTCCAAGATGGTAATTTTCAGCCTCCATATTAACAGTTCCGTGTTAAAGACATGAGCAGCGGGTTACCTGTATGAGTCCTGGCACGATCTCGGGCAGCAAGCTAATCAGGCCTTCGCGGGGGATCCTCTCCATCACTTTAGTCTGCATCTTGATCGCAGCCAGGTTGATGGGGTAATCAGCTGACTGGATGATGGGACACAACACCTTGATGCACTGGTCTGGACTGATGGACAACGCTAGCATGGCTGCTGTCTCCTCTGCTGCTCGCACCACCTACAGAAACACAACAAAATCATTGTATTGGAGAAATTTATGGATGAACTGACATCACATTTTATTGAATTGTATGAAGCTGAAATTGATGACCGTCACGGATCCAACAAATACACATTTTTGTTTACTTTAAAGCTTTGACGATGTAATAAAATAAACAAATCTTTTGCATCGTCTCTTCATGCCCTCTGATAAAATCAGCTTGTGATTGAGCTGATTTGTGTGTGTGGATAATCGTACCTCCTTGTGAGGATCTTTGTGAGCCTCCAGAGCCTTCATGATAGTGAGTTCTGCGTAGTTCTTGAACCTCCAGGGCTGCTTGCAGAGAATCTCCCTCAGCACCCGCAGAGCCAGCGTTCGGATCACGTGCTGGGAGTGTAAAAAAGGTTTCAGATCAAAAGAAATACATCTAGTGTTGCTTTTTCTCATTTGGCTGTGAGGGGCTCAAAGCCCGTGTGCGTACCTCTCTGTCACCCATCGTCTCGAGCAGGAGCAGCAGGATGGTCTTAAAGTGTTCGTCCCACACCTGCAGGGTGTTTTCACGGATCAGTTTCAACAGCTCACACAGCGCCGCCTTCCTCTCCTCGATGCGCTCATTGTGATTGGACAACTCCTTGAGCAGCTCGGCCACCAGCTCTGATTGGTCCAGGCTGCTCTCTGTTTACCGACAATTGACCCCCCAAAAAAAAAAAAAAAAAAAAAATCATGTTACAATTATCACAGGATTTGCTCCGTGTGTCGTGCAGTGTGTGATTTTCTGTCAGAATGTGTTTGCGTACCGTCGGTGAGTTGCTCGGAGTCGTCCAGGCTGGTGTCTTTGCGGCTGTGTTTGAAGGGAGAGTCGGAGAAGTGCTCACGGGATCCTCGGGGGCTGGAGGACAGCAGGGGGGTGTTGAGGAGAGAAGTCTTGTTGTCCAGAGCCATGCGGCCGCCGTCCACAGAATCTGACCCTCGGCCATCTATCCCGCTGCTCCCCTGTGAAACAGAGATCGAATCAAAATCCAGATGTCAGAGGACCGTTGTTTCACCAAAGCCCAATTTGTTTTAATTTGTTTTCCTTTAGTTTTCCTGGTTTGTAACTTCTGACACATAGACTCATCACTGTGGAAGAGCCCCGCCCCCTTGCACAGTTCATTTATCCACCGCAGCACAGAGCTCGACCCTCTCAAATCCGCTGGAACAACGAAATAATCTGAACTGATGCGATGGAGTCGCACCTGTCGGTTCAGGATGTGAATTACAAACTTAAGTGCTCAGATATTTACAAATGGAAAATTATAAGTTTCTTAGAGATAGTGAATTAAAATGATACATTTTGTTAACTGCCTGTTGCTTTATTAATTTGTTTATTTACTTTGTGTACATGTTCATTTGCATACAGAGCGAGGAACTGAGATCAGAGAACTCGGTCCATTTATCCGGACTGAAACCAGAATTAAAGTGAGTTTTCACACCAGACTGAACAAAATCAGTCCTAACTGCAGGGCTGTATTATGTTTTTACCTGGTAAACAATGTGTCGAAAGCAAACACTTTATGCGTCTATCAGGACATTTTGCCGAACATTTTCTTAGTTGACAGCATCTCCAGATGTGATAAAAAAACAACAACTCTGACTTGAGAAGGGTGACAAACATTGACCACCAGGTGAGGAGCGGAGCAGGGTGACGAGGTTTACGGTGCTCTTGTTTGTGTGTGTGTGTGTGTGTGTATATTTACACTCAAATCACAAGATGCTACAATCTGAGTGGTGGTTTGATGAGTCAGGTGTGCTGTGACTGGCAGGCTGATGAAATTTGGGCTGGTTGGATTTCAGCTGCATCTCATGGGGGAAATGTCAGGAGGTCACATCTCTTTACTTGAGTACCCTATGTCCTTAAATGGGGCTGTTGTTTGGGGGGGAGGCGGGGGACTGCAATAGGACCTGGCATGACATCTAGAGTCATAAATGTGTATTGAACAAGCATACTATCAAGAAAAGCAAATTGCTCATTGAAGAGACTGTTTTTTTTTGTTGAGGAACAAACAGTAAACATAATTATATCAGTGGGTGTAGGGAACCTTGTCCACAGTTATCGGTACCATTAACACCGAATGTATGTGTCTCAGTTCCCACATTGCATACACAGTGTGTCTGTTTGTGCCTTTGCAAGTCCGGAAAAACATGCTAATGGAATTACATTCACTTTTTGACAAGGGACTGAAATGTGTTTGCTGCAGTGAGTGTTAAAACCTGTCATACATCAAAAGTTAGCACTAATTACTTTGTCATTCCTCACAAACAGTTTTTGACCAGATATTACCTGATTTAAAGGTCTATTTTTTTTTAATATAAATTCACATTTCCGTTCCTTGAGCTTATTTTCCTGAGACTAAGGTATTGAATAAAAGAGCTTTAAGAACTTTAAGAAACTTTAAGAAAATGTTTGGTTCCTTCCCAGCAAGATAAATAAATAAACTAGTTTTATTATGTTCGGTGACAGAATTGGCGCCAGGTAATTTTTAAGCCTACTCATAACTGGACTTCAAACTATCATCTGTAAATAAGTAAGTAAATATAAACAGAATGCAAATTTTTTACTTCAAACCAAAGATGGGGCTGATAATGACATAAGCAACTTCCCAAGTTTTACAGTAGAAGCTGTAAAGCTCTATCGGTTTATATACTTACAGACTGTAAATATGCATCAACACATACAGTATATAATCCCTCTGCCTCCTCCACTCACCTCCTCCCCCTCTCGTCGTTGGACAGGTTCATTCATGTCCTCTTGGCTGCGAACACTGAAGTTCTGAATCGCTTCAGTGACGCCTTTCAGAGAGCTGTAGATGTCCTCTGAGTTCATGTTTTCTGTGTCATAGTCAAATGCACTGCACAGACACGGGAGCAAAAGATATTGTGAGACTTCATTCATACAGGAAACCCACATGTGATACATGTAATATGCTGTCATTTGCAAGGCGTGTATTTGACAAACAGTTGTGACACTTGGAGTCTTCCTGTATATCTTTTTTTTTTTTTTACTTTATAATGGGATACAAATGCAGCATAAAATACTGTGTAGGATACAGGAGTGATTGTACAGTCGATGACTACTTGTTATTACCTTGGTGAGGGGGTGTTCTGGGAGGTGTTAGTGGGGGAAGTGACTGGACTGGACCAGCTGGCAGGAGATCGGGGGGTGTGGCGCGTCATAGGACTGCCCATCGGTGCCTGACAACATGACAAAATAAATCAAAGTTGACACAAAGAAGTGTCGCATGAATGTGACAGGATAATGATTGCCAGCCATCGTGCACGACGTATGTCTGAAGCCCTATCTACTTCTTGTGTGGACTGACACCTTGAGTGGGAGCGTGTTGTACCTGTGCAGCGTTGCCAGTGTTCTTCAGGTGGTTTTGAAGCAGCTTGGTGGCTCCGTCCTGAAAGGTTTTGGGCAGAGCTGCCAGCAGCATGGTGAACTCTGGAGTGTTGAGCTGGAACAGGGAGATTAGCACCGACTGGGCCGCCTGTCACACACAGAATACAAAAAATCCCTCTCATTTAGAAAGACATCTAAAAAGTGTGGCAACTATTGCTAGTTATATAGTAAGTAACTGTGGCAATCATTGTTTTAGGGTGGCATTTAACTCCTTCACACTGTGATTTTGTGCAGTCTTAGACAAAAGATTAAAGTTGAAGATATTGTGATCACTGATGGACGATTTGGAGCTTTGGGGACCAAACACATCCTACAGCAAAATTGCCAGTCGAAATTTGGTCAGAAAAACAGAATACAACATTTGTTGAGCCAGAATACGTCATACTTGACATTTTTGAATAAAGTTAAAGGCAAAAAAAAAATCCACGCACAAACCAAAAGAAGAAAACCTTGAGGAGCAGCATCTTCAGAAAATACAAGTGACGCTGATGTATGAAATGAACTAATGTTCTCATATCTCTTATTTATTCAATTTACATTGCAGCCCCAGGATTCACCACACATTCACCGAAAGACCTGATATGCTTCACATTGATACTGTAAAGTCTGCTGCAGATTGAGACCAAGATTTTATTAGACTGCCCTCCCAGTCACATACAATGTGCTTATGTCACCGTTTCTGTCACAGTCTAAAGGAGCTTTTAGAAAACACACATATGATTACGTGTGTGTGTGTGTGTGTTGAGTGTGTTTGTCTGTACCTTCCTGACATCAGAGCTCTTGGGTTCAGTCGTCCAGGTGATGATGCGGGAGACGGCCAGCCGAGTCTCACTGGAGTTCCCAAAATCTGGAGCTTCCATCTGTAACGTCAGCGTCTCGATGTACTTTAGGATGGCCACCTTCACCTGCAACACAAACACACACATTTATACAACAAACCATGAGTGAGTCGATTGACAACAAAGAAAGTGCATGGCCAACATTCACCTGTAAAAACACAAATACAGTAAAATCAAAATTACAAACACACACACGGATGAAAAAGTGACGACCAATGTTCACAGTCAGCATGTGCAACCACAGCAGATTGTGCGTCTCTTGCAGGTCTGAAAATCAAATAATCTGAGAGATGATCAAAGTAGACTCATATTCATGCTTTACGAAGAAGGAAAACAAATCAGTCAACATAAAAGCGATGACAAATGACGACAAAAAGGAACTAAGAAATGCAAACATCCACCGCAGGCTCCGAAACGCCACAACTAACTCCTGCCCTGATTTTCCTCTATTTCTCTCTCCTCTGTCTCGCTACATGTTCACCTCAAGGACCAGAACTTCCTCCAAATCACTTAGCAGCATCGTGCGCGCCATATAATTGCTCCCCCCGGAGCGCACTGACCTGGGAGGACTGGCTCCAGGCTGTGACCTGCTCGTCTAGAGAGCAGGCGTGGCGCCGCGCTCTGGGGGGGAACAATTTTACCCCGGACCCTGCCCTGCCTCGCCCTCGCCCGCAACACGAGCTCCGTACGGGCTTCAGAGAGAGAGAGGAGAAGCACCGCGTCAATCAACGGAGAGAGACAGGGAGACGGGGACAGGGGAGGGCAGGGAGGGCAGGGAGGGGACAAGAGAGGAAGGTGTGAGAGGCAGGAGGGTGGCTGGAGAGAGTTGAGTAAAAAGATGGGAGAGTAGGCTTAGGCGATGGGGAAATAATCGTTTCTGCCACACAATCCAAGTAAAGAGCTGCGAAACGGGTTGAGCCACATAAACCGATGGTTAATGTTCGATAATACTGTCTAAAATTCAGAGTTTTTTCAGGCCACCGAGCTCCTTCTATTTTTGAGACTACAGACGGCAAAAAGAACCTGTGGAATTTCACCAAGATAATAAAGCTACACTGAAAAGCGAGTCTTCATGAATATCATATCTGCAGCAAGAGAGTGAAACTGTGCTGTTGGGAACAATCTTTTCATTGCCCAAGCCTAATGGGTAGGGAAAGAGGCAGACTGGTAAGGAAGAGTGAAAGGAAGTAGTGAGAATGGGGTTTAACATCAGGCAGGGAAGGGTGTGGGAGGAGTCAGAGTGTCGGGGAGATAAAAGGGTGAGAGGAGTGAGGAGTGATGTAGCTGAAATTGAGGAGAAGAGAAATAAGGGCGGGTGAGGTGATGGTGGATGAGGAGTTTGAGGAGTAAAGCTTGAAGGAAGCCAGTTGTGTGGCTCAATCAATCACTATCCAATCACAGCCCGGGATTCTGTTTTGTTTTTTGGGGACGCAGAGCCAGCATGGGCAGGCAAGGGGTCACATCAGTACAGCAGTTACCATGGTTACAGCATCCGTGAATTTCCAGCTTCATGTGCATGCTTCCCACACACTCCTTCACTCAGACCTTCAAACACTCAGCTCTCTCACATGCTGACACACACACACACACACACACACACACACACACACACACACACACGACATTAGCATCTAATTTACCTTGAGGTTGGGCGTCTGAGTCTGGTCCACAGTAAACCTCATGAGAATAGTAAACTGGAGGTCATTGGGGAAAGACTCTCTGCAAGAGAAAAAAAATACATCCACATTTCAATTCATGTCTGTACGTGACCTATTTCTTAAAAATATGAAAGCAAATTATTTTCACCAGGTGACTTGACAGATTATTACCAGATAGACATTTATGATCATTTTACTACAACGTATGAGGTAAAAAAGTGATTTCTATTATCACTTGTTCTCTTGAAAAATGTATCTGCTAGTCTTACACTTGGAGAAATGCAACGCAGGGAAGGACCCATTCATGTTGTTCACCTTTACAGCTGAAATAACAGACTTTAACTGTCACACTGTCAAGTGATGCCAGGATTAAAAAGTGGCTGACGCTGTGAAGGATGCCATCCCTCTTGTTAGCAAAATTACCAGGATTTATCCCCCTTGGTAACCCTTGCAACCCCACTTCTCCGTCCTTTTGTAGCAATTGAGTACAGTTACAGAAGGGTTGTTTAGTTGAACATGTGCGGAGGCTTGTGCAAGTTAGAAAGTACCTGCCGGTGGATCTGAAAAATCAGTAGCCTAACTGTGCTGTGTCTTCATGAATGATTGAATTCGGTCATCTCCCTTGCTAAAAAATAATGAATAACCTACATGCGCCACTTGATCCCCACCCCCACCACCCACCCATCACCATTTACGCTCAAGATAGTAAAAAAATACATATACATATATATATATATGTATATGTATATGTATATGTATATATATATACATACATACATCAACTGACAGAAATCACTCAAAGCAGGAGTGATGGCACAAACACTTTTCTACCAGCTGTTAACAGAAAACATAAAGCGTGGGTAGAAGAGCAAAGGAATGGTGGCCTTAGAAAAAACACCTTTTTTGATCTTGGCTTCCAGCGTCAGTCTGCATGTGAGTGTGACGCCTACCTTGTGATGTCCAGAGCTCTCTGAACTTTGGCCTGTACGGAGCCCAGCAGGTCCGCTCCCATCTTCTTCAGCAGCTGCGTGAGCAGGACAAACAGCCAGTCCTGCAGGTCGTCCTTATGGACCAGGATGAAATCTACCAGAGTCTCCAGGAACATACTGAACACCTAAACACACACAGACAGTTTAGGTTACACACCGTAACTTAGTCATCCACGTACACTATGCTTCATGCACACACGCACGCGCACGCACACGCATGCATAAAAACTGGATGAAGATTACACTGAGGTGGTATGGTGTGAGAGCAGCATTAGTTTCCATTGTGAAGTTAGTGGTTATTCAATCATTATTGCAGCAGTCCGCCTTCATATCCAATCACCAGTCAGACTTCAAATCACCCAAAAAAAAAAAATATTATTAATATTAGACAATAATAACCACAAGGAGAAGACTACCAATCAGGCTGTACGGTGACCATCTCTGCATGGCAGTGGCTGAATTCAGCAGGACAGTGCAGTTACAGCTAACAATGCACGAGGTGGGTTAGTGATTGTTATGTAGTTGCTTTGGTAATCTATAGCCCAATCAGATTAATGAAGTAGATTTTCATTCAAACACACAGTAACACTGACTGGCCAAACTTACTCTCTACAGAGAGTTCCAGAGTAGTGTGGCATGGGGGGAGAGAGAGACACACATCGGTTAGCATCCTGAGAAAGCATGTACTCCCGAGTGTGAGAGTACACTTATCTTTACTTTCAACTCATCATTTGCAAAATTACTTGAACATCTTCAACCATGTGAGAATCATAACATTGGCGAAATCTCAGAAGATGTTTTGTGCACGTTGGGAAAAAAAAGAAAGAAAGAAATTAAATTAAACGTTGAGAAACATGGGAGATGAGAGAGAAAAGAAGTGGGAGTAGGAGTGGTGTAGGGCAGACAGATGAAGGCAGGAGAGCGATCCATGGTGAGATGCAGTACCTTGAAGGAGGCTGAGCTTATACCGGATTCTGCCGTGCCGTACACCCTGCCGCAGTCTCGCTGAAATTCATCAAATCGTCAAACGTCAAACGAGAGGGAAGGGGGGAGGAGCTCACACACCTCACGACGAGTGCAAGGCAACGGAGCACTTAAGACGCCGGTAGGAAAGTGGCAGTGTTAAAGAGGGCGCACCGCAGCAGGTTAGTCAGAGAGAAGAGCTGGCAGCCCAGATATCTGTCTGTAGGGGCGTTTGAAGTGTGCGAGCGATCAGTGTTGTCGCTTCAGACTGCAGGTAGGGAGGGGAAAGAGAGCGAGGGGGGGTGGAGAGTGCGGGGGGGGGGGGGGGGGGGGGGGGGGAGGGGCGGCAGTGAATGCAAAGAGCGCAGCCAGCAGGACGGCTGCTGAACAGCGACAGAGCAATCCCACAGGAGGGCGGCGAGCGTGAGGTCACACGGAAAGGTCGGGTGTGGCATGCCGTTAGAAAACAGTCCGCTCTGCATGCCTGTGTTTCTGTTGGAGTGTGTATATCCATGCGTGCAAATTTAAGAATACGTTTCAACCTCTTTATCCCGTCTTTATCGTTAGAAGATTATATTTAATATGTGTGGCCGTTGAAATGTGCGTGTTTGCTGAGGAGTTGTAACATTTTCCTTGTTTTGGCAGAATCCGGTACAGTGAAGGATGGTGGAATAAACAAAGTATTTGAAACCAAAGTAAAATCAAAAGTGGGTGAATAATGATTTTTGAGCCATGATGTTATTGAACAGGAGTGCTGTGTCTCTTTGTGCGAGTACTTGCGCTGCATGCATCCATACCTTACTGTGAGGGTCAGCAAACATCCTGGTGAAGATTTCACACAGCCTCTTCAACTCTACCCGACTGCGGACAAAACAGACTCGGTTAGAGAAAAGTCAGCATCATCGATTTGTCCTCTGAAAACACGCTCGTCTGCTCCGCGACCGACCTGAGGGTGCGCTGGTTCTTGAGCAGAGCCTGCAGGCCCAGTAGCCCCTCCTTCCTCTCAGACCAGTTGGCGCTGGCACAGCGGTTGAGCACCTGGAAACACACACACACACACACACACACACACACACACACACACACACACACACACACACACACACAGGCCTGTTAAGACTTCTATATCGGCACAAAGTAAGACGACGAGGACATTTAGCTTAACACTAAAGTGTCATGTCTTTTTTTTAAACACCAATTATTACAAAGTATAAAACCACACTGGGGCTCAATAACATCATCATATTCGCTCATTTATTATGCAACTCATAAAATCTGTGCAAGGATGAACAATGTGCACAATATGTCATACGAGGTCAGCAGCATAACAATTTCTCAAAGCCGTAAATGTTGCTTGGCTAAAAGACAAGATGCACTACAGTGGTGTCTTTCTATTGATGATCTGGTTCCTAGTTCTCTCCTGTGCTGCTGTTGATGCGAACCTCAGCTACATCCTCTGTTTGTCTCATGTAGGTGGGGATGGCTCCCCCGTTCCTGGAGCTGTAGGACCTCTCTGAACAGGCGCTGGATGCGTCGCTGTTGGCGTCGTCGTCAGAATACATTCCGTAGTTCTCGTACCGCCGCCGGGCTGGCTTCTTCTGCGGGTAAAACGAAAAGAACATGAAATGAATCTGAAATGAAAGCGAGGCTAAAAGCAGGCAGGAGAAGAAAGCATGCAGAGACACATCTTAATAGAACACACACACACACAACACGCACACAACACACACACACAACACACAGGTACGAGGCAGGAGAAGGAGCTGACCTTTGATCTCATGTCTCCCAACAGCTGATAGCGTTAAACAAAGGTAGAAGCAGGGTTTAGTTAACACACAGACGCACACTCAAGGAGATGTGAGCTGCACATGGTGACAGCTTAATGCAATGAGCACTCAGTTTTGGCGTTTGTGTGTGAAAGTCTGTAAGTTCTCCTACCAGTGCATCTGCGAGAGCCTCTTCTACATCTGAGCCGGGGTTGAGGACCCTCATGGCACTGACGGAAGAAGAGAGACGACTAGACTGGCTGATTCCAAAACCTGAACCTGAGAGAGAGGCGGTTGCAAAGAGAGGAAGGATGGACAGGAAGACAGCAGGACAAACATGTTAGCAAAAATTATAAATAAAAGAGTCAAGTTTGCAAACTCTCTTCCCCACTCAGCACGTTGTCCTCGCTCGATCCACAATCCAAGTATCTCACTTTCCTCATCATCCATCCTCTGACATTTATTCACACATGCTACATGTTCCCCAGACACAACCCTGTAAGTTAATGGGATGGCGTGTTAGGTGACAATTTAGATGCCACTGGGGGAGACGGTATGATTGACATAAAACGCAGGTGAGCATGTGGGTGTCCCTGCAGAGGAGGTTGCACAGGAGCTAAATACAGAAAACAAATCAGCAGGATGGTTATCAACTGGCAACTGAACGAGCGGAAACATGCGATTCCATCGGAGGGTTTCGACATCCTGGAGCAAAACGGGGAAAAAAACACAACAATGATAGAAACAACTGAAGCTGATGGAGAAGAAAAAGAAACGGACTGATAAAATATAGGAAAAGATGGCCGGCGCTAAAGACAACGAAAAGAAAACGGAGTGGGCCTAAATCAAGGCGAAGGAGGTGGGTAGGTGAGGTACAGAGAAATACATGTACTCAGCCTTCACCTGCAGCCCCAAAAGCATCAGGTGTGTGGAGAGCTCCGGTGGAGCGAGAGTAGCTCCGCGTCGCTGCAACCAAGATTAAAACACACACACACACACACACACACACACATAGAGTTTAACACACGCACACACTTACACAAGACAACACACACATGAACTTCACACTGATTGAGTAGCGTGAGAGAATAGAAAGAAAGGCCGAAAAACATGTAAACACATGCAAGTTTTTTCTACTTTAAACTGTTTAGATTTAGAAGCCTTTTTATTATATAGATAGTTGATTAAAATACGAGGTTAAATCAAAGACCAGAGAGTAACTTTACATGTGAAAGTAAAGGCGTCAATACAGAGACTCCTCATCTCTGATGTCTTACTCATCCTGATTTTACTACTTATCCCTCCTGGGTATCTGTCCTCTGCTGCTACTCACCGAGGGGTGTGAAGGAGCGAACAGGGCTGGCGTCCCGGCTGCTCTCCCTGCTGGCCTCTCTGCTGCAGCCCTGACTCATACTGGGCCGAGGGATACGACTGCCCCGAGCTAACCGTGCAGGTTACAACCGCACGTGGCGGTATGGGAAAAGAGGAGGGGAGAACAGGGGAAAGGCAGAGGAGAAGCGGAGGGAGGAAAAGTTGTAGTGAGAACACAAAGGGACATTAGGAAGAGAAAAAACAAACAAAAGAAGACAACGAAGAAAGACAAACATGTGCAGTGACAAAGAAGAGAAGGGTGAAGGTACGAGAATAAAAACAGAAATAAGACAGAAATGACAAAAGTGACAAACTGGCAGAAACAAGAAAATATGAGAACATGTCAACTGGGATCTCAACAGATTTTAGTTGCTTCTTTTACTTGATTTTCAAGCAAGAATAAGATGTCTGAAACTGCAGCTATTTACAAAGACTACTTTGCCTGGTTTGTTCTTGTTCAGGGCTGCGACAAGCCGTTATTTTTCGTATCAAGTAATCTAGTGACGTTATCTTGATGAATCAGTCAGTCATAAAAGCGTGTAAAATGCTCATCATAGAGTGTTTTGATCTTCAAACCTTGTTTTGTCTGACTGGTTAACCAGCAGAGAAAATCCTCATATTCAAATAAATGAATGTTATAATCGATTATATTATTCATAATTATGTTGTATTTTTTAGCATACAATCACCTGAAACTAAGAATCATTATGTTGTTTTTTTTTAGCTTATAATGAGCTCTTCATATCTACATAGGGAGCAGTTCCTCTACCACAGAGCCTGACATGTTTCTACAGGAGCTCAGAAGGGACAAACCAAACACTGGATCCTCATATTCAAATAAATGAATGTTATAATCGATTATATTATTCATAATTATGTTGTATTTTTAGCATACAATCACCTGAAACTAAGAATCATTGTTTTTTTTGTTTTTTTTTAGCTTATAATGAGCTCTTCATATCTACATAGGGAGCAGTTCCTCTACCACAGAGCCTGACCATGTTTCTACAGGAGCTCAGAAGGGACAAACCAAACACTGGATCCAGTGAGGGCCTTTCCTGCTTTTACTGTCCGAGTGATCTTTGATTAAAGAAATCAACAAAATGAAACTAACCAATTCTCAAAATTTGCTTCAGATTTATTTTCTGTTGATTTGACTTATTATTCAACTGAGTAATTATTTCAGGTTTAGATGAAATGCACCCGAAAGGATATTTTGATATTTGATATTCACATATACACGGGCACTCAGTTTGTGCACGTACGCATGCAGGCACGTAAATACACACACATACACGCACCCACAGACATGCACATACATACAGAATAGAAAAGGAAGTGATCAGAGGTGGATTCAGCGATCAAGGGGGTGGGTGAGGGGAGGAGCTGCGTTTCATCCAGTAGCACTGCAATCAACTTCGCTGTTCACTGCTCTGTTCATCAGCTTCAGCGTCTACGCAGCCAATCAGGGTTAATCACGGCCTACCAAAGGACTACAAAGTAGCGATGAAGCTTTACTGATCCTGCGAGAAGGCTTGTTTTCCGGCCACTGACAACAGGTTAGTAAAGAGCGGGAAAAGGTACGTTGGTAACGCGTGGACCTCTGCTGATCATGGGCCCCCATCACCACAACAACAGCCATGAAGTCAGAGGCCAGTTAGAAAGATGGGCCCTAAGAAGCTGAGGCAGCCAGCGACAGTTTGATGGAGGGAGTTCAATGGCGGGAGAGATTGAGAGATTTGTAGTGATGGATGGAGATAGAGAATGAGGAACAGAGGGATGATTTAAGGATGAAGAGGGAGAGTGAGGATGATAATGGGTCGATTTTAGAGGGAGAGATGGACAGCATGGTGGTCTGGTCGAGGTCAAGGGCTTACCTCCTCTGCTTGCTCCGTTGTAGATGGAACTAATGCTTGAAGGAGCTAGAGGACAGAAGGAGCAGAGAGGAAGGAGGACGGGGAGCGGGCCAGAGGAAGAAAAGGTGGATTTGAGATCGAAGCTTACAGGGTCTCAGTGCGTCAGAGGCAAAGAACTATTTGGTCATCTGAGTTTATGGACAACAGGTATTGAGCAAGCAGATACATAAACAAAGAGAGACTTTTGTTGGTTGAAAATGGTGTTCATGTGCTCACCAACAGACAGGCGGGTCGGGGACGAGTCTCTGGAGCAACCCTGGCTGCGGGGGATGCGGCTGCGTCTGTGTCCGTCCCCGGTGCTTCCAGCCAGCACCCTGTGGGCCCCTGAGCTCATGGTGCTCAGGGCCGTACTCGTTAGCACGCGACCCGGGGAGCCGCTCCGACTGCCGGCTTCAGAGAGATGCAGAGGGACAGAAGAGGACAAAACACAAAGAGAGAAAGTAAAGTCAGTCTTACTGATACAGCGGGGGACATTTAACAAGCTGTGGAGACACATAACCACTCCCCCTCTAATGTGACCATCCTTTAAAAAATGTAAATAAAAAAAAAAATATAACGGTGACTAGTTTTGGATTCATACAAACGACAAAGGCAGCTTCTCCTGCCGTTCACTTAGTGGCACGAGTTTCCAAGCACATTTTGGTAAAGTACAGGTATATTAAAAATAGAGACTGAATTTAACGGCAAACATTACAGTGTTTGATGGCATTGGAAAGAGGATCCACGGGGCTACGAGAGCTACAACCCACAGTGAGTTTACATTTTAAGTAACCTGTTAAAAATAACCCTTCATATAATTGCAATAACAAAGCAAATGAAGCAACAATTTTGACAGCAAGATGGCAAATGTAGAAGCAGCACTCCTGTCTTTCTGAAGATACAGTGGAATAATAATAATAAGAGATTTTTGACCAAAATTAAAACATAAACTTGGAAAACGGCCTCAGTTTCTCTTCCCCATGGTATCCTGTCTCCAAGTGCTATGCCTACAGTGTGTCTCACTCTACAATCACTCTACGTGACTATTAACCTGAGGACAAGCAGTTGAAGAGAGGCTGCTCTGCAGAGCTGGATATTCAGTGTATGAACAGACGTTTGGGAAACAAGCTCCAGTGCTCAACATTTGAAGATGGACCAGACTCTCTCTCAGTGACAGACAAACAAAAAAACTCACCTAAGTCCACATACACACACACACACACTCACACAGTCTTGAGTGTCAAGACTGGTCACACTATGTCTACTTGCCAGACACAAAGCTAAAGAACTTACATACATATATGAATGTAAAGATATACAGTTGCTGACAATTCATAAATCTTATCAGGTAAAGAGCACTTGGATCAACTTTCCCTTGTTTGACCTTGAGACACTTTTGTTGCCCTTTTCTTCCCTCGTCTCATTATATTTACACATACACAAAGCTTTAGACCTGTTGATAAGACAGTGAACTATGTAAAAGTGGTTATTACACCAAAAAGACTACAAAATGGTCAGAATAATTTGATTGGGATGTAAACGTCCTTTTCAGAGGAAAATTTTAAATAAAAATGTATTTCTCAATCTTTCGACTAAATGCAAGCAGAAACATGAGGCTCCCGAAGCAGTGTATTTAGCATGATCATAGAACAGCCATGTATGTTAAAAGTCTGTGACTACAGATCCCAGCATGCCTTAGCCACAGTGGGAGCAGCTTTAAGTGACACTTCTGCGTGCACGTGAAAGAGGGAGGTTTGGGCAACAGAAGAAAGGCAGTAAAGCTAAAGAGAGCGGGGTAAAAAGAAGTAGCGTTGTAATCTTACCACCAACAGGGGTAGCAGACTGAGATCCTGAGCCATTAAGCCCATTGGTTGGGAGGAGGGGGAAAGCAGAGGTGAGGGGGAAGGAACAGCAGATTAAACCAGATGAATTATGGGTTAACGCAAAATAGCAGCATGGGAGTTAGAAAACAGAGCACGATGGAAGCGCATCCTCGTGGTCCATACCAAGAATGTAGGCAAAGATGAAGCACTTTGTCGAAATGAATCCATTAATTAAAGAGGAAACGAGAACTGAAAGGTAGTTAAAACAAACGCACACACTGAACCAGCTGCAGATGAAAGACTGGGAGAAGCAGTGCATGGCTGGGACAACTGGCATACGTACAAACCAAAGCCTGTTTCACAATGAGGAAAAAAAAATGCTTCAAAGTAAATATGCTGATAAAATATCTAAACAAACACTTTCTATCTCGCACACACACACGGAAATCTTTGTATCCACATTTCCTCTCTTTCTGTTGATCCGTTAAACTGCGATTTGAGCTTTGAACTCTTGATCATAGAACTAGCATTTGTTCGTCCAGATTTGATTGGCGCACTGGGTTGTGACACAATCACTGTCCACTTTTCAACTGGTCTCCAAGCCAGCCACAAACACAGCATATTAGCAGCAAGTAGTCTTGGAGAGCAGGTTCACACACATCTGCTTCATGTGGTGCAATGTAACTCGCTCTGGCTTGCGTGACGCTTCTTCTGTGTTGAAGTATCTTTAAAGGTCCCATATTGTATCATTCTGATTGCTTTTTTGATTCTAAAGCAGGTCTGGCTGCCACATAAATACTGCTCAGTCCACAAAGAAATGCACATAGTCTATTTTAAGCAACTGGGCCGTTTGGACTTCTGTAAATTTGTGATGTCACAAACTTGCATTCATGTCATATGTCTGTCTTAAGCACGATCCACTGTCCAACCTTTTACTTCCAAGGAAACAATCCATTGTGGACCTAGCTAGCTGCAAGACCTAAAGAAACCTGTCAATAAAAGTGTAAAATATGGGACCTTTATTAACCTGAATGTTTGCCAGAGCCAGGGTGAGCAGAGAAAATAAACTGTACACCACACCATTCTCAGTGATGAGACATTGCATGCAGAGAAACACACACTCACTCCTCTTTACATAAAACACCTTGATCAGAATGAGAGCAATAGCAGGTGGGTCACCATTCCCACTGTGGTACACAGAAAGACGAGCACACTCGGACTCTGACACACAAACAGAATACCTGGTGTGCAATCGGATTCGTCGGAACCTGAAGGCACAAAGACATTTACATGGAGCTTATAGTCACCACGATGGCAACAAGTGAAGAAACTCCACAACCTCTCAAACAAGCTCTCACACACACACACACACACACGCACGCACACACGCACACACGCACACACACACACACACACACACACACACACACACACACTTCTGTTGCTTGCGTGCTTGTGTATCTAATGTTGTTAAGTGGACCTGACACGCTGAAGGTTTCACTCACAGCTGGGTTTACATCATGCTCTGTGTTCGGTTGGAGAGAGGAGGTACGTACGTTGTGACTGTGAGACCATCTTGGTGCGGCTGCGTCCTCGAGAGTCCACCTGGCTGGACATGCTGCTGGCAGTAGACAAAGGCTGCTTGGTGCGTACACGGCCTGTGTGCAGGTGGAGGGACAACCGTAAAAACACAACAACTCAGCGGTATTTCCTGAGCTAACACATCTACTCGCTATCCGCTTGCAGCGGATTGAAGCCAAGAAACTAAGAAGTGCTACAACTAATGAGAAGCCACTAATGCCAGAAGCTGCTGAGATCCTGAACTTCACACTCAGCCAGGTGCAAACACACATAAATACACCAGGGATGCTTCAGTGGATTAGAAACCCGTTTTAAAATCTGACTCTGGTTATGAGAAAACCAGTCATTTCTAGGTATTTCAAAAAAAAAACTAGAAGCCATTGGCAGCATTTGAGAGTAAATGACTGTGTTCCAAATGGCGTAGGTATGTGCTAACACTGATGTACTTAAAACGGTCCAAAAATTGAGCGTGAAATGATGGACACTTTCCACCCTCAACAGTCGCCATCTTGACAACGTAGAGGAAAGATATTTTCAAATTGCGGTGTCTGAGGAAGCTGCAGCTGTTACAGAGCACCTCACAAAAGTGCTTATTTTTCACTAAGTATCACTATGCTGCTGTTGGATAGAAGCCATCCGTGTGTTTATTTATGTGCATTATTATGTGCAACAGAGGGCACAAAAACACGTTAATTTCTGGGTAAAAAGATTCTGGTGAATGCAGAACGGCGGTGAGCGGTTTGAGACAACACTGTCGAAGTGCAAGCACCACAAGTAAGAGTCCCAACATGTAAAAGCACAATTTGTTAGTGTACCAAGATAAGTGTGTCATTTTTAAACACAGAAAATGAGTCACTGAACAGTTATTTCAACATCAATTAAAATGCAGATTATTTTCTTGATTAATTGCAGGTGAAATAATTTTACTGATTAATTAATCTTCCACTAATCTATTAGTTTCGACTCAAAATGCAACTAACTTTATAACCAGCATTCGCTACAGCATATGCATCGTTCATGTGATTCCTCAATTAAAATACTTGATCATAAGCACAGCTAAGAAACGATCAAACACATAATGTTGGATCTGTGAGGACAAACTGCTAAAATTAAAAGCTCAAATGAACATTTTTCCAACTAGAACATCCCTAAACTACGCACACAAACATCCACCTAGTCACAATCTTACCATTGTCTGACCTGGTCCCTACAGACAGACAAAGAAGGAGCATGTTGTAAATATCACATCTAACCTTCTGTATACATCTAACCTGTGTATAATATCAACACATCCTGAGTATCCTAAAAAAAAACCCTGAGTAACTGAAAGTTTAATGCCGGTGTAAATGGTTAGAACATTCATATAAAAAAATAAGATTAAACTGTAGTGAAGCAGAAGATGATATTAAATGTGTTAATATTTGATTTGTGATGCAATGAGAGGTACTGTAATACAAATGAGGGTTGAATGTAAGGCTGACAGCAGGCAGCACTATGGCCACACACTGTCACACCTGAGTTAACATGGACTGGAATGACTTAAGGAAAAGGGAAAAGAAAAGAGAAGAAGCCGAGAGAGATGATCTTACCATCCTTTTTATCAGAGGCATCATCTTTAGTAGCAAAGTGAAATAGAGAGGGTGAAGGAGAAGGAAAGGAATGACAGAAACACAACAGGAAAATGTACAGAAATTATAGAAACAAAAGGAAAAGGAACCCAAGAAAGGAAAATGATTTACAGCAAATTAAAGGGAAGTAGGATGGTAAACATAAAGTGCCAAGAAGACAAAAACAAAAGTATGAAAGAAGAAAACAAGTGTGTGACAAAGAAGAGAAAAGTCAGATAGAGGACAAACGAGAAGAAAGGAGCACAGTGTGCATTAGTGACATATCTGTTTAACAGAGAATCATGCAGATGTCGGGATCAACATTATAACATAGAGACAAACTAGGACGGAGAACGATATTCCTCTACGGAGCATGCACAGAGAATATCCGCACCAAACCACAGTCAGAGGCGAACGAGCAGGCAGCCGAAGAGGAGAAAGGCCAGTACAAGTGCTGAGGTGTGCGAGTGTGTGCGTCCATCGTTACAGACTGCTTTGTAGAGGTGTTTATAAAGGAGGACTGACTTCTTACTTCTATCTGTCTGAAACTTTAGAAGCACTACCTCTGCACTGATCTGCCTCCTTGGATGGAGTCTTCATCGCTGCCTGATTCCCTGGTGATCACATGCTGACTTGATGTCTGATTAGTCGTCTAACTTGACTGTCAGGGCCCTTACCCAGTGAGGAGTAGGAGCCAGGGGGCAGACGGCCCGCTCCCCTGGCTTGTCCGATGTGCCGGTGCTTAGCAACCGCTGCTGCGTTTACATCCACGTCGCTACGGGAACGCTGCAGGGAGGCCGACGACACCCCACCCTTTGAACCCGCAGGGACTGATAGGACAGGAGGAGTGTGTTGGAGAAGGGATGGGAGGTGATGGGATATATACGTCACAATCACATGCAGGCACCGTACTACACATACACAATATCAACACCATACAGGAGAACACAAACAGCCGGGCACATATACGCATGTGTATGCGTACATGTGTGTAATAACATAAAAACATAAGAGGATGTGACTGTTCAGGGCTGAACACGAGCAGATGTGAATGAAAAGGATGGAAAATGGTTCTGTAAAAGCTGATGTTTGCTTCAGTGTGTAGGGGTGTGTGTTTGTGTGTGTGTGTGTGTGTCCTCACAGGAGCGAGTGTGCATGATGTGTTGTAAAAAGCTTGCGTTGGTATCGTCCGCTCTGTGTGAGCGTGTTTGTGTGTGCGGGTGGGTGTGCTCCTCTCACCTCGCCCTGGAGCTGCCGACCATTTCGAAGACAGAGGCCGACTGATGAAATGAGGAGAAAAGTAGGTCAGCAAACAAAACAACAGACAGTAACAACATAAGTACATACAACATTTTCAGTGATGTATGAAACGGAATTGCCCTGCTTTCTATTTGCATTGTGAAAGGGGCACTCCAAAAGGAAAAGTAAACCCACTTCAGATGTGAACAAAAACACACTTCTGAATAAAAAGACTATAGATCCAAAAATAGACAATTATATGTTGTTTACGGTATCTGTTTGTGGAGACCTCCTCGTACTGTTTGAGGGCCTGTTCAAAGCTGGCGCTTCGTGTCGAACCAGTTCTTTGCGTTTCTACCGAAAAAGTATCGCCAGGAAAACTGGTTTCAGAGCAGCTTCAACACACGGCTGGTCTAGAACCAAAACAACTTATGTTAATGGCAGGGGGCAGGATTATTGTAACCAAACAAGACCAACAAAAGCTTTGTGACTACTTTTTTTTTTTTTTTTTTTTTTTTTTAAAGAGCTGTAAAAAGTGGAGAAGGCAACCTTTCTCCTTGTACTGAGCCAAGAGCAACACTTAGAGAGATGCGATGCACTTTGCTCTTATTGTTGTGCTAGCATTGCTGGGAAAGCGGAGACAGACAGACGTAAACAGTGACATAACGACGTGGCTTTCTAGCCTGTAGAAAAGCAAAACGCTTCTTAAAAGCACCAGCCCAGAAGCAGAGGTAGCTTTATGTTGGTGGAAAAGATGTCACAAGGTGCCTCCACAATGACAATTCAGCATTTAATCTATTAACTATTTTTATAACTCAGCATGTGACGGGCATATTCCTGTATTTTAGATAAATAAAGAGTTGAAAATTGCATGTACCATAATAATATCTTCACCGCATTGTGTATTTTTGTCAGCTTGATGCTTCTTCTGAGCCTCAGCCACAGACTTAAGATTTTGTGCTTCCGCAATGAAACAGTTTTCACCGAGAGCATGTCAATAAGAAGATGTATTGGAGCAGGAAAGCACATCTTCCTCCTTCCCGAGTGCTCTAATTTCAGCTGGCTTAGGTCTTATGTTTGCCAGTGAGACATAAAGCAATCGATCCATCTAGTGGAGTCAGACTGAGGACACAATGCTCTCAATAACCTTCCAGGATTTTTTTTTTCAAATTCTGCAAACACTAGTCAATAAAGTTACAGGAGATTGTGTCTTTCTAAAGATGAATGAGGAGTCCACATTGATTCATTTACCGAGAGAAACGACAAGTGAACTAGAGCATTTTTATAACCTCAATTTCAAAATGTAGTCTTAAACTAGACCTGGAAGTCTAAAGTGAATGATGGAGGAACAGTGCTTAGTGTTGATTACTTGAGGCTCTCTTGAGAGGAAGATGAGGAGCGGTCACTCTGGGGAAGTGAGGCCACGCTGCCAGAGCTCTTCAGGCAGGACTGAAGTGTCCTCTGGTACGAAGGCTCTAAGGAGTTGTAGAGTGCGTCAGTTTCTGCTGGAAAGTGGTTCCTCAGACCCCAGTAGGCCCTGAAAGGGAGAAGAAAAGGGGGACGGAAGTGAACACAGAAAGAGCAGAGGAGAGGAGAAGAGATGGGTGAGAAAGGAGGCAGGCAGACAGGCAGGCAAAAAACAGGAATCCATGGATTCATAAAGAAGAGTGTGGTGAGGAATTTGACACTACTTGTCTTTCACAAAATGTAATTTTCTGAAATGCACGCGTGTGCGTGTTTGTGGGTCTTACTTGCGGGCCTCCACTCTCGCCTCTGAGTCGGCATCTCGAATTCCCTTTTTGATGCTCTCAACCAGAACTGCTGTGTGCCTGAGACAGTAAGGTGCACAAGTGTAAACATACAAGTTTAAAATACATGTCATCATCCGTCTGTACTGTGAATCCTGTCCAGTTATGTTTTGTCATTCACGAAACTGAACCATGTGGAAATCAGTCCTCACCTTTCTAGAGAGTGGGTTTGCCATTCCTGTAGCAGAAGGTCCAAGAAATCATAACAGCGCCTGGAGATAACACGTCACTTTTATTATTCTTATTGTCACAAAGAATTCCATTACTTATCAGCATCATAACAATAATTTCATGATCTTATAGCTGTTAATTATTTGAGACCTGTTCATTACCAAGCTATACTTTTTATGACCGTAGGGTTAACATCAGGGTATTCTCACCTTCTTACAGACACAGACTTGCATGTGCAGTTACTGGTTATCAGAGGAATGAGCCGGGGGACATGGGTGTGCTGCAGAGAGGATGGTTGATTGCGTTGAGTGACACATTCCAAACAAAGCAGCAGCATTTAAACTCACCCAGGACTGGGTACTGTTGAAAAATATTGGATAGGAGTACCATTGCTATGACTTTGATATTGGTTCCTGAATGGTACTTTTTTTAGATACCAATTTTATAAAATACATTATATGAAAGAAAATTTCATTCCACATTGTGGTACAAATATTTAGATTTCGTGCAGTTTAGAGGGGGACTGTAGCTATAATTAGCAGATGTCCCCTAAATGACTCACCTGGAAGTTATGGCTAAATGCTACAATTTACTGATGTTTACTAAACACCCTATTTGCTAGGGGGAGATGCTAACTAGCAGGTATGTCACCAAAAATGTGTTTGAAAAGAGGGAAATAGGGCGTTCTAATATAAGATTTAACCCCGGTTGAAATTGATTTTATCGACAAGGGCAGGCAAAAGTTATGCATTCTCAAATGAAAATGTATTAGTGTGGATGTAGCCAATGGATCAAAATCTTGTATCGCCTGACGGGGCATTTTTCAACAGTAGTTAGTATCGAAGTAATTCAGTCGGTGCCATAAAAGTATCAACGTGCGGCATCCAGCTGTGAACTGACTGTTGAAACTATTTTAATGTGTGTTTGTAAAACTCACCCGTATTATGATGCGGATAGCGGAGACACCAGAGGTGGCCATGACTTTGGCACAGTTGGGGATGAGGTTGAAGAGGACAGGAACGATGGCTTCTGCTCCGTGGTCAAATTTATTGCCCAACACTGACGAGAGGTGGCTGTGAGGAGACATCGACGAAGAAAGAGCAAACATAAACATAGAGCAGAACACAATAAAAACTGTGTAAAAGGCTGAATTGAAGAGGTTGAGTTTATCTCATTGTACTTATTGTGCACTTTTGTGTCATATTGTGTTCACAACATGCGCCTTGATCCAACCGTGACATTGTATCATAAAGATAGCACAGAAAAATTCACAGACCATTCAACCCTCCGCTATCAGTGAGAAGAAAACATGTTTGCAACCCATATAACCAATCAGCTGATGACCACTGGACAACAGGGAAAATCTTTTTTGTATATTTTGTCCCTCCAGAGAGGAGTGTATCTGAAACAAACACTTACGCCACAGTGATACAGGCCTCTCGGACCACTTGTGAGCGCAGGTCTTTAGCTGACAGTTTGAAGGCTCCATCTAGTAGCCGAAGGTGCTGGTAGAAACAGTCATAGCTAGTTGCGCCTGCCACCAGCAATGAGCGGACTTTCTTCATCTAAGAAAAAAAGAAAAAAGGAAAGAAAAGACATAAAAGAACCGTCCATGACCAAATCAAAGGACAAATATTACTGCTGTGTCAGTATAGGATATGTTAATGTTACAACTGAACTATAGAAAACTGCTGAAGGGGAATCTACTGACAGCGCTGGCTCTCTGGTCCCAGTCGTGTTTGTCGTCGGAGCAGATCTCACGGATCTTATTCAGGTTGTCCTCAAGATCCCTCGCTGAGTAGATCTGCACCACCACAGTGAAGGAGAACAGAAGAGAGAGAGGAGTAAGCAGAGCAAATATGTGAAGGATTGATGAAAGTCTCAGACAGTCTGACCTTGATAGCCTGAGTATTGTTATTGAATGGGATGAGGGATGTATATTGTACCTGGACAGTAGGGACATCTGTAAAGGCTTTAATGAAATCATCTTCATCAACTCCACCGCTACCGTCCTTGGACACTGTGGGGGCGGGGGGAAAGCAGAGATAATTAACATATCTATGCGTGTGTGCATTTAAAATATCGCCTGCAAGCAATCTTAGGGAATTTCTGTCTGAAAAAAAAAACCCTCCCCAGATTCACAGTCATGGCTTTACAACTGTAAGGCCAAAACAAACAACATTGGACTCTGAATAAAGGATATTGGGTATAATCTGAAAATAAAACAGATCTCTAGTATCAGTGGCAGTTAACTTCCGCTTAACTCTAATTCTAAATTATATTTATGAATAACACCCTTATAACAGTGAGTTACCGATGGGACTATTGGGTGGAAAGGGTTAATGACTTCTATGCTGGCTGGTTTTGACTCACAAAAAAAAAAAAAAAAGAGGCACACTTCCAATTATGACCACACACATGCTACACACACGTAAATCAGTGGGAGCAGACTGTGTTACTAATAGACTTCCTGGCAGTAATGGGCATGTCAATCATAACTCTCTCGGGGGCTCTGTGTACCACACCTCCTACAACTCCTTATTGGGGAAGCAGAAAGAAGTGGGATGAGAAAGAGACCTGCAAGGAGGAGCTGAAAGCAACCCAAGAGGATACCAATCTTAACACAGAAAGATTAGCTGGACAGAAGACGCTGAATAGTAGCTTTAAACATGGAGGAAGAGAGCCTGGGTATAAACAGGGAAAGAGGATGAAGAAATGAATCCTTTCCTCCTCTTGGGGTTGGTTTCCATATCAAGCTGTAACCACAAAAACTTGTCTTGTCAAAACTCGACATGGCCCTCAGAGAGCTGGGGAACATCGATGTAGTCCGCTGGTTTGCTGCAGGCACAATCTACTCCCCTGTAACTGAGGGAGTAACATGGTGGCAGTCTGGTTATAAAGGCCAGGCCTGACATAAAGAGAGCAATAATATCTTAGCCTTGAAGAGAAGTCACACCAAGGTACACTTCCAGAAACAACTTTAGCCTTTCTGTGTCACAGTTTTCAATCCTGTCAGTTACTGGCCGATTGAATTCTGTCTGAGTGTTGCGTCAGGGTGTTGCCAGAGTGTGTGGGCGTACTGTCATCTAAATGCAAACGCAGACAATGGGGCCGTCCTGAAAACTATTCTCATATAGCATAAGAAACTCAAGACAATAAATTCACATCAAATTCTTATGAAAAACAAATTGACAGGAAATGTTTGCAACTTTTTCGCCTTAAGGCGTGTCTGTACAGAAAGTGTTGAAGCCATGTTTTTTAGTCATCCATCAAACGTGTGTCTGAAGGAAACAACCTTCCTATTTTAATCAATCCACTCATCTATACAGTGTGGCAATGCCTCGTGTTTTACACCAGTGAGTGGTGTGTTGGGCTCCGAGCAGGTCTTCCACCTCCTGTCACTGCTGCCAGAGCTGCTGCTGCTCTGCTAACATGCTGCTAAAGCTACACCCTCTGTGTAAAAGCCAGTTAGTGAATATCACAAATCACTGGCAAAGGTCAAGATTGGGCTTTTCCTTTTCAGACACTGAACTTAACAAGGTACAGGTTTCAGAGGTGTAGCTCTGGGTGTTTGAAATACCCAGCATGCCCTTTATTCAGCCTCTTACAGCCACTCCACAAATCAATACGACCGTGATGAACCAAGTGACCAGACATCACAGGCTTGTGTTTCCAACCAACAGATAATTGCGTTAGGACTCAGGTAGACTGCTTGCTTGTAGAACACTTACACCGACGAGTGTATGTGTGCATGTATGTGTCATTGTGTGACATTGCTGACAGAGAAATCAGCAGGCAGCAGGAACCGACTGCTTGTTCGTGGAAACACAGTTTGCTACCAATAGAGGGAAAAAAATCAATACATGCAAAGAGGAAGCAAATGAAATACACCAAGCGGCTACAACAGGAGGGAAACTTGACGGGGAGGAGGAGGCACAGGATGATATCAACTGTTTCAAAAGGAACATCTTCTGAAGCCCTGAGTCGACTACAGCTGTGAGGCTGATAATAAGCATATCAGTTGGAAGTGTATCACATTTCTAAGGACACATAGAGGGAGTCTGTTACTGTGGACTGAGGTGCTTACTCATGTCTTTTGCTTTTTCTATCAGCACACAGTCTTTACTGTGAACCTCAATTATACAGTATAACATTTAAGATCCTTTACTCGCAGCATCCACATTGTATAAAAATCTGGCCTATAATGGACTGTTTATCTCAGGACAGTAAAGGCTAGTAGGGCTGACATACATTGTTTCACACACATTTTGGACTGAGTAAAAAAACCAAGAGAGCAGAGAGATCTTAGATGGGCTCCTTTCACATCCGGATCACAAATCAAAACACAATTTCAAACTGCAACGAATGCACAAATAAAAGCAGGTTATTTCTATCTGGGAAATGTTTGGGAGTCCCTTTTGAAAATATGTGATTAAAATGTATTGGATGAACTGATTAAACTGTCAGGAACAGAATCATTGTGCCAACAAGTCAGTGGACAGCTTAAGTCTTGTTCAGGTTGCAAAAAGAGAAAACAAAATGTGATAAATTAAGCTACAATCGAGTCAAACTATGGTGGTCAATGGGTATTTGTCAGTCAGAGGGACTTCTAGGGAGCCTAGTAATTCTGTATTCAGTTAAAAAGTAAGGCTTACTGATTGTAATGATACATTTCATGAGCCACAAGACTTCCAGTCATGGATGAATGATATAAACTTACCGTTTTAGAAAAGAAATGTGTTTCTTCCTGAGCTGGATGCGATACATGAACTGTGCGTCTGCATTCAGTGTGTGTGTAATTTTAAATAAAGTTAAGTAGTACCTAGCTTGCTACCAGTAGCGCTGGGCCGGCGTGCAGCAGATGACTCTGCAGGCTTCTTGGGAACTTTGGGAACCTTGAAGGCAGCCTGGGCCGAAGAGGAGCGACTTCCATCCATGCTGTCGTCATCCTCAAAACTACGATCTGTACAGAAAAAACAGAGTAGAGTGTTATCATCCACATCAAACTTTATGCAAAGTCTTAGCAATTCAAGTGAGTATACAGAATGAAAACAATCTGTCATTAATGACCTTACACAATACTGGTAGTCATAATCTGCAAGAAAATCACTGACTTATAGAGTATTAGCAGGTACAGTATCACAAGAGAAGATTATCTGAAGAAAATTTGTCAACAAATGACAGAAAGATCAAACATTTTCTCAAACAAATCCCATGATGAAACCAGCTTTCTAAAAAAAAAAGTCTACTAATAATTTTCAGTTTGAAACACAATACACATCCTTCATTATATTTGCCCCTTTAATATTGAGCATAAAGAGCTAAAGGCCTTCAGAAGACAATGCTTAGAGAAAAGTAATAACGAGAAGCAAAGCATGAAGAGGTTGTCGTCTACAGACAGCGAAGTCAGGACTCACTAAATCAATACTAATTACAAACACTCCATTGGTTAGGAGAAAAATAAGCGAACCCATGCACATATACGATCACTTCAAAGATGCCAAAAACACGGACAAATAATCAAGATGTCCAACCAAGCAACCAGTGACTGACAGAAGTCTCTAGAGCCTGAACCCTCGTTCTGCATGCTTGAAAAAAAATCACGCTAGCTGGAAAGATAGCATTGAAACTTGAGACGTGTTAGCAGGAGATGGTGCGGCATTAAGACCGAGCATCTACCAGCAAATCACTTGTGGAGGATGATAAGTGAGGGGAGACACACACACACACACACACACACACACACACAGACAAGTCGACTCGGGAGTCAAAGCTGTTGGCATAGGAATGCAGTTGCGCTCCGGTCGCTCTGACAACCAGCCACGAAGAAATGCGCCAAAGCCACCACCCTACACCTTACATCAACTTACCTACACACACACACACCGAGCCAACATGCAGAGCCAATTTATGTGTGTACGTAGAAGCCACTCTATCAAATGTCATTGGCGAGCCCATTGTGTCGAGCTCAGAAAATGTTAAGTGGACATGTAAAGACATATACGTCGACTGCCGTGAACCTACATTTACACACAGTCACCAACACACACACACATACATACACCAGCACACCCAGGTCCATCCCTGCACTCACAGTCACAGATCCGATCGCAGATAAGTCGCCTCATGCTTCTGGGAGGGCGTGGTATCGGGGTCCCCCCTGTCTTGTCCAAGCCGTATCCCAAAACAGATACACACACCTCACACACACTTCATAGTGTGGCTAAAGCTGCACACACAAACACACACACACACATCGCTGTCCGAAAACCCCTCCATCCATACAAGTGCCGGCATTTTCTTTCACTCCTCTGTATCTTCTATCCCTCCCTCTCCCTTTCCCAGCCTCTCTCCTCCTTCTCTTAGCAGCCTCACAGCCAATCAGACGGGAGGTGACATCATGTTGTTGCAGCCAGTGCGGAGGCAGGCCTATGAATGTGTGTGCATGATGGTGGGAGAGAAAGGGACACACACACACACACACACACACACACACACACACACACACACACACACACACACACACACACAGAGAGAGACACCCCAGGAATATTAACAGGGCATCTCTGTATCCCTGCCAGACCAGCTAACCTAAACTCATTATTATTGACAATATACACACACACACACACACACACACACACACACACACACACACACACACACACACACACACATACATACAAACTCCAGCCTCTCACATCTCATCTCTTTCTCACACACACTTATAAACAAACTCTTAACACACTTTTTATGCTGCTACATTTACTGGTGACACAAAGACACATTTATGTATCTAGGCTCTCCATATACACAAAAGAACAAAGGATGATGGCTCAATGATCAAAGGACTGGGAGGATGGAGGGGGGCGGGGGGATGGGTGAACCACACCCCTCCATCTGAGACCTTGACCCCTCCCTCCCCTCTATGTCGCTCACACACACACACACACACACACACACACACACACACACACCCGCGCGCGAATGAATGAATCTCATCAGGAATGACAGATGCGATACTTGCTGTACTTTGGAGAACTGGTGCAGTTTACAAACTTTACATGAAGCTAAATAATAAAGTATTCAAAGCATTGTTTTTAAAAGCATCCGATTGTTTACTTTACCTTCAGTGACTAAAAATTTGCACTGCACTGTATACATAAAAAGTGCAGTTGTCTGAAAAGTTGAGACAGATTTACTGCAACCCTAAACAGAGTCATTGCATTTAAAACTGGTCAGTAAAACCTTTACAGTGAATCCCAAACTTGTCTGCCCAACCTCTGTCAGCACTGCGCTGAAGCCATCTTGGCCTCCGGCTTGTTGTGACGTACTTTTGAAATCTGTCTGGTCTAGAGCACGTAAAATAAACGCTCTCTTGGACTTACACGAGATGGCTCACTTGTCCAGCTGCACTGTAAAATGTGGTGCCAAAGATAAAAAAAAAAAAAAAAAAAAAAAGGGCTACAACATCTACTAGACTGCTTGCCCAATATAGATGTAAACAGATTCGGATCGCTGACAGGTTGCTTCAGCCTCAAAATCCCTACTTATATTTCAAATCTAATGAGATGTCATATCAAAATAGAACTAACACTGCAAGCAGTGATGTGCACAATTAAGTGAATGTATTTGCTTTGTAACAAAACCCACAGGTCTATTAGCAATACTCCGCCATGCATCAAGGGGTCTTCTTAGCGTTGATTAGCATCACTGTTAGCATGATTAGCGACTCACGCTTTTGTCTAGTCAGACCCCACGGGAGTGAACGTCTGTGGGTGAAGGGCAGAGCAAAAACATCAGAGAGAGAGAGAGAGAGAGAGAGAGAGCGAGAGAGAGAGAGAGAATCCCTTGAAGCGAACAGACTGCACACGTGCTGTTGCCATGGCGACCTGTGCAGCCCAGCTTTTCAAATGAATAGAGATGTAAACAGGACAAAAGATATGTTCAGTAAACCCATTGGCCCACATAAACCAAACATCTCCAATTTGGTTTCATCAACATTTAGATTTAGTGTTGATTCTCTTACTTCATGTTCGTTTATTAAATCAGGGTGGACCAATGAGGAGGAAAGGCTCCTCCAGCAGCATTAAACATCACCACTGATCTGCCACACTGCCAAAAAATGTGGCACAACATGCAAATCTGTGCTCACTGACACATAAGAGACACAGATGCACATACAAACACACAACACACACACAGCGAGAGATATCAGCTCCACCGTGTACCAGGCAGTGTTACCATGGAAACTCCAGGCCGAGCTTCCCTCCTCTCTCCATTTCAGGAGAAGAGTCAAAACCAGCAATGAGAAGAGGAGAGCAGACGACAGGCTGAAAGAGCCGATAGTTGTTGTCCAGGAACAACAAATGGTCATTATAAGAGTTGTTGACGCACCTCTGCAAAAGAATGCATCAAAGCACCTGTGTGCCGATCCTCAATCCATGATACTCCCAAATAAATATTCTCTGCATACGGGCAGACATGGAGGACCTCAAGTGAAACAGACGCATCGTTTATCTGTGCCTTTCTACACAAAAAAGGGACGAAGGTATGAGAAAGTGTATCTGAAACAGAGAGAGCTAATCATAGTCTTGTTTAAAGATCAGTGAACACAAACATTGTTTTGGTGTTAACCACATGATGGCAGCACTGGCTCTGCTCTAACCGATGATTTCTGTTTCCAACAATCTGAAATCCACTAAAACACAGAGGCATACAGCAGAGAGATAACAGATACAGACATGTTCGTCCCAAAAATTACACATAATAAAAGAGATACATTAAATCTGTCTCAAACTTCAGTCAATATCAACAAATGAATTTGTTTTTAAGGGCAATTGTTTATGGCCCCGAATGGGAGTATTACTTAAGTGCCAATTATAACGATGAAGTCAACATCGTGTATATTTATCTAAAAGCCAATGGTTTAAACTGAAGGTCAAGTAAAACCAACAAAGAGCGACCACTTCAAATGAAAGCAGCCATACTGAAAACCAGCTACAGTGGAACAGAAATATGGCTCCACACATAAATATGTGCTAACTGCTGCAGTTGGCTGTTTTTCTTACTTCAGTCTCAGTTGGTAGGGACTTGGATTTGTGCACACTTGAGCCAAAAGTCCACGTAGTGCTACAGTTTTTTTCTGTAATTATAATAAAATCGCTCTGTGCATACTTTACTTAGGAACAGAAATAGAAAAAAAAAACTAAAACCTGTGAGTTTAGCTTCTCTAAAGCACTGCAACATCTTATCGGCTGGAGCATTGCAGAATAACATCCTCACAAGTACTCAAGCTAAAGATCTTAACATGCGACTAAGAGCATAACCAGACATCTTCTGAGGAATTAGGACTTACGACACAGAGGGCCAGTGTGTGGGCTGATCTGCTGTAAGCTGCAGGGGCCCAGGCAATGTCACAAACTCCTGCTTAGGACCATGTGACAGTGCGCAGAGTCCCATGCAGAAGATGACACAGAAAATAACCCGACACTGCTCAGCGCTCATATGAGAATGACTACATGTGGAAAGAAGAACATGAGCAGCCCTCCAGTGACGAGGTCAAAAGCTGCTACAAACTCCTGACTCCTTCAGCTCCAAAATAAACGAGTGGGGGCATGTGTGTCAATAAAGAACTAGACTCAATGAAACAAAGAGGAAAATCTGCTGTCAGACTCAGAGCAAAAAGCAAGAAAAAAAACCACTTGAAATATAGAAATTATTATGAGACAAAGTGTGCAGTAAGGATTAATATAACTAAATATAAAAAAAAGCTAAATGAAAGCTTTCTTAAACAGAAAAAAAATTACAGAATAAGTATAAAAGGAATTAAAAGATTCATGGAAAATCACCCACTTTGCTTCCCAAAATGACACTTGAAGATTTATTATCATTGCTTAACATACAGTTCATTTATAGTCATTGATCTAAAAACATTAGACGGTCAGATGAGCAGATTGTTTTGCTTGCAACCAACCTGGAAGCGAGACTGATGGAGGAAGAGGGGAGCAGAGGAAGAGGGAGAGATACATTTGAGGTTTAGTTCTGGGTTCTCTAATAGGAGACAGACTGCTCCATTTCCAGCCCAGCTCAGAGAAAATGATCTCATTAAATGAAGGAAGACGAAGACGAAGAGACACACACACACACACACACACACACACACACAGGTATTTGAGTTCCAATTCCAACTCAGAGAGAGGGATAAACCATAATATTCAGAGGATAGCTTTGCTATGGCAACTGGTCTAGCCTGCAAACAAGGTCATGGTTCCCTTTGCAGAGTCAGTGATGCACTGAAGCAGAATGAGTATGTCTGCAAGAGAGAATGAGTGAGCGCGCGCGTGTGTGTGTGTGTGTGTGTGTGTGTGTGTGTGTGTGTGTGTGTGTGTGTGTGTGCGTGTGTGTCAATCCCTGTCAACACTGAGGTACTATGCAAGCAATGAAAGCTGCTACTGATGGTCAATTTGCAAGGTACCAAATATCTCTGCGCTCCCATGGTATGATTGATTGATTGAGTGTGTGTGTGTGTGTGTGTGTGTGTGTGTGTTTTCCAACTCATACAGCCACAATCTCAGACAGGGACAAATGACATTAAGTTATGGCTGACCGCGGTGCCAGCGGCACTGACATGCTTTACTTTCCCACACAAACAGCGGAAACATGCTCTATTCACCTCTACATGCGTATATACTAAAGAGTGCACACAATCAATTATTGATCAGTAAGTTATCAGACTGCTGTATTCAATCTGTGTCGCAGGTCTTGTATTTTCTTCTTTTCTTTTTTTTTTAAAGTTTGAATACTGTGCAATATATCAATATCGTGACATAGGACTAGATATTATTGTAGATTTTGGATATGTAATATCATAATATGGCTTAAGTGTTATTTTTCTCTGGTTTTAAAGGCTGCATTACAGTAATGTGTTGTAATTTTCTGAATAAATCAGACTGTTCCAGCTGTTTGATTATCTAACTTTACCTACTGAGTCATGATATCCAAAACACTGATAATTTATTTTAAATCTCTTTGTGTAAGTATTGTGTGAAAGTAACAATAGTCATCTCTACAATAGTGTAACAATATCAATATTGAGGTATTTGATCCAAAATATCAATATATTTGACTTTGTCCATATCACCCAGCCCTACCGGAGATTATATACAGAATATGTACATAATATAATAGTTGATATGTTTCTTTTTTCACCAGAAAATGCTTTTCTTGATTTGAAACATTTAACATTTATGTGCATATTTTGGATTGACATTTGGGGTAGGCCAAATGTTTGGAATGACGCAGAAAAGAAAAATTTAACTTTTGATAGATGACCCACACAAAAATGACTTCCTTTGGCCTGTACGTACATATTGCTATAATAGATGACATGAAATAACATTTTGAGAAATACTCAGAGAAGCTGTTTTTAAATCGGCCAGAAAGAAGAGAGACGGAATTCCCTAAGATTATGTTTAATCAAATTTGATCATCCATCTAAACAAATGCAGTTTTCCTGCCGTCACTGCGGCAGATATTTTGGTCTAATGAGGTAGGAAACCCACTCTTCAGGGTTCATATCAGCTAAGTGAGCTATAATGAACCTGACATTATTATCTGTTCATAATAATCATCATCAATCAAAGGAAATAATTTTAGAACAATTAGCCCACATGTAAACATATACTTACAAATACACATCTACTCACTAATTGACTGGAGACTGAGAGGTGGAAAACAAGAAGGCTGCCAACACAGAACAACAAACATTTGACCTAATATTAAATAGGAAGGTGCTGAACAAAGGAGAGGCTTCTTCAGAGGAGTCATTCTTTCTAAAGTCGACTTAATAAATGCAGCCGAAAAGCAAAGCACAAACTGGAGGATCACTGAACACAGAGAACTGTGAGTGAACATCCTGTGTGCTTTAGTGAATACTGTGGCATGTACACATGACTGATATCTCAGGTTCAAGTTCAGCCTCGGGCCACAAGTCATAACAACACAACCATCTCTCCTGAATACTTCTTACCTCCCTTTCATGAATTTACAAAAACAACAGAGGAACCAGCTGGATTCACCCATGTTTTAGTACTTTTTTATTCCAGATACACTTGGACACAAATGCAATCCTAAATAATGGGAACATTTCAGGACACCCCAGTTTTCCGTATCATGCACGCATTCAGATGCAGCCAATGTCAGAGCCAAGGCTCTCAGGGTGAAAGTGCTTGGAGTTTAAGCTGATTTCAATCTAAAACCATATGCTCACAAGCTTTTGTCTGAGTGCCAGCATCCATAGCCAGATGAGATTAAACACACACACACACACACACACACACACACACACACGCGCACACGCGCACTCACCATTGCCATCATCCCCTACTGCCATAGTTACAGCGGTATAGGCCGAGTCTCCTGGCGTCTTTGTCTGTATTCGCTTCTGTCCCTCTGTTTTCTCCTTTGTTTTCTCCTCTACCTCCTGCTCAATCTCTCTCTGTCTCCGTCATGATGAATCAGGGAGAGGCAGTGATAGGCACAACGCTGTGACTCGGCTACTGCCAGAGATCTCTGTCAGCTTCCTCCCTCAATCCCCTGCCCTGCCTCCCTCCCCTCCCTCTCTTCTTCCCTCCCTCCCTCCGTCCGTCCCTCTCTCCTTCCCTCTCAGCAACAGCTGCCTCAGACCCTTCAACGCAAACGCCAAGAGCTGGCCCTAAAGCGATGTGTGGCAAGGGCAAGCGACGATGCATTGGTGTGTCTATGTGTATTCGAGCAGATGGTGCGAGTCTGTGTCCCAAAATCTGAGTTTGAGGGATGTTAAGAAAAACACAGCAGCTCATGCTCACGACTTTCTGTTTCTAACCTTCATCTACTCTGATTGGTAGATTTTCTCACCGTCAGCGTCAGGCTGACAAGAGGAGCGGGTTGGACGAACAGACTCCGACAATACGTCGTTATTTGCTTTAGATATGGAGAGGTTACAAAGGTTGGTCGACACAGACTCTCTCTATCCAAAGTTGGGAAGATGTTCGAGGAGGGGAGTTCCAACGCTGTCTGTCTTTAACACATACCGCTCAGATGGAGCGTAAATCCAGCAGTATTTTTATGGAGTATGCTCAAATTTAAGAAACGAAGAACTGCCACCATGAGTGGATTTGTTGATCAACAAAAAAATAATCAGCAGCATTTTTGCTTGTTAATTAACTCTGTGTTTTTTTTCCAGCCCACCTGCGATGGGCTTTTCTTTTCTTTGCCCTATTTGATAGTTACATGAACATGGCTCCAACGCACAATTATTTTCTTTATTGATTGATCTTAATTTATTAATCCTTTGGTCTAAACAAACTGAAAAATCCCATTTTCCCAAAATAAATTTTTTAAAGGCAAAGGACATATTATTTTCAAGCAACAGGTTAAATTCCCAAGTTGAAGGGTGACATAACAAAACAAAAGAGAAAGAGCCGCAAATCCCTACTTCCCTATAAAAGCAGCAAAATACAATTATTTTTCTGATGATCATCGAATCACTCAACTAATTGTTTAGGCTATAAACTAAGTATCTTTGGTTTTGGATTGATGTGACAAAACAAGGTATCAGAAGATATAACTTTGGGGTTAAAAGAGCATGTTGGAAATTCTTTCATCATTTGCAGCCATTTATAGTCCAAACACCTTAAGAAAATAGTTATCAATTTGCAGCCTAATTGCAGTCATTTTAGGCAGGAGTGTGTATGCTCTAACAATTTATGGTTTACTATTGTGGCATGACAAGCCGCACTAGCTGAGGCAAAAGAAAGAAGCTGAAGCACATTTGAGGGAGCTGCCAAGGCCAAACAGCAGGGCATGCAGCCAGAGTTCACCATGGTTAGCATCTGCAGTCACTTCCACTTCAGGCTTACTCTGAGACTTTGGACGTGTGGTCAATGCATATGTTCAGATCGTCAATAGTTTTTAAAGCAGTTACAAATCGTAGCTGGCGGTTAACACAGAAGACAACCTGAGGCCTTATATAAATATTGTATGCTGGAGTAGCATAGTATAGAAACAAATATTCCTTTTGATAACAAGCACTGCTTTCATCCTGGGCAAAGGACATGCCAAAAGAAAATAACACAGTAAAACAAGGCTAGGTCAAAACCGAGTATATGGCTAGACTGCGTATAAAATAAAATGAGGGCTTTTATTCTGAAACAATTTGACAGAAATATCAGCATTTGGCTAATCAATGGTATAATTTTACCACTCAGTCAGAGACAGACAATCGTATCCATGTACAACTTGGCTCTAAACCCCGGAGAGGTGGGAGTTAAAAAGTAACACTCCCACCGTCCTATTGCTGCCACCAGTGACAGCATCAGCGACACCCACTACACGCCATGAGCTCTTCCTCATGTGCATCGTTACTTAAAAAGTACGACACAGACCATCTACATAACCAAGATGTTATCTTTACAATCTTATCACACCGCTCTATGATTCGGATTTTCACAGCAGTTGTGAACAATGGGAAAATATTTAAAACGACCCCATCAGAAAAAGACCCCGTATTGTTCCCTGCTTGTAGACAAAGATTCTAAATTAAATGATACCTCTTTCTTTTTTTTATTGTAACTGAATAAATGAACTGATCATGTATTAATGCAGTAATAATGCAACCTGTCAAGGGACATACTTGATGAAACAACACGCACGATGTGCAGCATTCATCTTCAGCTTATTCTAAAACCGCAACTCTGGGTATCTGCTCAGACCAAATATCCATCTGATACCTTACAAATATGAAATTTGTCTAGCTCACTGCTATTGGAATTATTTTATGAAAATTAACTTTGGGACAGGTTTTGCTTTGAAAAATGAGGTGGCGGCCCGCGGTGACTAAAGTTCATAGGCAGAAACAGGATTGGTCAAATCCCTGTCGATGTCTTGCCAACTTCCAAAATAGATCAGTTTCTGAATCAATATTCAGTAAAGGCTTTTCACACAAACACTGGATAAGCGTTAAGTCTGCAAATCCCACTTCCGACACTTGCAAAAGCAGGGGAAGTGTCACATTTTCATTTGCGTATTGGTGTCAATAAATCCATGAGGTGCTGCTAAAAACCCACTTTTGTACACTGAAAACTGCAGAGGGGTTCAACCACTATCAAGGGTGCTGATACCATCTTAACTCTCCCTGGTCAAACAAAACTGTTTAAGCCTGGTGCTCCCAGAGATTCAGAGTCCACAATGCTGCTGGACAGCAAACATGCCTGGCTCTGTTGGACGCACGCGCACGCGCACGCACACACACACACACACACACACACACACACGCACACACGCACACGCACACACACACAGAGAGAGAGACAGACACAAACTAAACCATTAATCCTGTTAGGTCCTCTTACAGGAGCTCATGGTAACAAACTGACACACAAACACAAGACCACATGCAGATATAGACACGCACAAAGCACCCACACTCACACACGATGTTGATCTCCCGTCAAACACACCCACAGACAAGAGAAAAAAAAACAATCTCGACAACATGACTCAACTTGGTGGCTCTCCAATACAACAGTGGCAAAATGAATTAGAAAAGGCACTGACCGTGACTCGGGCTGAGAGCCATGTTGCCTGAATTCAAGGCTTCATCAAAACGAGCAAATATCGTCTGTAACCTGCAGAGAGAGGAAATTAAGGTTAGAGCTAAAGACAAGACATACACAACAACAGCAAAAAAATAACTACAATGACAGTTCTCCAATCATCCAAATGAGACCGAATCAAGGAAATTCTAATCAAGCATTCACAGGATCATGAAAAAGAAAAATGCACACAGCGATGTGATTTTAAACACTCCGAAGCTTTGACCCGGAGACAAACAAGGTAGTGTGAATTCAAAGTAAGAGTGTCATTAGCAGCAACATGTGGACAGCTTGTCTGTTTTGTGGGTGTGTCTATAATGGCAGTCACACTCATGAAGCTGCAACATGACAAGAGTCCTCCCAACATGCTGCTCAGCATCCGACTGTGCACACGCGCGCGCGCGCACGCACACACACACGCACAAAATCATAAATCAGATCTGCTCAGTCATGTGATTCAGACTTGACAGTCTGCATATTAAAAAAAAAAATCTATTCCTTTTTACAGACAGGTCAAGCTAAAAATAATGGCTTCCCATTAAATCAAACCTTCAAACATCTCCTTCTCACCGACCACGCACGATGGTTAAAACACAACACAATGGCACATGTCCAATAACATGCTCTAATGTCTCCTTGCCAAAATGTTATCCACGGATGTGAGCACACAAGAATCAGAGTCATACACACCGTCCTCTATCTCCCTGTCTTTTGGTGTCTGCTTGCCGGTCCACAACCACCAGGCAGCTTAGGAGCTCCTGATAAGTGACGACTAGCGTTGCAACTGCCCTCAGCCGTGCAGCGTTTTCACGTGGTTCCCCTTCTATTCGTTTCGCATTTTCTCAGTCTGTTTGGTTCAGAAATAACTAAGCATTTAAGTCTTCCGTGCGTATTTGCCTCAGTATTTCCCAGTGGGCTGATTAATAGGCGGCTGCGTTGCTGCGCAACGTTGCATTAGCTCCCATGCTAGTGACACACACTGGTCCTCTGCTCCCCTCAGCGCTTTGTATCCAACATGGTGCAGTGACTCTGACTGGGAGGGGAGGGGAGGGAGGGGGAGGGGGAGGGGGGGGGAGGGGGAGGGGGGGGAGAAAGAAGACTGGAAGGGGGAGGGAGGGAGAGAGCCAAACAGCGATCGACCAAAGCATGCTACTGGCATGCGATGAAGCTCCACCTACTGTCGCACATACATACTTGGATGCAAGGCGCGCACACACACACACTGAGAAATCTCCACAGTGGCACACGGAGTTAAATCTCCAGCAGGGTGTTTGCAAGTGCGTATGCGTGTCTGTATGAGACAGTCAAGTGGGTCAGTTTGTGTGACAGGCAGCAAGGAGATTCAGTTACACTTTACATAACCTGGCTGCCGTACCCAGACACACAACACACGCACACACACGTACTCGTCCGAGGGGGAGGGGCTGTGTAGCTCGCAGCAGACAAGAGAGGACCGCTGCTCCTCCCCCCAACACGTCTCTCCTTGTCACCCCACTTGCCCGTGTTCCCTCCCTCCCCATATTCCCCTAATTTAAGGACCCCATTGTTACACCGCTGCACCTTGGCTGTCATTGAAACAGGGTCACCCTGTGTCCAGCAGAGATGCTGCACACCTTTCACCTTTCAAGCAAGAAATGTGCACATTAGGCAGGTGTATTGAATGTTCACTTAACCTGCATGTGAACTGCTTATAGTTGTCAGATAGTAAGACTTTGTTGTTACTGTTAACAGACTCAAGACACCAACTGGACTTTCATACACATTACTGCCAAGTAAGAATAAAGACAAAGTTACATCAGGGAGTCAGTTAAATGACGTTTTAAGTTTAGTGCCTGAACACCTGTTTAATACATCCAGGTATTGTCTGACCTGCATTCAGTGTCAGATATGATGAGCTGAGCTGCAGAGTCAGATCAGATGACACATTGACCCCTTCTGATGGAAGCAGGTTAAACTCATCTCTCTGACCACCAGAGGGGTTGTTGGGTTCAGGGTTGGGTTCAGGGTTGGGCTCAGGGTTGGGCTCAGGGTTGGGTTCAGGGTTGGGCTCAGGGTTGGGTTCTTAATCACTCGATAACATAAAGTATGCACGTGTATGTATATTTACGTTTACTGAACAAAGAGCAGATGAACTAATATCAAACATCAAATTCATTTTCCAATTATGTTCTTCACATAGAGACCCCGTAAAGGTTATGTTTCAAGGAAATAACTTGCCTTACTATTTAACTGACATAAGCTGTTCAGGTTGCAACATTCAGCAGCCCTCAGATACGACAACCTGCAACAGACATTTTCTGCAGTTTAAATTGCCTCATTTACAGTGTTTCCTTTTCCTGTCGCGGATTGTTTAATGTTTAATAATGTTTTTTATGTGCAAATTAATAATAATCATAATACATCAAAGTTCAAACTCTTTCATTTTCCTGACCTGCATGAAAATGCATTTATACTCATTAGTTAGAGCCTCCTAGCCTGCCCCCAAATGTTAGTGTCAACAAAATAAACAACTAGTCATATGAAAAACAAAACAAAACATTAACACATTTTGTGTAATGCAATACTGTAGGCTTGGGTACTGTTTCAGGCTCTTTTTCACATTGAAAAGTAGAAGACTGTGAGCCTTTATATATATATATACAGTATAAAAAAGATTCTCTTGTCACCTTGAAAAATGATTAATAGTGCAGGTGTCTCATGTCATTGTTTATTACAGACATCTGTCTGTCATTAATATATCATGCAGATGGAGATGTGTCTTCTAGTTGTTTAAAAGTAGGTCTCTCTCTGGTCAATTCAACAATTTAACCCTTGTCCTGTCTTCAATGCCTTTTCTTATTCACAAAGTAAAAACAAACTGGCAAGGACATAAAGCATTACAGCTGGAGTCATTCACTCTCATTATTCCTCCATCTTTACCATCTTTCATGCTCAGACTTACACCGTCCTTTCTACATCACGAGTCCATCTTTCTCTCAATCATCTGATGCCCAACTCTGCAGAGTTGATATGTGATCCACTCAGAAAGACCCTGGCTGCAGATCTGCATTCCCCCCAGCAACCATATACGAACACAAACACACTCAGACACACACACAACCTCGCCTCAGGTTTCATACTGGGGCTTTTTGCCTGTAGAAGACTCGTAGTTGGTTGAAGCATCACTTATAAAACTAAAGGGAGTTGGGATTTGAGTATGTTGGTACTGGATGCATGGGACCAATTCAAATGTGTCCAACACTATCCCTCTGAAGTTTTGTGGATGTGCACACCACTACTCCAAAATCAGCAGTATACACAGCAATAAACGCAGGTATGACACAAAAATATGCATATATATTCAAACATTTCATAAGAATTGTACACAACTTCTACAGAGTAAGAAGCAAAGGTTTCAGACCTAAATCATTGCATCTGTCAGACCTCTAAATATAACCAAAGGCAGAAAGACACACTACTCTGCATAAACCCCACATACACAGACAGTGTGTTTACACTGGAGACAGGCCGGCTTAATATGCACAACACATGACACATGGCCACAGCCAGCATTCACAGATGCAAGACTCATGCTTAGCAGTCAGCATACAGCACTGGCTGTTGTGAGAAAAAAGGGGGTCACTGTGTGCTCAGAATAACCCTCAACCCTGTACATGTAACCCGGGTGACCAAAGAAGGACGAAACCACTCAATGAACCTCTTCAGATGACTTGAACACACACACACACTTTCCCCAATTTTTCCCCAATTTTGTTACTCCACCCAACGCCTTTGTCCCCCAGCTGCCTCCCCCACCACCCGACCCCCCCCTCCTCCTCCTTCAGTCAGTCAGCATTGTGCTCTGGATGAAAGTGCCTCTGTGTGAGAGGAGGGCAGAGTGGTGCATGGTGTGGCCTGGGACAGACTGAGTGCCAAGGCCATGAGACCCGCAACACCCTCCACACAATCACATCCAAATAAAAAAAAAAAACTACTATCAGTGCTCACAAGAGAGCTCAGGAAAAACAGATACAAAGCTCAGAAACTCACCGCGCTGCAGGAAGTCCTCTCTTTCCCAGGTCTGCTCTGACTTTCTCTCCAACGTGACGATAAACATCCACCAGCGTTGTTGTGGAGGCCTCACGTACCTTCAGAGAGCAGACATGGACCAGTTTAACAACCCTCCACACACACACACACACACACGCACGCACACGCACACACGCACACACACACACACACACACACACACACACACACACACACACACACTTCTACATGACTTGCAAAGTGGTTTACCTCATTAAAAAAAAAAAAAAAGTAAGATTATGGTTAATCTTCCTTAATAATTTGATAAAGATTACACTCACACTAACTCACAGATGAAAACATGAACACATATTGAAATACAATCCCTTAAGGGACAATACTCTTCCCTCCTGTGGGAGACATCTGATTTGCTAGTTATGCGGTGAACACTTTTGTGATTGGGTAGTGGGATGCTGTTAAAGGGATTCTCTACAACTGAGGGTGGGCGGTCCTGCTGAGGATATTGATTGGCCGGGACAGTATGTAGGTAGATAATTATTGGGTAGAAGATAGAAGCAGATTTCAGCTTTGGGGTGCAACTCCACGGGAGGTTAAACCAAGCTCTCTCTACTCCTCTCTCGCTCACTCGCGCACACACACATTCAGAGCCAGTGCCGCTGTGTGGGTTAACGACTGGGTGTTGGTGCTCATGATTCAGCAGTGATGCTGGATGAGGGAGAGGGGAGACTACTGAGCCCATCTCCTCACTAATAACAGTAATAATCACAGAGCTGCCTTAAGATGCCTGCCAACACATTTTGGATACGGAGAGCTAAACCACAGGATTAGCTACGCAGAAGAGACAATGACCTCTATCCCCTTACATTACGCACACAGACTAGAGAGAAGGTACCGTTTAAACAAAGTGCAAAGTCACGTTATTTGTGTATAATAATGATGAAGCGCCATCTCTTACCTGCGGGTTTTGGTCTCCAGTCAGAGTACAGAGATGAGGAACTATTTTACTGAGGCTAAGTGGCTGAGCTCCATACCTGAGAGAGAGGGCAAGATAAAAAAAAAAATTAAAAAAAATAACCAACATGTCATCATTATACATCATATATCAAAATAGTAAGATTTCAACACACAGCAGCTTGTGAAAACTTTCCATTAGCAAAAACATGCTAAAATTAGCAACGCGTTTCTAACAGCCTCGATTTTGTTTGGGTAACCTTAAGGAGGAAAATACAGCAAACTGCACAGATCTTTTCTGCTGTCAAGCAAGCATCAGTTAGGTGTAATGTCCATAGGCATCATTGTTTAATTACACTTTGAGATTGCAAAATCCATGTTAACTACAAGAGAAGTGGCCCTGCAATCCCTGGCAGAGTGGGATCCTACAGGAGCAGAAATCTTCTCATAACTAACTCCAGAAAATGAGAACAAACTAATTCCTTTAGAAATGAGCATTTATGCTGGACAGAAGCGGTGGAGCCATTTTCTTCACGTGCACCATCTCTACAGAGTCACACAAACAGTTAAGAGGATTAATCCTGGAGACAAGGGAACATGTGTGTTTCTTGAACAAACAAAATGGGTCAAGGAAGGTGGTAGTAACAGCATTGTGCAGCCCTCGTTGTGCGGAACATTCAGTAATCCAGACTAAAGATGTAAGATTACAGAGTCTCTGTCAAAATACACATTCTGTCAACACATCTGGAATTCACTTTAAGGACTAAAGTACACTCTTCTGCATCCAAGCAGAAATAAAACATGCCTACGTTTAATAGCCTTAAACTTTCTTAGATGTTTCACATTTCACCCAGGAAGTGATTCAGATGAAGAAGGAGAAGTTACTCACGTGCTCAGCGTGGCACTGAGACAGAGGCAGATTCCTTCTCGACTGCGGAAGTTCTTGTGTTTAAAACCAGGAAGCAGCCTTTCCCAAATGTACTGGATGAATAAACATGAGACGGATAAGAGTGAGCGGCGGAGGCACAGGAGAGCGAGAGGAAGAGGGTGTCAATAGCAATAAGCAGAGGATGGTTCTGCCAGACAGCTCATCGGTGGTTGAGCAGATTACGGAGTACAGAGGATGTAACAATCTGAGGAGATGTGCGAGCGTGTGGTGTAGATAACACAAAACAGAATAGAGATGTAAGATGTGTAATTCCTTTACTATCCAGAGGAGGGAGTCAAACCTTAGAGTGCCTCCCCACTGTAGTGGTATATATGGTATTATTGATGTTGAAGTGGCTGTGATTTGCCTCTTGTGTTTCTGTTCTGCATCATTAAGGTGCAGATTGACATTAATAGGCTGCTGCCAACTGGCTCTTCTAACAGCATACATAATGCACAATACAACACACTTTTTCACAATTGCATCTGCTGTCAGTTTCTGAACTTCAGACACAATCCCGACAGTCTTTTACAGGTGGAGTCTGAGACATTTCACTTGTATAATATAAGGGAATTGGTCTGTCTTTGATTTTTATCTACACATCTATGTGTATCTCACCATGGGCGAAGCAGTCTGCTCCATGCAGCGAAGGATGAGAGCTTGGCTGTTCTCCCTGACCTGGTCCTTCCCATCACCGAGCCTGTCCACCAGAGCTGGCAAGACTACAAACAGACAAAGAGATGGGCAACGAAAGAGGAAAAAAAGAGAGGGTGGGGTTGGCAATGACAGTCAATATATATGAGAAATACAGTTCACTATGTATCTACGTCAAAGAAGAAAAATTAGGCCACACATGACACTAAATCTCTACAGGATTTAAATGGCAAAGATAATAAAGACTGCCCCCAAGTGGGGTGCTTTTAAAAGACAGCTAAACACAAAGACACGTGTTCACATTTAGCATGGTCTGTGGGTGTGTGACAGAGAAAGAAACTCTATGTATTGTGAAAGTTTAAGCAATACCACCATATACGCCAGGCTTCTGACAAAGCACAAGAAAGAGGGCAGGAAATGAGAAATGGACCATGACCAAAATAATGTCAAGATCATCAAACGTGCTCGCCTCAGCGATGCCTATCAGTAATACACAGTTAAGAATAAAGAGCAAGAGCCTTTAAATGAAAGCATCCAAGTGAACTATGAGCATTATAGGTTATTCTAATCTTCTCTGGAAAGAGGAACTGTGTTCAAAGAAAGGCCATTAAGCGTCGTACATTTGCAGCTTCAACTATTAGATATTAGCTTTCTAATCTAAAAACCTGCCATTGGTGGGTGCTACTGATATGAATAGAATTCATCTTCAGTGAAGACATAATTTAAATGAGGGGTGTAGTGATATTTTATATTCTTTTTATTATCAACAAATCCCACAAATAAAGCAGAACCAATTATAAACTGACTACATACTAACAAGAACTGCCAGTGTATCCAAAGCCTTACATTAACTTTCTGTGTCATAGTCCTCCACCGTTCTAATATATTTCTCCATTACAATGAACACAGTCATAGCAGTTTATTTGAAATCAATCCCATGTGCTCAGTCATACGAACAGACTAAATTTGGGCTGGGTATTGTTTAAAAATATTCAGCACCACACTCTCTGACAAATTACATATTTTACAAATGCTTGAGTTATGGTTGCTAAAAATTACAGTACCCGGCTGTTTTTAAGCTTTCTTAAATAATGAGGCTACATTTTGATATTTTTTAAAGATTTCTGATGATATATTTGGATCAGAAAGTGTAGAGCAATGTCAGTTTTGTTCTGTGCATTAGATCTGTTGACAGCCTCAAAGTCCAAAATACAGAACACACAAAGGGTTTAAATGGTTTCTGGTGAACTTTCTGAGAAAAACTCTCAAGCTCCCTTTGACATTCACACAATGAGATAAAACACAAATACACACAGAATGGCATGAGCACACACACACACACACACACACACACTCCTACCCACATTCCTAGTCTGAAACATTAGGGGGGATACAGTGATGTCATCTGTCCTTTTCCTGTGTGTGTGTACATAATGCTACCATAACAGCTGGTTGCCTTGGCAACAAAGACAATACCCTCAAACAGAAGAAATGACAGGGGGGGCATTGTTGCACACAGTAACGTCATTTTCTGTAGTAAAGATGAAAACATACACACAGAACCATCTAACGGGCTAATCCCACGGCTGCCAGGCCAATCGCATCACTGCATTTCATCTGTCAAACTGCAAACACGAAAGTAAAATGAAGTCACAGTGGACCCTTATGTCGTATGTTTCACTTTCATATCCACTTCATACGAGGGAGCTTCTTGGCCAATAGTACAGTGTCAACAGGCTAACACTCACAGCAGCCCTGTACAATAAGTCAGTCCTGTAGATCAATGCAACCACTCAGTCTCAATGATCTCATCTTCCTCCCCTTAGTGTGCGTGGGACGAGGGTGGATACAGGGAGGAGGAGAGAGAACGAGCACAGGAAGGGAGAGATGGAAGTCAGATGGAGAGAGGGAGATTCCAGTGCCAGCTTGGAGAGATGTTTCTACCATCAATCTGAAACACGCAGTTCTATTACACACACAGCTCAGCTAGGGCACTGTCCTAGAACGTGTGTGTGTGTGTGTGTGTGTGTGTGTGTGTGTGTGTGTGTGTGTGTGTGTGTGTGTGTGTGTGTGTGTGTGTGTGTGGGGTGGCAGACTTTGCACAGTGTGACAGATCCAGTCATCTCTGAGCTGCACTGCAGGGTTGAGCATGCTTGCCGGTGACAGGAGCCCGTCTGGCTGACAAAGACAGCTGGTGACACCTTAAGCGGGCGCATACAAGGGCTGGCACTGACGGAGCACCCACATACACACTCACAGAGCATGAAATCAGATACCTGATTCAGGCTAAGAAGTCACGAATGCGAGGTGTGGTTTTGGGGTGTAATCGGGGAGCTACAGAGGGGCCTAAATATAGAGGGTAGTTGGTGCCAGGCTTGACAGCAGTGCTGCTGGTCTGTTTCAGAGGAACCACAAAGGGGAAGTGAGCGACAAAATGGAAAGACATACGCCAAAATGCTCAAGAGTCTGGACAACAACACACAAACGATCATACTTAATGTAGTATAGACCCGCAATACTGAGTACACTATGTTTTTCGGCATTGTTCATTTGGGAAAGTACCAGGAGGTGAAGCTCATCTCTGACTCATTCTCACTGCTTAAGATCACGGATGAAGTACTTTGCAGCAGGTATTGACTTTTGAGCCTGATAAACTGAACACAGAAAGAGATCCTTATAATCCCTTCTGCAAAGAACGACAAACTGAAAGATGATGAGAGTGAGCTGGCAATAGAATGAGTGAAAACATATTTGTTCACGTTTGTCATCTATTGTGTGTGTCATAAGGTTTGTTTTTACTTCAGCATTTTAGAAACAATAACAAAAAAACGCAAAGAGGAATCCCTTTTAAGGTCTTTGTGAGCAAGCTCATTTTAAATACAAAAACAACCTGTTTATGAATGCGTTTCAGTGTGAATAGAGCCCAACCTAAAGGAATTAGAGGGTGGGAAAAGGTAATACATCACACCTGTGCTGAGGTATCCTTTGAACCGCTCTCCAATGCGATCCACAAATGCACCACAGATGTCTATCCCCAACAATGCCACCTACAAAACACAGAGAGAAAGACAAAGGTTAAAGCAGGTCACGCATAACAATGAATGTGTGGATCCAGGTGCACATTTCACATGGACCAGTTTCACTGTCTGTTTCAACCACAGACGCAGCAGCATTAACAAGACAAATTGCCAGGGGATTACATTGTATTTTCAAGGCGGACATATTAACATAACTTCAAGTCCGATTTTAACATCTTAAAAAAGCTGATTCAAGTTGTCTCCAGAGTTTTCGCTGACTCGGCAGACAGTCGAGACCATGAATGATAGCTTTGTCATGTTAACGGAATCAAAGTTTTGCCTTTGCTCACTTTGAAGAGGCAGGCCAGCCAGTCTGCCATCAGCTTTTTTTTAACACGTTTGAGCTCCCAAAAATCGGATGTCTGGACAAGCCTTGTAGTGCAAGACACTGACACAAACATTATTAGTCAGACAGCAAATTACAGCACTAACAACAGAAATAAAATACAAACAGGAAACGATATATACTAAGCTGCTTGAGAATACTGATAGTATTAGTGGGGTGGAAATCTGTGCACAAAAATAACCAAATCCAGTTTATGGTTTAGCAGACTATAAAATAAAATAAATCAATATTTGATTCAGAGTGCCAAATGTTCACAGTGGACGTACAATTGTTGTCCCAAACAAAAAACATGTTCGGACTGAGCTCTTATCATTTACAAATTCATTTACACAACACGGGTCAGCAGACGGAAAGAGCAGCACCGTACAGTAATGTTCACATCAGCTTACATTGATTTTTTTTTTTATATATTGATTTTTAGTGACACAAAAAAGCCCTTTAAGTGGACGTACATTGACGGACCACTAATGCTCTACAGTGTTACATTGCAGAGTGGCTGAAGCTCTCCTGCTCAATACAGGACCAGTTTCAAAAACTGCTAGCTCTCGTAACTTACTGGGACTCAAAATTTTGTGAAAAGGTTAGAAAAAAATGGCAAAGTTTCACTTTAAGTTTAAATACTTGAATGAAAGACCCTGAATGGAGATGCTAGAAATTCAAGATAGGATGTTTTAACCATTTTAAATGACCATCCTTACACCCACACCTCGCCACAATACACAACCACTTGCTATCGTGTATTGATGCCAACTAAACCACCACCATTTGCTGGTGATGACCTTGACCCATAATGCAAAACCCGGTTTGGGTACTGCTTTAAAGTACGGTGACTGACTGGTTGAAAATGCGTTAGTATGGACAAAACGCGATAACTCGTAGCCTAAATCGAGCATGGAAATGTTATTTAAAGGTTAATAGCTTACTTTTTCCAAGTATGTCAACAGCTGTGGCTCTCTTGATTATGTAACACCGCTGTGTCCTCTTTATAACACCTGAATAACATCAGCAGATGGAAGCACACACGGATTTGCACTTTAGAAATGTGGTGAAAATCAAATGACTTGGATATCAACATAACAACTAGAGAGTGTCCAGCGGAGTAAAATGTTTTGGTGACATCATGCGTGAGGTCATGATTTGTGCTAAAGCCAACCTTGATAGTCGCCCCTCCCTAACTCCTCTCTATTGCCTCTCGCTGATGTAATTCGCTCCAGTCTCATGGGGAAAATTGGCTTGTGACATGACTAGCAGGGGGGAGGTAGACAGATTTTTGTGTCTAGCAGTAGAGTTGAGTTTTTCCACTGTGTTTCTGATTAGGATCACATCCCACACTGCGCTGTGCTCCTGGAATGCTTGTTTTGGCAGCGCTGTGGTAAAACTGAACCGTCCAAAAAGAAAATCCCTTTAAACATTACTCTCCAGACCGAGGAGGCGAGTCAGACTGCAGTTTATTCCCTATTTTAGTCAAAGGAAGAGCAGAGCCAGGTAACTGCAGTAACACAGAGGGGGAGAACGGGGTGATGAGGAAAACAGGAAACAGAGACGAACTCCAAATAATACCACAGAAAAAAATAAAACATAAATCACCTGGAGTAGAAACATGAGCCCCGAGTCAATATGATGACTCCTTCATACTGACCTAATTTAGGTGTGGGGGTGGGGCGAGGAAGAGAGGAAAAACAGCAGGAGAAAGAAGAAACTGTACAGGATGGAAACAGCCCCCAGGCCTCTTCTCCCCCTCCTCCACCCAGCACCCCCAATGAGTTGGCGCCCACAACCATATGGCATTTTCACTTGGGGTGACAGAGAGGAGGAGAAAGAGTATGAGAGATAGAAGGAACTGGTCTTGTTATCTACTCTGGACATGAGAAAATGAGGAGGATAGGAGGTTCTCTACAGACCCGCAGCAGTGAAAAGCCTGACTACAGCCGAGGAGAAAATTAGAAAGGAAATCAGAGAGAAAATAAATTGGCCAAATGGGCACTTAGGTATCATCCAGAAATATTAAAAACACACACAGAAACATAATCTACAAACACACTACAGCATCTCCAGACTGCAAGCTTCAAAACATCCGGGCGGCTGAGGTATGCTGGAGGAAAAAAAACAGTACACATTTAGCCCCGCATGAATGGTTCTTTGTGAAGGTTCAGGTTGGGGCGTACGGTGGCTTAGTCTGCTAATTTGCATACCATGTACTGGATTCTAGAGAAGCTTAAAGGGAGTTTTGGATGAAAAAAGGAGGGCCAAAACTCACACAGCAACCTGGGAGTAGGCAAAATGTGCAGAGATGGAAACTCAAACAATTGGACGATTATCGATTAGTCCATTAACAGAATATCAACAGCCATCGGTTAAGGTAATTGATTTTATATGTCAGTCATTTATCAAGCAAAAAAAGCCAAGCATTTGGTTCCAGCTACTCGTCATATTGGCCAAGTTATATTTAAATTATAACAAGATTTCTCCTGGCTCATAGCAATGCTAAGTGAAGTGCTACCACATGCTTTGGGATTTTAACAATTCACTGATAATAAAGCACCAAAAATTTCCCAAAAAAGATTAAAACCATTGTCAGACCTGACCCCTCCCTGTTGCCAAGTCAATTACATTGACTGCAGTTCAACAGTTCCTGCAGCTGCTTCCCCCTAAAAGCTGTGATTAATTCTCTTCACTGGAAGGTTTTTTTTGCCAAGAAGCACCTGCAGAGAGAGTTGGCTAACAATAAACATATTTTCATTATTTAAAAGGGACATATGAATATACTGATGCCGAGGTGGATAGTTCTTCTAACTGCAAACTTTAGGATAATCAAACCAATACTGTAATCTCAGTGTATCATCTCATTTCATGGCAAAATAATTCAGCATGTCTGGCACTCCATGTTAAATTAAGCACAATTACACAAATCAAAAGAATCAGCCGTCAATCAGTCCCATAAGTGTCCAGTCATCCTGACTTGCTTGCCTATAAATGCTGCATCTATGTGAGTCAGTGAGGGGCACAGAAGGGAAGTAGAGAGCAATACAGCCAAGAGAAAGAAGAAATACTGCATGTCATCCATTCCTAAGAAGCACCCGAGTGTGACAGTCCTCCTTTCTGAACACTTTGAATCTCTAAAATTTATTTATGGGCCCTTAAATAAGTCTCTTGTCTCATCTCAACTCTGCATCCTCTCTCCATTCTTCAGTCTCTCTGTGCTGACTCGGCAGCTTGCTTACAACTAACTCCTCCTTCCTTTTTGTTTGATAGGGAGCCAAACATTACAAAGCCTGCTGTATGAAAGCCTCTGGGGGTCACAAATCACTTGCACATCATCGCCGGCACTGATCAGAGCTCCAGTTACTGTACATGCCCTCCACATACAGGGACAATGTGAGCTTATGACAGATGAGGGAGCTCATTGAGGCAGACAGCGAGAGGCCACGACTAATAATGGCATCAGGAGCCGCCATTACAAATATTTCAGCACCATACAAAATCATTCACTTTCTCTTCAGTGTTTTAACAAGAGTGCAAATTCAGTTTTACAAAGGTCTCCGTATTTTGAACATCTCCTGATTCATCTTTACAGATAAACTGCAAACTTTCATGTAAATCCCAGATTTTTTTCCGAACAGAGAAAGATGTTTTAAATCTAAACTTTAATTGAAATCAAAAATTCAACCTATTTTCATCAAATGTCTTCAGTTCCATCATTGATCATCACCTCGAAGTTGTTTCAGGTGTTGCAAAAAAAAAAATCTGTGGGTGTAAATTGTGCCCCTAATGTTGAAGATTTCATTCATCAAAACAAGAGAAATAGCAGAATTTTATACTTTACTTTGGTCCGCTTAAAACTTGCAAAGACAATTATTTTCGTCACAATCATAGTCTCTCAGTTTCTATCAGCTTCTTGGTAGTAAATGGATATTCATTTTCCAGATTATGACAACTAAGACAAATGAGCATTTTCCACAACTAGCTGAGGAGGAGAGTTGTCAAATGAGATGTGCGTTCAAGAAGCTGAGAATGTTTTGTTATGCTGGACACACAAGTTCAAGACTCTTACAGAGTTGCTGAGTTCTGCATGGCAGTGCAGACAGTTTCCTTGTTCACACATCCTTGGTGATCCGTTTACAAGTGGACAGCTCAAAGTACATCAGAATTGATCATTTGTGATCGAATCTACCTTTCCCGCTTCATATGCAACTAAACACAGCATTAACAAAATGAGACATCCTTGCTCACCCAGAGACTCGTTCTAATGTGCCTACTTATGATGTATTTCACATCTGTATGTAATTACTGTCTGCTATTCTTCCAAGTTATGTTGTCATAAAAAATATCTCAACTGCTTGTAATAAAACACCAAATCCTCCCACATCCCCGCTGCACTTCTTTTTCTGTTATTTCCACTTTGTTATGAAGCACAACAGCTTTCTAAAAAGTGTAAAAATAGTAAATAAACGCTGTTTTATGATGTTATGATGATTGTGTAGATTTTCCTGAAAGCCTTTTGACCCCTGACCTGATATGTTTTATTTTAGAAATAGTCAATTTTGGGTCATAGTTTCACATTATGAATATGACATGGATGCAGGAAATGCATGTCACGCTAGATAGAGACAAATAATCTGATGAGGAGTATTAACTGAGTGAATCAGGAGAGCCGGGCCAAGATGGTTTGTCTTCCTACATATTTTGCTGAAAGTACACAGCAAAACTCTATTTTACAACTCATTACGTGGTAAACTGTAAATGTCTGAATAGTAGAGTTTGAAGTTCTCAACTTGAACCAGAAATTATAGATAAGATAAACAAATTATAGATGAAGTAAATTAATGAAATAACTAAACCCAGAGAAGGCCTGTGTTTCTGGTCACTAAACAGCAGCTTTATGGCCACCAGTTCAGTTTTAAGCTTGCGAGTAAATCTCTCCCACTCTCTGTACAGTTCAGATGCACTCTGCAGAATCACGCATGATATTTATTTTGTTGAATATTGTTTCTATTAGCTACGTAGAAGATGTCCGTTGAGTAGTTGGCCCTTCCACTGAGGCCCAGGATGCATTTTGAGTAATCATGGTCTGAGTGATCTGATCAGTGGGTCTGATCTGATCAGTGGGTCAGAGATGCATCCTGGGTGCATTTGCATATGTAAGTAGAGCTGTCCACTTGTCCTCAAATCACTCAAGACACATCTTAATGTCTGGAGTGACCTGGGCCACGTTAATCAGTGTAAAAAGCAACTCGGGAGACACGTTTGAGCACAGCTTGAAAAGAGATTTCAGACTGTTATGACAGGCTGTCTGGATTGGAGTGATGATTTAGCAAAAAAAAAAAAAAAAAATTAAAATCACATTCTTGAGTTTCTGAGCTATGGCAAAGAGTGCAGACAAGGCTACCACACACAGGACACAAGAGAGACAGTGAATAGAACATCTGAGAAAAGCAAGAAGAGGTCTAAGAGAGGGGAGAGAAAAAGAGATGGAGAAAAAGCATAACAATGACTGCTCTAACCCCTCCCCCATCCATCGCATCCCACCCCAGTGCTCCAGCAGTCTACAGTCCTGACAATGGGTCTCCTTAACACAGACACACAGTCTCAGCCAAAACAACAGTATAAACCCTAGCACACCACAGGAATGCCCTGTAAAAGTACCTCTGTCACTGGGATGAAAATAAAAGAGGTCTGCCTCTTATGATCCAGCATTAGTCTCCAGGGTTGCTAAAAAAGAAACACAGCCTTCTGTTTTTTTACTCTCGGTTTTGAAAGAACATGCCCATAAAACCGCAAATGCATCGAGACTTTTGAGATGGTTTCGGTCTGATAAGAAACTGCCTCTTAGTTGAAGCGATTCAAATAGGATAAAATAGTATTTTTGGCATCAGGAAGGCAATAACATCTCCAAATGGCTTATCTCTTTCCGTTGCTCCCCCTTTATGTTCCTGTTCACCGGGCAAGCTGGTGGAAAATAATTCATGAGCAGGCCGAGGATGGCTGCTAGAGTGACACTGCGATATGCTTTTACGATGACTGACCAAGATGTCTCACCTTGAAATTGCTGGAGTTCACCCATCCCGCTAACTCGTCTATGGTCTTATCCAGCCGGGGCTTGTCTTGATCTACGTCCGAGGAGCGATGCGGGTCGCTCAGGTAGTCAATGAGGTCCTGACCGACCTGCAGTCTGCGGGTAACGTCCTTCTGCTGTACCTGCTGGTAAAAATAGTCCATGTTGTCATGTTCCTCCATTGGGCACTCAGTGCCGTGTGGCCAGCCACTGAAGCCGGCCGAAGGCAGGAGACTGTTCTCGGTGGGACGGGGTGTGAAGGACTCGCGATGTGAAGTGTAGTCCCGCGGAGGGGGCAGAGAGACTGTGCTGTCTGGACTGCGTCTAGCCGATGTTTAATCATCAACATGCAATCCCATGAAAAAAAAAAAAAAAATCATCCCTCTGCCCAAATCAAAAGCTCAAGTTTGTATGTTACGATAAAGACTTAAGCTTGTTAGTAGTTTTTTTTTTTTTTTAATTTTTTTTTTAAATTTTTTAATTTAGCAAAACTTCAGGAAACGTGTAACTCTGGTGGATCCCAGTAATATATCTGCATCAAAAACAAGCAAAGCACCCCCCCCCCGGTTTGCTATCTGTTGTGCTAACAAAAATAGCGCCTTAGCTCGTTAGCACAGCGACCCAAACAATGCTGGACGTTGGTGATCCGCAGGCCCGCCGCCTGGCTCCGCTGCGCTCCTCTAGTCCATGACCGCGGGCTTTTAAAGCTGTCGGCTTCGTCGGCGGTAAAGTTGCGCCAAACTTCCGCACCAGGTCCTCAACTCCAGTCCCGCGGTAGAACTGTTTTTTCTTTAATCCGGGAATAATCGCTGCCACCTCTAAACAAAAACAACAACAACCCGTTAAGAGGCGCTCAACGCGTTGCCGGGGACTGCGGTTCACCAGGAGGCGCAACCGATCAACGACCAGGCCGATGGGTCTTCGGGCGCCGCACAGCTTGCCGGCATAATGCCTGATGTAAAATGTAAAATTAACGAATATAATGCAAACCACAATCATGGTTAAATATAGACGTACATACACTTACGAAGTTAAAAATATATATGCGTGTACTTACTTACGTTTAGATCATTTCTGTTTTCTACAAGAGTCAAGAATCAAACTATACTGTATATGTGGGCGTGTCTGCCGTCTACATGGCTCATTGGGGACATCTAGCGGTTTACCTGCCGCAGAGCATGTATCCAGTCTGCCGCAGTTTACTGAAGAAGCAGGCCCCTTCACACACAAGGAGACAAAATTTCACACTGCAGAGACAAACCACATTTACTATTAGTCACCTTTATTTACTCATTTGTTTTATTTTTTCATTTATTTCTTTATTTTCTTAAACATAAAACTGTTAAAACAGCTGTCAAACAGAGGGCATTAGTATCACAGCCAGTCAAGTCAGCTATGTATCCGAGTCGTCCTTCCTCTTTCTGTCTTGTCGTTTTATGTTTCAGTCCTATCCACAGTCCTGCCAGTCTCCCCAGTCCTTTAGCACTTGGCACTACACAGCACTTGCCAGTGTCTTGTTCAGCACTATTTTACAAGCTGCTTTTACTTTGTTGTATTTTCAGTGCTTGAAGTGGTGTAGTCATGTTCCATACATGAGTCACTCTGCATGGCGAGACAGATATTGGTTGAGATCCTGGTGATCAGAGGGAGTGTCTGTATAGAATGAAATAAACTGTTGGTTCTGAGGCTTTCCAGTCATCACTTCTCTGTTGTCACGTTTTGGAGGATTGGATGAGTTGGAATTTGTTGGTGACCAATTGAATACAATAGATTGGCAGATTTCACCAAACCTGTGTCAAATTCAAGTTTTAAATAATTCTTCATGGGGCCTAAAGCTAGAAGACAGCCAATTCGTTACATCCTACATCATCAGTAAATTGACAATTACACAAAACTATACTAAATCAACTTTCAAATACATAAATTCATGTGATTGTCAAAAAGTTGAGGTGCCTTTGCTCACAGTCTCATACCTCTTAGCTTAGCTTTAAACAAATTTTCATGTCACTCTTGAAGCAAAGTTACACCAACATTAGCCCTGATTGATATCCAGATACACACAGCATTAAATCTGAATAATGGACGTCACAGTCCGCTTAAAAACAGTGGGTATGCCACAGTCATATCAGTCTTACTGAACTATTCAGTTTAGTACTCTGAATAGTAGGGAGACTGGAAAACCTACTGATGTAAACAAGTTAGTCTGTGGTGCTAACCTAATCCTGGAGGTAAACAAATTCTTGCTAAACAAAGTTGTCAAGTAGGAGCTAGTGCACAGGGCTACTGACAGGATCGGATCAGGGCCTACAAGCCAACACAACCACGCAGTACAGAGAAGAGGCCACTCATCCCAGCAGCATACAGTGTCAACATAATGCTTTTAGACACTGAGGGTCTGAATCATAGGTCCTTTTTTTGTCAAACAGCAAGTTTTTCTTTTACATTTCAAAAAGAAAGATAAGCATACCTCCCTCTCTGAATAGACAGGCATGGACAATTACAATAAGCACTGAAAAAAGGGAAAAAAAATAAAAATTGTTGGCCTTCCCCAAGTGCTGAGTGAGTTGCCATAAGTGTAATTCTTTTTTCCATTGCAAAACATTCTTTGTACAAACAGAATCAAAAATCTCAACAGATGCACAAATATGTCACATGTCACATTTTGTACTTCCTGTCCCCCCCCCCCCAACTCTTCCACACCACAGAGTTGAGCTGGCTGTGCCAAAACTTCACTGTTTATATCCAGAAGATCTGCATTTCACCCACAGCCCCGCTCTCCTCTCCCTGCATGCTGTGAGTCTATTGGTCAAAGCAGAATGAATCACAGGATGGTCACATAGAGGTGTCATGTGATTGGTTGAGATGATACTTCACAGAGTGAACTGCTGTCCAAGATGACAATATCATCATTTTTTTATTTAGCTTGAACATGATGCTTCGTAGTTCCACTGTTCAGACCCCTCCCTACCCGCAGTCGTCCAGATGCAGTCCTTTAAGCCCAAAGGTGGGGGGTTGTGGGTGTGGGGCAGACTCCAGAGGAAAACCTGTTTTTGTCTTTACAGCGAGAAAGAGAGAATGAGACAGAGAGAGAAAAAGAGAGAGAGTCTGTCCATCCTTGTTCTTTCCTCCAACCCCATCCACGCCATAACCCCGAGACTGCTGCAATGCTGATTGGTGAGCAGGAGGAGAGAGAAGGGGCGGGTTCAACTGATCAGGGATCAGAGGCGATCAGTCTGTGTATTGATCAGTGATCAGGAGCAGTGAGTGGGTCCAGCCCCTCCTCTCCCCTACGCCTGCCCCAGTTCCCCCACCCCCAACCCAGTATCAGCCCATATCAGAGCAGCAGGACCTGTAAACAGAGGTGGCCCCCCCTGGCCCTCCACTGTCAGAGGATGATGCAGCAGCGGCACAGACGCTGGCCACCTCCATGTACAGAGGGTGGGGGTGTCACTGGGGCAAAGTAGGCATGGACCTTGATCTCTGGAAGGTGGGCCTGTGTAGGGAAGAGATGCATTAATTCAAGGGTATATGGTCAGGGCAGAAATATATCATGTTTACAGACACGTCCGAAGTTAGATGAAAAGATAAAAAAAAAGATAAAAATCGATCCAAGGTAAGCAAACCAGCTGTATCCTTATATTTACACGAGAGTAGTATTGATTTTCCAATCAAAATTTTGGCAAGAATGCAGAATTATTATTATTATTTTTTATTTACAATTCCTTTAAAGCCAAGATAAATTGTATGATCTTTACATAAAAGCAGAGCAGAGAGGTAAGTTTTAATAAATCGTCGATGCAATGCTCAAGAAGATCAGACTCGTGCCCAAAATCAGCGTGTATTTTTCCAACATGTCTACTACTGACCCTGATGCGTTTGATGCCAGCCCGGGTGACTTGCTGACAGTCATAGAGCTCGATCCGCTCCAGGCGATGGCAGGTCTTCAGGTGCTCGAGGGTCACATCCGTGATGAGGGGGCAGTTGTCCAGCTCCACCACGGTGAGGCGCTCTTGGCCACAGGTGCTGCTGCTTAGAGCTCTGATGCCATCGTCTGTGATTAGCTCGCAGTGGGACAGGGACTGTACGGGGCACAAGAGACAAGGTTGAAGACACACAGATAGATGGATTAAACCTCACACAGGCACACAGACAGGCCGAGAAAGAAGCTGGCACAAACTCAGACCTGCAGGTGTAAATGTTTACCAGTGCTTGCAGGCGAGGGCAGTGGATTGACAGCTGAACCAGGGTGTTATCTGTCACCTGAGGAGAGGACAAGCTTGATTAACGTACTGTTCTCACATGTCTAAGGGCAGCTCAGAGGCTCAGTTCTCAAGTCTTTGGGGGCATGTGATGCATATTCATGTCTTGCTCTGAATCCTGCTGCTAGATTCTTCTCTGTCTCACTTCTTCTCTGTCTCCCTTTCTACTTTCTGTCAAAAGTGATTTAAATGTTGACGTAACAGAAGTGCTCACTTCCCCATTTGGAAATAAAAATACCCTTTCATGCACACAATCACATCTGTCCTTTTCTTACAATCTAACGTTGACACAGACAAACAGGTCAGTAATTTTATATTCATCATAAATTAGCTGAGTATGATCTTAGGAGTAAATAAAGAAACCACAAATTCTCTTACCAAAATACATTCTTCTAAGTCCATTTTTTCAAGCTCATGACAATTCTGAGAAGATAAACAGATGTTTTTTGTGAGAAAAGCCCAGAGACACCAAGGTAAAATGGATGGTTGGCCTAAGTGAAGGTTTGCAGATATGAGAACTCAAAATGAAACTCACTCTGGCCAGCACAGTGAACCCAGCGTCCGTAACATGGGAGCAGCGTGCAGCTTCAAGGATCCTGAGAACAGAGGCACATACAAAACTTGTGAAGACCGCTCGGAGTGGTGTGCAGCTGGAAACACTGTAGAGTTATTGTGGCTCGTTGTGTATCTAACTGAACAACAACAGTAAGTCATCAGTTTGAGGAAGGGTACTGAAGATCATTGCAGAACACAGTGGGCTGCAGTGGGTACTTTTTTGGTTACAACTCACATGACGATGGTATTTTTAAGTAGTTCAATTTACATGAAAAACTTCAAATAAATATAATTATTCTAGTAATTTTTTTGGAAATCATAGCAATCACATTGTCTGGATGTATGAGGGTATTTTGTGGATACTGAAGCGAGATATGTTTCCTGGAGAAATATAGTGGAACAGGTGTTTGTGTGAGTGTGCGTGAGTGTGCATGTGTGTTTGTGTGTGTGTGCGCATGTGTGTGTGTGTGTGCGTGTTCCCTACTTGAGTCGGGGACAGTTAAGTCCCAGTGCAGTGAGAGAGGCATCAGTGATGTTGCTGCAGCCAGACACACAGAGGATCTGCAGCTTGTGGCATCCTCGGCACAGACTGACCAGGCCTTCATCTGTTATTTGCTGGAGGCAACAGACACACAAAATAAATCACAAAAACACGGAGGCACACAGAGCCATCCCTCCTGCATTTTTATCAGTCTCTCCCTCCCCACCAATCCCACAGATGTTTGCCTTACTGTGCAAGACTGCATATTGATGATGGTGAGTTCTGGGCAGTGTTTCTGCAGGTGTTTCAATGCTCCATCATCCAGCTGGAATAAAATAAAAGATGCACAGTCCTCAATCAAGATAGAAATCTATAATTTATGCATGTAATTTATGATTTAAATGAGTCTTGAAAACTAAAATTTCCCTTTGTTCAATTTGTCCCCGTTTCTTAAATGAGTTTAATCAATATTGTTATTTACATGTAACTGCTGTCCCCTTGTGAGCCTCAAATTTATGGGGTTTTAATGGGGTTTTTTTTCCATGCAAGAAAAATAGACTAGACTTGAGTAAGAAAACAACTGAACACAGCCTGAAGACAATGTGGGCTCTCAAGGGGCATCAGAAAAATAAAAGGCCAGCCCAACACAAACCACCTCATAAAAAACAACCGTAAGATACGTAAAATACAAGTAAAACGCCCAAATACCATATAGTGGAAAATGTACTGTGCTAAGAACAGCAAGAAGGGAAAAGAGCACGTTTGTCTTCAGTTAAGGTCTGCTGAGATTTTTCAGGACCGGGAAAAGAAGTGTGCAGTGTAGCGGTTTGGTTTTTAATTTTATGTATTTGTTTTGAGTTTGCTGATGTTTTTAATTCTTCCTCAACTGAAGAATATTGTGAACTGTGAATACCATCAGAGGACCGTGTTAACAGTAACATGTAGAGCAACAGGAAACAAATCTGGAAGCAAGAGAGGATCATGTTTTAACCAGTCTACCCATTTTAAACAGTTTTATCACAACATTTTATGATGAAAATGTGAAACACGGAGAGGGCAGCCTTAATTATAGTCTTTTTTTTTAACAATAATAATCTATATTATGCTATGGAAAAAAGCACTTCGGAAAGGATCAAAATGCCTCTTATAAAGAGCATAAAATACCCTAAAATGCCCTGAAATAAACAAAATAAATTGGTGTGTGTGTATGTGTGCATGTGCAAACTACCATTACTGTACCTGTGTGCAGCCTCTGAGGAACAGTGCTCGTAAACCATTGCAACCTCTGGCAAGGGCCTCAATGCCATCACGCGTGATCTGGTCACACCAAGACAGGTTCAACATCTCCAGCATTCTGCAGCCATCACTGAGCAAATGGAGATATGTCTTTTGTAACATATGAATATATTCATTATTTCCTTTAAACAAAAAGAGTAAGACGAATATAGTGTGTGTGAGGGCTTGGGGAACACAGGGTTAATGTGAAGGCTGTGTGTGTTAAGAGGCCACTGCATTACTGAGTGTGTGGGCGCTACCTGAGGGCTTTGAGTGAGTGGTTGCTGATGGACACGCAGGAGGTGAGATCTAATTGTTTGAGTTTGGAGCAGAACTTGCTGAGGCTGAGGCAGGTGCTGTCTGTGATCTTGGTGCAGCCGTTCAGGTTCAACACTTCAATGTTTCTGCAGTTCTGAGCAAATGTCCTGGGAAACAAATTAACAGTGAAGAGGGAGAATGGGAATCACTTCATTGAATAAATATGAAGTCAGATGCTGGGAGTTGCTCAGGAGTCAATTAACACAGTCATCTACAGGCCCCTGGGAGACTCCTGCACGTTTCTTTTTGTTACTCTCCAAAGAGCAGCTTGTACTTGTACAAATCCACTGCTTATAGAGGTGATAGAGATCTCCAAGTTACACAACAATTTCATGCAAAAATAAAATTACACCACCATGATTCTTTTGTTTTGTTGGTCTTTTTCGTGTACACAGTCAAGTGAGATTAAATGGAATCAGAAAAGAGCTCCTAGTTCAGAGTCCCCTGGGAATGATGAAGCACAAGCCGCTTAAACTTAAAACATAATCACACGGGGACAAAAGCAGAAAGTAATCAAACCGACAACAAGAGGATTTTTGTACAAGTCAAAGCAGAAGCACACTTTATATGTATGTCAGAGAGATAATTAGAATCTCACTTCATGGAGGCATCTCCAACGCTCAGGCAGCCCCTGAGGCTGAGCTGCCTCAGGAAGCCTCCACAACGCTTTGAAATGTTCTCCACCACCCGCCCCTGAGACACACAGGGACAGAGAGAGAAACATGACTTGGACCAAAAGACAGAGGATCAGCTGTGACGTCACAGTCGGCACCAAAGCCTACTGACCCAGCACTAAGCCTTGGGTTGGATAATGCTACTCAACGAGCACTCGCATACACAGGCAACAAATACAGGCAAGCGCACTCCCACAAATACTGTCCCTTCTAACCCCTCGCCCTTTTCCCCTTCTCTCTCTCACAAACGTGCCCATCACCTCTATGTCAGTCTGGAAGTTGAACAAGTCGATCTTCTGCCAGTTACTGCCGTCGAGGGCCAGGACATTCCACGCCTGAGAGGAGGACAGACAGGTCGTGAAGAGAGAGCCAGACAAGTGGGTCACACAAAGGTGGGGGAAGGTGAATGCCGACTCTTTCATCATAACATGAAGTAGAAATTGATGAATGTAGTGGATCAAACCTGAGTGTACAGTAAGCCAATGGGTTTGTGTACACATAATCTATGTCCACTTTCTGGCAGAGGATTTTCTGCTCTTCCTTGTTTGGTTTTGTTGGAAACTAAAAATTTGGGGGTTTTGGACTGTGAGTCAGAAACAAACAAGACACCTGAAGACAACACTTTGGGCTTTAGGAAATTATATTTGCTCACTGCTTCTAGATTTTGAAAAAGTAGAGCCCAATCAATACTGGATCTTTAGGGCCAATATTAATATTAGGGAGTAAAAAAATATTGATATATCAGCTGATATACACTGTAAATGTGGTCATAAAACACTTTTAACACTTGTGATAAATATATTTAATGGAGGCAGGATATTTAACATTTATTTTCCATACAGATATCAGTGCACTGAAACAGTAAATTACAATACACTGGGAATTGAATAATAATAAAAAAACAACAACAACACACAAACATAACCATTTCTAGTTTCCCCAAAGCATCTTCTTCTGCCTTATGTTCTGTAAAAAAAAAGGTTTACATTGGCCAACATATACATCAATATCGATATGTCGGTCATAGGCCAAAATTGTCCGATATATATATCATTAATATATATCTGATATATCAGTCCAGCTGTACTTTAAAGTCAAAATAATGAATTGATTAATAAATAAAATAATAAGGAACAATTGTTGGAACTCATGGTATATTTAATACATGCATGAAGCTCAACAGACAAGAGATAAACTAACATAAAATTAAAACAACTCAGACTTGTTTTTACACTTATCATAGAAAATAAAAACTTACTTTGTGCTTTGTGACATGAAAGGGAAAAAAACAAGCAATTTTCTTATAGGAAAACAGTGTTTCAGTTGTAAGAACTGCTGCCATCACAACTATGCACTCACAGTCTACATGCCAAAGCCTTGTTCTTATTCACAGATCCCTCATTCATAAATAGTTTTCAGCTGCAGTGGACCACTTAAACAAAACCAGCAGAGGGCACTGTATTATAGACATTTCTAGAGAATTCAGAAATTGTAAACCAGTTATAACTGAACCACACCATAGTTCACAATTACATCAATCCATTATTTTTAAACAATGAACATATAAGTCCTCAGTGGGTGGTGTGGAAGAGTCAAAAGGGAGGTGCTTACCTTGGATACCTGGGCACACCTACACAGTGTAACCACATCCAGATAGGAGAATATTCTAGAAAGAGAGACAAAAAGGAGCATTAGTTTGACTTGGATCAGTGATCAGACAAAGAGCTCTGTTTCCAGCTAAGCTTTATGTGTGAATATTTTTTTCCCTATGTGTTAATGAATGTATGTTTTTTTTTTTTTTTTTAAATGTCTGTAGAGAACAGAACAATCCCCTGTGTTTGGTTAGCAGCAGGAGAGCCCCACAGACAGGCAGTGTTTGAGCTGTGGGCCGATCAGCCACAAAGGGCTGCATGCAGCAGGCTACAGGGTCAGCTCAATCCATTAATCTGCCAATGAGTAATCTCTGGCACTCAGACAGCCAAGGCCACAGACAGACAAACATACAGTACTGTATGTGCATGTACAGGAGGACACAAACATATGTGAAACCAAATATACACACCTCCTCTCAGTGATAAGATGGCCTGTTAGTTTACTCAGAAGTGACTTAAAGGGGCAATCTATAGAAAATTTGAGGTATTCACAGAACTGTCATGCTGCCAAAGCTGTGTAGTGGCAAAGCTGTGAGTGCAGCTGGGGTCTGAATGTCCTTTTAACCCCAGGAAACAGGAGCTGGCCATTGTTTCTTTCATATAGGCACAAACAATGGGTGTGTGTTTTGATGTGTGGAAGGCCAGGGGCATGCCGGGACATGTCCGTATAATCTATATCAGAGTCTTGCGTCAGGGAGTACACGCCTACAATCAACAAACTACACCCGTACAATCAACATGTCAAGTGACATGATGGACGCATGGACAGACAGACAGACAGACAGACAGACAGACAGACACACACCACACACACACCACACACCACACACCACACACACACCACACACCACACACCACACACACACCACACACCACACACAGTCCTTGGAGTGGTTGCAGGCCACCAGAGAAGCTGACCAATCAAGCTCCCACTCATCGATCTGCCTTCTAATAACTGGTTAATGGCCGTGATGCTGATCATTGATTGGCTGTCTGTTTTAATCAAACACAATCTGACTTTCCATTATGTTTGTGAGAGAGGCCCTCTATGCGCTGGAGGTTTCTGTTAATCATACTCGCATGGAAGCAATCAGTCAATCTGATTTGACGAGTCCTGTTTTAACCACTCTGATGTCTCTAACGGGTAGTAAAAGAATAACAGCCGAGAGCAACACTGACTTTTTAAATGAGGACGTATTGCTGAATATAGTCAGATCATATCACTGACATGGACAGAAAATTAACAGAAAGGGAAGAAAGGGACACAATACAGCCAAATTCAGAGATGTAACAGCATGAGTAATGTATGTTTTTCACTTTACCACACACAACAAAGAACTGCTGTCTGCACTGAACACAGGCAGAACAAAAAATAAGTTAAAAGCCTTTGATTGCTCTGTTTAATCCTGCCTACGTGTACCTATTTTTCACACAAGCTGCAAAATAGAATTTTAATGGAGCACAGTCCAATTTGTTGACAAAATGTACACCTGGCCCTTCAAGCATGGCTAGATAAGAGAGAGTCGAGCCTTCGCCATGAGTCTGGCACTGGTTGCCATAGGAACAACTCAGACGTGAATTTTGGGTGTTGGTGTTGGTGCTGGGTGCTGAGTCAGTGCTTCTGGGTAAGAGGACCGTGAACTGCTCTGAACTCTCTCCGAGGCTTGTCTGTCAGACAAGGTTCTTCTATACCACGGCACAGTTTTAACAGTTTATATCCGTGCTGCACTGGCCTAGATAACAGCTGTTATTGCACCGGCTGAGAGGCAGACAAGACCAAAAACAAGTCAGGCACTCGGGCTCGCTCACACCGAGACATTAGACCTGAACAGCAATGCTAATGAGAACGCTAATTCATCAAATTGACAAATTAATTAGCCAAACACAACACATGGCCAATGTTCTCCAGTTGCTGCAAACCTTCTCTGGTGAGTGACACCTGTTTGTTTGCAACTCTTCATCTCAAGTCAAGTCTTTGAGACGAGTTTCTCCTTTAGACCTTACAGACTGTTTCAATTCAGGGTTGCAACAGGTAATGTATTAATTTGTTGATTAATTGATCAATTGATTGGAAGAAATTTACCACCCATTTTGATAATCAAATAACCATTGAAGTCACTGTTCAAGTAATAGTACCACACATTCTCTGGTTTTAGCCTCTTAAATGTAGAAGATTTTAGGCTTTTTGTATTTCAGTATCTTTGGGTTTTGGTTGAAGAAGCAAATGACAGTATTTTTAACATTTGGCCTCCTTTTATTGACAAAATGACCAATCAATTAATCAAGAATAGAAGCTTGTGTTGAACGTTATGGCCTGGAGAGATGGAGATAAATAAAATCCTTTATTTCTTACCACAAAAAAGCAAAGATCAGAGAATGTGAAAAAGAAATCTAAATTTGAGTTTCAGGGTGATACTTTTCTTATTTCCTATTCCATTAATCATCTGGTGGCCACTCATATTTATATCACAACCAATTTTGAATTAAGTTTCTAATAACTGCGATGCTTCAGTTTTTGCATTCAAAACTTCAACACACACGTTTAACTGGATTATACAATAGCTGAAGGGACAATATAATGTCCCCCCACTGTGTAAAGTAGAGGCGGGGTATAAAACAAAATTAGATACTTAAAAAAAAAGCTCCAGTCAACCCACTTTCCACGGTTTAAAAACAAGATTTACTGCCACCACAATGAGTCTCTCTCACAGCTGATTGTGTAACTGTCTCAACATGACACATGTGACAGTCGGTCATGTGTTGGAGCAAGCGAGTGCATGTGAGAACATGTTTTTCTGTCCACCAGTGAAAGTGTGCTGGTGGTCATGGGTGCACCGGTAGTCTCTGTGGAGAGCAGATGGAGCGGCAGAAGAGCACAGCACTGCGGAATTCCCCACCAGCTAAGACGAGCTATTTATAGCACACATACACAGACATACAGTTTGCATAGGCCCTGGAGTGTTTCACACAAGCACACACAAACATGCAGTTTGTCTGCAGAGGTACATGCAGAGGTGTGCGTGATGTCAGATTTATGGGTCATGCGCAGCTGCTGCGGGACAAAATATTGGTCTGTAGGTCACACAGTGAACAGCATCCCATTTCAGACTGGTGGCTGACACACACACCATACAAAAACAGACACCAACACAACATACACACACAACTAATGACAAAACAACCATACACACCTACAGTTCAAGGCTGCTTCAGCTAATAAGTAAACCTGACTTAAGCCCTTGTCCCAGGGTATATTGTGTTATATTTTGTGTGCTTGTGTGTGTGTGTGTGTGTGTGTGTGTGTGTGTGTGTGTGTGTGTGTTAATGGGGCGGTTCAATATTATCAATCTTACCTAAGAAGAAGCTCTTTGGGGAGCTTCTTGTTAATGGGGGCTTCATCGCTGTTTGAGAACACCTGCCGAGAAACAAGATAAACAGCAACAACGAGTGCAATTAGACACCAACAAGACACAAGCTATTACAATGGCAAGAGAAATCAAAATATTATTATTATTATTATATTATTATTATATTACAGCAAGAGTACTACAGCAAACAGACCTACACTGAGCCTGCGGATCCCATCATTTTGTGTCACCAACTCAAAACGTGTTCACTAAAAATAGACCCTTCCACTATGTTCATAGTTACTACTGCGAAATAAGCTATCACTTCCTTAAGCTATGCTAATAAACACACCAGAGCTGCATTTGGCTTCCCATGTCCCCTCCTTACAAGCTTATAATTCTGTTAGCCTGGTCAGCCTGTTGGCATGCTTATCTCAATTAGTCTACTCGCTGGATGTCTGGCCATCTGCTGACTAGGACACATAAAAACTCACAGACACACACACACACACACACACACACGCGCGCGCACACACACACACACACGCGCGCGCGCACACACACACACACACACACACACACACACACACACACACACACACACTCGCAGGTGATTCAAGTCAGACCTCTCTGTGTGAGGAACAGAGGCAGAACATTCTAGATCAGGTGGGCTGCATTCAGCCATGAATTTAAATTACGCCAAACACCCACAGTCGCTGAGCCTCTGCAGACACGCATCCTGCCAGTGATGCATTTGTATCTTCAAAGACTCAGAAACTGTATCTAATGAGGGGGACTCCCTGCTGTTTCACACGCAAACACAAACGCCCAAATGTGAAAACACAAAGGGGAGCGAGGATGAGACATGGGACGAGCAAATGATTGATTCTGAGAAACCGTCTTTGGGTGCAGCTCGCTCCATGACAGATGCAACCTCTTCGAAGGAGAAAGCAATAAAGGAGAGGGAAGCTGGGAGAAAGAGGGAAGTAAGAGACAAAGGCAAACAAAGAAACTGCGCTACAGTGCTGGAAAAACATGTATAAAGGTCATAATTAAAATCCGAGAGCGAAAGAAAAGGAGGGAGGAGGGGGATACAGGCTATTGGGTGGAAGTGGGGTCAAAAAGACAAAAGAGAGGGAGTTGGTCCATTTAAAGTCCAGCAAAGATTAACTAAGCTGGTTTAAATTTTAACATCTCTGCTCAGGTAACAACACCGCAGACAAAGTGGTTTGAAAGACAGATCTGGACCTATTGATTAGCTATACCCAATAATAGCTCCAGGATACAGCTAAACCTACACACACTCCTGAACTGAATAATGCATGATTGCAGTCGCAACTGCGTCGGCTTAGTAAAGTAAATTGTCCTTAATTGTAGAGCACTGGACTCACTGAAAGGTAGGGAGAGAACTTGACCTGTCAACAGACAGCATATTGACTCAGCGTCTCTCCAAAGACAGAGGTGGCTTAGGACTTAGGACTAAATTTAGACTTAAATCCAGACCACCTCTGCAACACATCACTCACCTTTGACCTCTACTTCAACAGACACATGGTTACACACAACACAGAAAGGCCAGGATGTAACCCAGTGGGTTATATACAAAATGAAACATGGGCCAAGTAATCTGTTCATGTTGAGGTTTAAATACAGTTTTACTGTGTAATGAGATCTACAGAAGTTTAGCTCTATCCAGACTCACTGAACGTATGGAAATTCATATTCCTGTTGAAATACATTAACCCATTAGGTTATGTAAATACATGTAGTCATCAAAAAATGGGATACTCAAATAATCATCTAAGACATGCATCAAAGAAAAATACTGAAAATTTGCTAGTTCAAACTATCCAACATGAGGATTCTGTTTTAAATCAGTATGACATTTAGGTTCAAAGCCACCTCTGGTATGCGTGCTTCATTAATGTTATCACCTCAGCAGGCTGGTGCCCTCGTTCCTGGTGCCAGAAGAGCAGCATTCCCAAGCAGGGAGCTCCTCTCTGCAGTCTTTTTCCTCGACAGTGTGTAACAAAGTCGGCATGAAAACCTGCTTTTTTTTGTGACTCGGGTTGGGAGTTTCTTAGCCACGTTAAAGCAACCATGAAGAAATTAAATCTGGGTCACGCAGCGTGTTTAGTTTCGGGGCAGCAATGCAACAACAACAAAGGGTTGTGCCAGGTGTTGAATGTAAATCATCATATCAGGGGTTTTGTCAACCCCTCCCAGGTTCTCCTCTCTAACCCTGCGCTCCTCTCACTCTGACGCACACAGCCACTCCAGCTTGTTTCCCACCAAACGCTGGTTTTCATCTAAGAAGCTTAGACCTGTGTTAAGAAATCCACCGATATGGCAACAACACATCAGCACCACTTCGGGTCCGATTCACTCACACGTACTCGCGCGCACTTGCCCTGACACAAGTGCACACCTGACTGAGGAAAGTCAAGTACCATCAAGTCAAGCCCCGAAGGATCCCAACAATCTCTGTGTTTCAAATGCTCACAGCTTTACGGACCTACGACCAGTCGGACCTGGTGATTTAACACTTGTACACAATTATGAAGAAAACGCTGACACAAGAAAACACAGTCATTATCATATCCGGTTAAAGTTACATTTCAAAGCAATCTGTAAAATTATAGGCAGCTGATCAATGGTGGAAAGTGGTTAAGTATTTAGTACCGTTTTGAAGCACTTGGGAGTTTGTATTTTATGCTGCTTCATAGTTTAACTCTAAATATTGTATTTTTTTACTCCACAAAATGAATTTGACAGCTGTGGACACTGTTGACTTCGCAGCATGAAATTTACTTGTATATAATAAAAATGTGTCCCTATAAAAGAAGATTATTGGTCAAACTAGAACTGTGTATTGGCAAGAATCGTGATACAGGGGTTACCATTCAATACATTGGGATAAATTGCAATACTGTAAGTAAGGCGATATGCTACGATAGTAGACAGAACACATCACCATTACACATCAAATATGAGGGTTTTTTTCTGCAGTCACAACAGTTGGATCTGCATTTGTCACAGTCAATATATAATTCAATAAAAAAGCAGGCATCGGGGGTTTTCCTACCATTATAACACTGAAGTGCAGCCCTCAAGCATTTTTTTTCACAGCACCTAAGCAACTATGTCTTTACGATAAGATTTGATTTACCAATGTTTGGTAATTATTATTTGAATGGCAGACAGTGAATTTTTTTAAATAAATATTGTAAAGATGATAGTCCAAAATTACTTGAAAGTGCAGTTTTTGGTCAAAGAACTGCCCACCAACAACCCCCCCCCCCCCTCAAGCAGGGAAACCCCAGAACCTGCATCAGTAATAACACCCAGTTTTATAACACTGAAAGGGCTCATTATGCCTGCATTATGAGTTTATGTGTAATACTTTAAAAACATGTTGCTGATACTGCAGTACTTGTACTTCTAGACACAACTTAAAAAAAAAAAAAAAAAAAAATACTGGAAAGGAAGTATCTTTACCTTGAAGTATTAGCTACTTATGCTGAGGATAGTGTGTTTACCACTTTCCTGTTGGATATGTGGGAAGGTTGTGAGAGGACCCATGATAATTCATAGCACTTGCATGATCTGCGGTATCATTACTTCTTCTTGAGCACCTGTAGTGGAGCAGTGTCACACAGAAAGCTACCAAAACCTCCTGTGGCACCTGTCATTCACAGGTTTTTTTCCAGTGTTGTCGACCAAGCCCAAGTGATGACTAATTGAATGCTGCCGGACTGCTCGTATTTACAACGCCGCTGTCCATCTGCAGCCCCCCTCGGTCCCCCTCCTGAAAGCCTGAAACCTCAGGCGACAGCGGCAGCCAGCCTCGGCCCTGATATCCTCGGCCACAGCCCTCCTGTCCCGCAGTCCTGTGAGCTCCATGTTGTCGCTGTCTACTGGTGCGGCAGGACAACAACAGGATTTCGGATTACCCTTGACCAACAAAACGCCTCAGCTCCTGACTGCATGTAAAATTAGGAGCACGGCGCACACACGCACGCACGCACACACACACACACACACGCACACTTTGCTTATACAAGCCCACGACTCCCACGTCTACTAGAAACAAACATTTTAACCGTTGGTGGTCCACTCCCTCTGTCATACCTCGAACCGGCCCTTGGTGATACCGTTCATGTCTGCGGCGGCGCGTCCCTGCTACACACCGCACACCCGCCAGTCGAGCCGTTTGACGAATGCCGTTATTGTTTTTGTCGCCGTTTTATTTTTGGTCGCTCGGAGTGTGTAGGAGCCGAGCTGAAGCTGGGTCTTCACGCCCTCCGCCCCCCACCCCCCAGCCGCCAGCGAGGCTCCTGTCTCCGGGTCAGCGAGGCGGTGGTGAGGGTGGTGTCGGTCCGGGGCGGCCTGCGGTCACGTTAACGCTCGTTGTCTCGGAGACCAGCGGCTCCCCAGCCCGTCTCATCACAGGGCTCTGCTACCAAAATAACAATAATAACATGGACGGTCTGTCAAGTGACTTCACTTCCGCCTCTCCCTTCATCGCTCCAGCACGAGTCAGCTGGCTCCGAAATCTCCCAAGTTTGCTAAAAACACACGGGAAACGCTCGGTGGACGTCCGCGTTCATATCTCGCCGCATATTTCCCGCATCAAACGCACGTACGGCGGCTGACACGAGCGCTTCCCTCACTGTTTTCTGTTTACTTGCGGTGGAAGGGGAGGGCCAACGTGACGTCACTGCTGCGGGAAAAAGCACGCGTGGTCGATTTGTTTTGATTGTGGGGTCTTGCGGAGTTTTTTTTTTTTTTTTGAAAAGTACGACAACGGGGCCCGTTTAACCGGATTCACCGAATCAGTGAGGGCTAAAACGGCACCGGGACGTGACCTGACAAGAACCCGCGGTTCTGATTAAATGGAAGGAAACATTTAGCATCTGTGAACGCCTGACCCAAGAGTTCCTCTACCGTAGAGATCTGTAACTCCTGCCACATTCAGGCTTCGACCTGCAGACACACACCCAAAACAAGCCGGACTGACACCCTTGTGGTTATGTAAACTGGCAAGTGGTGGAAAAGTAATTGTATTACAGAGGTGAAAAATATACCACATTTCAGGTAAAAGTCCTGCATTAAAATTTTTTACTTGAATCTTTTATCAGTAAAGTAACAAAAGTAAAAGTACTCATTAGACCGGAAGCCCCCCCCCCCCCTCAAAAAATAAATACATCTTAGTGTTGTAAATGTAGAATTACTGAAACATCATTAACCTATGAATAGCATTTGTGTTGTAGTTTGTTGAGATACAGCTGATGAAAACCTCAACCTTATACAGACATTTGTAATGGGGTCCTAAAGTTTAACTTTGCACCACAAAAGACCATTTCAACCTGTTTTAAAGTTAATAAATCTATCAACTTTAATGAATTGTAGGAATGATCTACAAAAGAGCCAATATTTTACTGTACTGACAGATGTTGTTCTACTTGTTCTAAGGGTTCTGATGTATTTAGGACTCAACTATGAACAGACATTTTATAATAATAAGCTATTGAGGTGTTTGCAGATTAAATTAACTCCTGCTTGTCATGCAGTGTAAAAGGCTACTTTCACAACAATGGCTCTTTAATAATAGTCGTAGTATGTTTATTTGTGTATAACACAAAAAGATAACACCTCATTCAATTCATAACATTTTGAATGCTATAAAAATAATTTAAATGTTATAAGTTGTGGTTGTTGTTGTTTTTTGTTTACAATTTTTAAGTAAAAATGACTGAATAGTTCTTATTATTGCAGGTTTTGTAGACAGGTCTGCAGACAGACTGGAGTGTAAGTTTTAGATCCAGGACAAAATATCTTTGCAAAAGTTTTCCATCTCCACAGCTAGAGGGCGCTCTTAAGCAGCCAGCAGAATCACTTTTCATCAGTGACAAGGACAATATCAGGATGTAATACTGCATAACCTTATGGATATGGGTTAGAACATGCAGTAGGAATTGTACAAATGATTTGCACTGTACTTTACTTGAGTATTTACATTTTATGAGATTTTCTACTTTAACTACTACTCATCTGCCTTCAACAAGCCAGCAGTCCCTGAACTGGACCGAATTTTATTATATTTTCCACCATTTAACCCTTTGCACACCACAATATTTTGCATTTACATTCTAATTTTGCCATATTTAACTGTGTATTTTACATGTATATAAACCTTGTATATTTGTTACTTTGTATTTTTTATTGTATCTAATGTACCTGTCTTATTCAACTCTTTAATTTTCCTCTCTTCTAGTCCGCTTGCTTTTATCTGGACGATTCATAATGGCCCTAAATAACCTTCATACCCAGGGGGGCACTTAGTTTCTGTTCTCGCCTTCCTGCTTTACTACGTAGGCGGCTAGTCTAAATAGCGTTACATTAATCTTACAATAATGTTAGCGTGGCTCCAACAGGGGACAAAAACAACATGAACAGAGGCAGTTGCTGATACATCACTGTTTCAAAAATCAAATCCTACTCAATCCATTTCAAATTAAAAACCTTCAAGTGCTTCTTACACAGTCCAATCATTTACTAGTTGCTTCTGACCCCATAGTCTTGTTATTCTAATAATTTAAATGGTTGCTTTTTTATATATATACTACAAACACTTTGCAAACCTCTGTTTTTAAAAAGTACTGTACATTATAACTTAACTTACAGTGACCGTAACTTCAGTCATACATGAATGATGGAGCTTGATAGGGGTATGTAGCCTATTTCGGTCTGTCTGCCGGCCAGTGATCTTTCTCTGAAGGCTCCTCTCAGAGGCCCTGACATTTTGGATCTGTCATTTTCATTTAAGCCTTGATTAATGGGTTTTGTCCCTCAGATGACGTTTAGAAAGGCTTGTTATTAGCAAGCTGTGTGGAAAATTATTGGTTTTTAATTAATTAGTAGTGAGACAAGACAAAAATGTTAGATTTGGTGGCCTTCTTGTCTCTCTGAATAACTTTTTGTTCCAGGAAGTGGAAGGTGGAGCTGAAACTTTGTCAGCAGATGCATTACACTGAAGCAGGGCTCAGTTGATGATTTTCACTTTGTTTCCCCTGGACTCCATGCAGCTCACACAGCTCTGTACACCACTGACCGTGCTCCTAAAACATATTTTATTTGGAATTTCATTCACTTAATTGTAACCGTTTGCATCATTTAGGAACTGTGTGGTCTCCGTCTTTTATCACACATTAGGTGGCCTCTGACTAACCAGCAGATGAAACTTCATGAAATTGAATAAAATCTCAATGAACAAAATCCGACATACAAAACACAAAATATTGATCTACAGCTGCTTTGTTACCTCTTTAATACAATAGTAAGCCATTTAGGACTTCTGGTTGTGAGATCAAGCACAGCCAATTATGCAATTTGTCAGACATTTTCTCAAAGCTTTTACACTAAATTATTGCGTAACAGGCTCAGATTGACAACACTTTGTGCGTGCGTACTGGCATGAAGAAATAGATTTTGTTAAGTTTGTGCGAAAAAGTAATCTTTCATTTGCATGCAACACATTTTTTATCCTTGTGCCACCCCATCCCACCGCATCACATGGTAATCTCTCATCAGTAGTCAAATGAATTAACTACGTTCTTTGAATAGCTCCACACCCTTCTCATCCGGACTCGGCTGTGGCTGACAGCTCAGTGTTGAATGTGTCCTGATGATTGCAGCAACTGCAATGATGTCACATGGACCCACGTCTGCTACACGCTCAATGTTTTTATAGAGGTCAAGTATGTTTATGTAGTTAATAAGGGGGTGAATACGTTTATATTCAGTCCATCATTGAGTATATTAAAAAACTTATATGGATAGTTGCAACTTTTTGGCCATAATCTCTATTTGTACTCTCCTTATTTGTGTTTGTAATGTGTTCTTTAGTTTGTTTCACTGTTTTTAATTTACTTTGTTACTATTCTAGTACTAAATGCTCTGCAAACTTCTGTTTTTAAAAACTGCTGTAGATTATTATGTTTCACTGTCACTAAATCACTCATGTATTTGTAGGTTCAAACATGTTTTCACTGTCCAGTGAAAACCATTTATCTCCAATATGTTTTCAAGTTAAATCAACCTTCTTAGACACTCTGGTTTATGTGAAAAGTGCACTGTCATAGAAATAAAATCAGGGATGTTCTTCTGAGCTCTGCATGAAGAGACTTCTTTGACATATATTGTTTTCACATGCAAGTACACACACACACGCGCGCGCGCACACACACACACACACACACACACACACACACACGGTCAATCACACACGGTCAATCACTTTTCCGAAAACCATATTTTACCTGGATGCAGCTTCAGTTTTGGCTTTCAAAGCTGTTCCTGTTTGTCTGGACCCCATCCCATCACGAAGGTTTTAGGAGGCTGTTGCCATGGAGACAACGCCATTATTCCCTGTGTCCCATTATGACCAATGATTTCCTCTGAGTTGATCACACACCTGCGCTACGCTTCATCCTGACAGGGCATGTGTCACATGGGAAGTCATTGGTCTCACACATACTCAGAGTATTCTTGTGGTTGTACGTTGCACATTTCTGTGTGTGTGCGTGTGTGTGCGTGTGTGTGTGTGTGTGTGTGTGTGTGTGTGTGTGTGTGTGTGTGTGTGTGTGTGTGTGTGTGTGTGAGTTTACTCTGACAGCACAGATTGCCTAATGGGTGTGTACTGGAAGTCCTGTGAGATTACACACCTGTGTGATGTCTGGATGTGTGTCTGTCCCCTAACAGAGCTCCCTCTGGACACCTGCAGCAAACATAATTCTCACCAGCCTCTCTGAGATGGTGCAGGTGTGAATCACTGTCTCTCTCCTCCTTGCCATCACTCTCCCCTCGCCTGTGCGATCCTCCAACTCTCCAGAAATAGCCCTTTGGCCGTAAGTCAGGATCTTAGCCCATCTGATCTCCTCATCTAACTCTTTGAAGAGGACATCCATTAAAGAATGAGAGGTGCAGGAGTGCAGGGTGAAAAAATGTGACAGAGACATTCAGAGAAGAGTGACTAACATGGAAAAACACCAGTGAAGGATTTGAAGCCAGAATGCAGCAGCATCATGGGTGACTCCAGTGGGACGGAGGGAACATGGAGAGTTATGAACATGGAAAAGATGTGATGTGAAAGAAAGAGAAGAAAAGAGATGAGTAAGTGTGAATCCTCAACAAAGGCGTCACTCCTCAAGAAATTTCTGTCATCGTTTTTTTTAGATCTATTTTATAATTTTTTTTCCACAAAAGAATATTCCTGTACATGTGCGCACATGGTCTGACCCACACTGTCTGCAGCTTTCTCTCTCTTGAAATCACATCCGTCATCTCCTCTACTGTAGGGAGCTGGAAAACCATCCTTCATCTCAGTGTTTTCATCTTCTGCTGCCTCTTTATTTTCTTTCCTCCTTCTTTTCTCTCTAAAAAAATTAATTTGGATCCTACTCTTGATGAAAACAGTCTCTTGTAGTGTAGTGTAAGTACATCTATTGTACTGAAAGTTAACCACAACAAATTTGTGGTACTAAAAAAAAAAATCAATTTTATGTCACATTCTGTCTCAGCTCGATAATAATTTTGAGACAGATGTTGTACTTTTTATTCCACTACAATTATTTGACAGCAACTGTTACTTTACAAACTGATTAGGTGATTAGATTTTGGGAGTCAAAAGTCAAAGCTTAAAGTCACTGTGACCTCATGTCATCCCATTTTTGGGCATGTGATATCTCAAGAGAACCTTTCAGATTCTTTTTTCAGATTTTGCACAAACATTCACTTGGACAGACAGATGAACGTATTATATTTTGCTGGTCAAAAGGTCAAAGGTCAAGGTCTGTAACCTCATGTCCATGTCATGCATGTGAATGCAATATCTCAGAAACACCATGAGTCTGGACAGACATGGATGGAAACTGCAACTTGACCTAGTTCGAGTTACTTTGTTCATTTTGTCAATAATACTGTACATATGTACTGCGACAATCATTTCCTGTTTTGGCATGAAAGTTGAGAAAATCTCAAAGAACTCTCATGACACCTTGTCAAAGGCCATCTGCTGACAAAGACTGTGTTGAAGCTCTAGAACCAGTTAATAACATGGACATTGTGTTGAGATTATTTCCAAGGTCAAAATATATCATCATCTTCAAAATATATATGTTTTCACTTGCAGAAGACAAAATGCCTCAACCATTGACTCACTGGAAGACAAGCGTACTGCACTGTACTAACACTATCTTCATGGATGTGATGTTTATGTGCAGATGAGTAACAGGAAGAGATTCAGCTCTTCTGTGTGTGGTGTATTCATTGAAAAAGCATGTGTGCCTACTGTGATAACTTTTATTCTCCGTGTGCAGCATTTTTATAGGTATGTAGATTGTCGATGTTGGTTTACTAGTTTGGATGCTGCATGTATGTGGGTTTGTTATCTTCTCCTGCAGATTCATTGAAACAATGCCTGAATGCTCCAAAAAGCTTTATCTCTCAGCAAATGGGACACGGACACACACACACACACACACACACACACACACACCATCCAATTGAGAGAAGTTTGGCCTATAGCAGAGGGGACAGCACCTTAATTAAGATTTGAATGCTCTAAGGATCAGCTCTGTACTGAACCTGAGGTCCCTTATTAGACTCTGGCTGTTAGGTTGACTATAAATAGCCATGCAGTGTTGTTTGTTCTGCAAAATAAATGCACACTCCCTTATATTTTTAATGTTTAGGTAGAGCTGGAGGATTCTCTCTCTCTCTCCCTCTCTCTCTCTCTCTCTCTCTCTCTCTCTCTCTCTCTGTAAAGGAGCAGTCCGGCAGTCTATCTCACCGCGTCTGCCTGCCCACCCTCAAGATTTTGAGCCGTGACGTATTTATTAACGGGAGCACGCAAGTTTTCACACAGGTGCTCCATCTGCTTGCGAGCGCTACTATTTGGGGAGATAAACTGCGCCTTGCTCTTGAGCCGCTGCAGCCGTTTTTTCCGTGAACCTCCTCACTTGTTAACAAGCCAATACCTCTCTACTGCTCAGTCAACCTCTGTCACCGAGAGGGGGAAAAGCACTAGTTTGCTCCCCGCTGTCACTTTGACCTGCAAGTTTGTGAATACAAAGTCATTTGTAAGTTCTTGGACACGAAATAAGGCGTGACATTTAGTCTACAACCGAGGACGAACAAAAGATGCTGGATAGTTGTATGCAAAATGTTCAGTCACTGCTCTTTGGATGCCTGGCGTGTCTCCTGCTGACTTCTGTTGTAAATGCAGACGGTAAGTAAACATTTTAAGCCATTAATGCCACAACTAAATCATTAATTATAAAGTTATTCCGAAACATATCCAAATATTACAGTAGTCTCACTGAACTGGTGATGCTCACTGGTGGAAGCGCGGGAGAACAATTGGCACCTGCCTTGTTATTTTAAGCGTTTTCGTTATCATTTTCAGCCCAAAGGTTTTTCCCTCAAAAATAGTTTTTGTCAAGATAACAGAAATTTTACATATTCATGTAAGTACCTGTACAAAACACAGCCTCTTTACGTCGTACAAACCTGTGCGTAATAGTTTGAGCAGCCAGCGTTGCGCGCAGTCATCTTTACTTTAAGCTTTTACAGAGACAGTTTTCTACGGGTTGTCTCAGTTTCATTACATTTTGTTGAAAAAAGTAACTCCTCAGAATTTAAACATAAAGCACTTTTTCTATGGTGTTTCAGAGCAGCCAATGATGTAACTGAGGTGGTCAGTGTTAATTAACAATCAGTTTACTCAAACTTTACTGCTGAGCTTTTCTAAAGAGACTTGCATGTTAGGCCTACTTGAGTTCCTTTAGTGACTGGAATTATTATTGTTATTATTATTGGACCTTACATTTTATGAGGAAGACACAGTGTGTTTTGATTCAGTGTGTGTCTGCATGTGAAATGACATGTAAAATAAAACAGATTACCTGCTCACAACTTGGTGTCAAAACTATGTGTTTCTTCAATAACCATTCCATTAAATGCCACAAATCCTTAACAATAATAACTACTGCTCAAAAACATTGTGTATGGCTTGAGGAAATTAAAGGACAAATTTAATTTTTGATGAATTTATGGCTCCCGAAGATTAACAAGTGATATCTTGACCCTCAATGTTAACCTGGGGCGACTGTCTTTTGTGAACATATGCATCTATCTTTTTTTCTTATAGGAAACAGAAACAAGAAGTGTGTTTTATTCTGATTGTATTACAGCAAAAAAATAATAATTATACATTTGATTTTATTAGCAGATATTATTACTACACATCCTTCCATTGTCCACACAGGCTAAATCTAAAAAATAGGTTCCTCTCACTCCTTGCTCTCTCTCTCTGTCCTCAGGTCGAGTGTTTGTGTTGGACCTGAGGAACTCCTCCAGCCTGCAGGGCTTCAGAGATGCTGAACAAGCTTGTGCCTCACAACATGCCCACTTGGCATCAGCAGAGGAGCTCCGTCATGCTGTGGTGGAGTGCTTCTTCTCCCCGTGCACCCGTGGGTGGCTTTATGGTGGCACAGTAGGGTAAGAAAATAAGTATTTTTCTTCATTGTTTTATGGGGGCATGAAGGGAGACTTGAGAATTTCTACAGGCGTCAAAGGTCATTTTGGTGTGTGTGCATCTGTGTGTGTGACGCAGGCGGCAGGAGTGGATGAAAGAGAAGGGAAGTAAAGAGAGCGGCGGCGGTTACAGAGGAGAGAGTGGGAAGATAGAAGAGTGACACATTTCAGGGGGGAAAGAGAAAAAGCAGAGAGGAAGAGAGGGAGAAAGACTTCTCTGTTTCTTCCTGGAGGAGGAGGGAATTCTGAGCCGGGGTGTCATGTCGACAACTGCCTCCATTTACACCTCTCATCTCCACGGAAACATGACACACAGCTTATAGCACCCAGAGACAGAAACAGACACACACACAGACAGACGGTCAGAGTTGATTTGGGTCTGCAGGCAGACAGGTCCACTGTTAGTTTGATGATTGACAGCGTGAATGCTTTGTTGTAATTACAGAGGATAATCGAAACTGATTGCAGTCTATGTGCTACAGATAAAGGAATGACAAAGCTGACATACCAATCTTTAAGGTGACAGCATGTTAACGTTTGTTAATTATCCTATTTGATTATAAAAAAAATTGACAAATTGATTTGTTGGCCAAGATGAAAAAAGGAAAAATAGGTTGTTTTTTTTTGGTAAATGTTGGTTTACTGTTTAATAACTCGTAAAATTATTGGTGCTTGGAAAAAAACGTTCCCTAAAAAAAATTTCAAACTAAAAATGTTACGAAACTGTACTGCTTCAAAATGGCAGCTGCCCTGAAAAGGACCAGCGTCTAGTCAAAGGAAAAGTGGACTCTTTTTTTTCCTCTCTGTACGCTTCTTGCTTTTTACATGTTTCTGTGTGGACATCAGCAGTCACACTCACTTACCATGTATACAGTGTATCATCCTTCTACGTCTCTGTCTGTCCAAGTCAGGACCTCCACACCACCTTCCTCTCCGTTTCTGATGACTCAGTCGAGACGTGAAAAAAATCATGCTCAGTGCTGCTACAGTAAATTGAATGGATGTGTAATGTCACATATGTTCTGGTAGAATTGATTATCCATGCATTTAAAATATTATGATAGTGTCTGACACGATGAAAGGTACATTTTATGATCTCTTACTGACTCTAAATTGACTTTTATGCAAAAAACATTGAGAATCCTGAGGTCAGAGAAGAGTGAGTTGGAGGTTACTAAGTAGAAAAGGACCAGAATGGACTGATATAACATGAAACAGCATGTATAAAAACAGCACAATACCAACAGTTGGTCTTTGACTGGCTATTCAGTCATTAGTACACAATGTGTATTTATTGGAATTATGGCCTTATGTGTATTTTCAGCAAACTGTGAAGGGAAAAACAATTTACAGCCTAATGGTCTCCTTCCTATTTGTTACTCTCTTCTTGCTATCTTCAAGTAATTTGATATTTCTCACATTTTCTCCTTCAAATGAATAAAAACACTTAAAAGGGCAGCAATTTGATACAGAACTATATCTACAAGTTTTAGCGCACATATTGATGCTCATCGTGTCCTTATCCTTTACGTCACCTCTGCACTCCTGACACAAATGAGCAGAAAATATCAGGGAATTTTGTGGATATTACAGACTGAACGCAGCACAGTTTAGACTGAAGTGACAGAAATGCTCCATGTAGCACAACTTCAGTCACTTTTTGGTGCCTCAGATGTATAAATGTGTGTTTCATGTATTTCTCTCCATGGTGTGAACTGTGATGTTTTCCACAACATACGTTTTTAGGTTGGTTGCATAATAACAAGTGCGTCTCAGATTGACTAAGCTCCCTTAACAGCTTCCTCTTACCTGTCAATCAAACATTTGCTCCCCTGGTAACCAAACACAATACGGGCAGACTGAATTAACACTTGGTTTCATACACACACGTACATGTACATACATTTGGGTTTTCCGTTTAATAGTTATGTCATGTAAGGTAAAGGATTTGAGAGATGGTTCATCTTTCAGGTGAAATACTCACAGAGGTCAATCTTGTCTCCTCCCTCTCTCACACACAGATGCCTGTTTAATGTTTAAACAGTCTTTGTGTCTCTCTGTTTTCTTGGTGATTTCTGTCTTGCTCCCCGCCTCTCTCTGTCTTTCAGACTTTTGTCCTTATAAGCTGAAGTTAGCGTAGCACAAGCGTGCAGTATGACTCACTGCTATCTTCTCACACTCTCACTGTACCGCCAATCAAATACTTTCTAATTAGTGATGCTTTGATTAGTTTAGTTACACACAGACCCACGCACATGCATGCTCTCAAGTCTGGACCTGTATCTTTTCCATTTAATGATTGCTGGTAACAATATTACCTAATAAAAGTAAAATGTGTCTGCCTTGTGATTGTGAACTCAGTTAAACTTGCTTGATGCTGGGAGCCGTTATGGGAACATGATTTGATTGGCCTGGGAAGTTTGAGCCAGTCTTATCGGGTGTTTTTCGATGACAAATGGACCACTAATGTAAAAATGTGGCAATAAAAATAGATTATTTACTCAGCATTTTTAGCCTCAGCAGCTTGTAGGCGTTGTGCACTTTCCGCATTATTTGGTCCCTGTGGAACAGATATTATATTAAGTCCATGATGATTGTTCTATATGAAGAAACTTAAGGCTCTTTTATGGGAACGTCGATTCCCAAGATGTCCTGGCGTGATAATATTGTGTACGATGCTTACAGCTGCTGATACTGCAGCATGTCTGAGCCATGATGTGTGTTCCTGGACCCTGATGTCACGATGTAATAATATTTGAACAGGCAACATATTAGGCGGTGACAAAGAGAGCACTGTACTGTGATACTGTATATATCTGTGCACAATCACAGTCTCCATATACACAACAAAAAAACAGAGCTGCAGCTTTACATGATATTACTCAGAAGAAACATTATACAGTATCTCTGATATTACTCTCAGTCCCTTCACTTTTATCAGTGGTTTAAAAAACATTCAAATAATGTTTTTTAAGTAAAAGTACCAATATGTTAATGTTTCCATATTTCAAAATAAAAGACCTGCATTCATAATCTGACAGAAGTACAGAAGTATCAGCAAAGTGTTCAACAAGCTATGTAACATGCACCCGTTTGTAAGCAGTATTTTGTTTTTGCAGCTGTGGGAGATGTAGCTGGCTCCTTTCAATATACTGTTTTAGTCCAGTGGTTCCCAACATGTGGGTTAGGTCCCCTCAAAAAGGTCACAAGATAAATCGGAGAGGTCTGGAGATGATCAATAGACGAGGGAAAAAGCTCTGATAAACAAATCTGTATTCCTTTATGTGAAATATAAAAAATGTTATTTAAATGAAACCATCTGAGAAGCTTAGAAGAAATGTCTCTTTGGTGGCGCTGCCAAAACTCTCAGACTTTTCACAACGAAACACTGCTTTTTTGAAAGAGAACCACTGGTTTAATCTTTTTTATTGATTTAGCTCATTTTGTGTGTTTGTTGTGTTACATTTTAATATGAACATTTTCACATTCTAGATATATATAGCAGAAAGTTAATATTTTCCTCTGAAATGTTGTGAAGTATAAAGTACCAAAACATAGAAATATTAAAATACCTTAAAACTGTACTTATCGTAAGTATAAAACTGGAGTAAATTTTCCATGAAGGAGTGTGGTTAAGTACAAGATATCTGGGAGTCTGTTTCTGTGTATATGTGTGTGTGTGTTAAAAGTAAACACACTGGGTTTAATTTTGACTACCGTCAATCCTCAAGTCCCTCAGGAATTCTGAAATGCTTCGCAGCAGGCCAGGCACTCTCACATCACGTTGTAATTAGTGTTAGCCTTTCATTAATTAATACAACTTTATATGTAGATCATTGTATTCTTACCGTCTCTGTGTGTGTCTGTGTATCTGTAGGACGACCGTGTGTAATGTTGTGGGCAGTGCACTGAAAGCAGTGGATGTGAGGATAGAAAATGCCACAGAGGACGCTGCACACCTGGACGCCTTCTGTATCAAAGACAAAGGTCAGTATACAAGATTTTTAATCATTAGATATTATTGTGAGTAATGAATGAGCTTTGTATAGGCGCGCGCGCGCACGCGTGTGTGTGTGTGTGTGTGTGTGTGTGTGTGTGTGTGTGTGTGTGTGTGTGTGTGTGTGTGTGTGTGTGTGATGACTTGATCCATGAATGTACGTATAAAGGAGGTTGGGGGGAGGGGGTGGGTAGTCAGTGGTTGGTTTTTGGATGAGATTAGTGTTGAACGCCACCTAGAAAAGGTCTCTACTCCTTCCTCATAAACAGTAGAGCCACAATACTTTATAGACCACACATCCCGAGGCTGGAACAAACCCTCTGCTGTAGGAGAAATGAACAGTACAGATCCACTTAACGCAGGCAAAAGAAAGTCCACAGCTTCACACTCAGGGTTATGGTTGTGACTGCAGGTATTGGTCATAGTTTTGTTCATGACTGCAGGTTTTTGGCCATGCTGACCCCATTATCAAGGTCTCACACTCCCACAATTGTACTAAATTAATAAAAAAAAATTCACATTTTAGAAGAAAGTTGCATTGAATTTAAAAAGCACCATTCCAGGTATTTTTATCCTGCTAACAACATTTACACACAAACCATAGTTTTACAGTCTTGTAATGTGTTTTTGTGCCTTCAATGCAGAAATATGAAAACAACCTCGTAAACTGACCTATGATTATATTCTATAAAACGTTATTGTTGTATTGAATTTGGACTATTTGATATTGCAGTTATTCAAAGTTAAAGACTAGAATACATTATTATGAGAACATGACAATACAGTACAGCAAATGTGCAGATAACAAAAATATGTTTGTCTGCGTGGAAGAAAATACTTTGATAGATTTGTTTTGGAAAATGTTTGGCAGTAATTTAAAGGGGTATTTGTTAGAAATGGACTCAAGTCTGTAAAAATACCTGAATTTATTAATCATTTACAGAACTGCTACTGTAAATTGAGTAGTGTTTAATTAAATATTAGACCTTCAGTCTGATATTCCTTGCTTAATATTACAATAAAATAACAGTTGAACACATTTTTTGTGATAATAAATAAGAGACTGATAACTAAACTCAAACCTAAGGATATATTGTGTAGCTGTCAAAGTTGAGCAGGAGGAAGGACCTTAGAAAAACTTTACTCACAAAAGGGAGTGAGTCCAGGACACAATGAGAAGTTCACCTCTGCAGTGTAGAGACAGAGACACAGGGAACAAACTTAACTTAAAACAGGCCCACAGACCAAATCCATGACAATATCAGCTTTAAGTCTTAACACAATGTTACTATTTATTATATAAATGTATACATTTTCCATTAATCCTGCAGCTTCATGTCCTGGGAGTCATTCTCATTTATGTTGTTTAAAAATGGGATACTGCTGCAGTAAAGCTGAAGAACAATGAATCGTGTTTAGTGACGACACTGTGCATTATTAAACATGGATTGAACTATCTTTAAATAATAGAATTTAAGACATTTTAATTCTATTTATTTTAGATGACACGCATCACTTTGTTTGTTGTTGACAGGTGTGCCGTGTGGAGACCCTCCATCCTTCCCTAATGCACGTCTGCATGGCCACGCAGGGTTTGAGATGGGAGATGAGCTGCTGTACACATGTGTCCCCGGCTATGTGATGCCCAGCGGAGACACCGCCTTCAGCCTGATGTGCGACAGCTGTGGGGAGTGGTATGGACAGGTGCAGAATTGTGTCAAAGGTACAGATGTGTTCAAAACATGTTGAAAAGCAGGGCGGAAATAGAAAGAGGCGGAAAGAGACAGCTCCTCCTTTTGCTCATCTGCTTCAAAGCTTTAACCCGGACAGGAGACCAGACTGCGGTCAACCTCCTCTCTTCCTTGCTTGTTAGCTGTCTGTGTTGTCTGGTGACTGGTGCTTGATTCTTGGCTTCTGGAAAACAGAGTCTCAGTTGTGAGTTGGGTTGAAAATGGCTGCAACGACACCCTAGTGTGACATGCCATCATGTGGCCCAGTTCATAGCGGAGGGAGGAAGAGTCTATGAAGGCAAAATGCCAGGCCTGTGTGGACGGTTAGGTAACAGAGTCATAGTCATGTTTGTGCTCTGAGGTATTGGATAAATCTGAGGAGTCACAAGATGATTTAAAGACAAAAAATAGATTCCTGTTCCACAAAATGACATTTACTTTATTCTAACTTTGCTAGTTTTGTGTGATAATGCAGAATATTTTCATATAATTATCACCAAAAAAAAAATAATCCAAAAAGCTGACGAACCACTGCTAACCTATATCCTCATAAACATAATGTAAACATCATCACTGCAAACGCCTTGTTTGATTTGTTTTCGTTCAGTTGTATATTCATGAATGCAGAGTTGACGTGGCTTCGTGTTTTGATCAAATATATATTTCCTCTTTGTATTTCGGCAGATGAGACTGAGAGTCACGTCGACTACGAGGACAAGTTCACAGATTCCTATGGACAGACGAAGCTCCACAATGAAAGACCAGAGGAGGCTCATGGCGAGGTGTACGAGGAGGTGTATGGAGCTGCACACGCAGATGGGAAGAGGAGTCAGGAGCAGCAAGAGACTACTTTCAGTATCAAAGTAGAAGAAGAGCATCAAGGACAGCATGAAGTGGAAGAAAGGGTCACTGATCATGGTAGAAAATTTGACGGATCTGTAGAAGGACAACAAATTGAGGAAAGGGCTGTTGAGGACTTCATAGGTCATCCGGGGGGGGAGCAGGTGAGGAGGGAGGAAGTCAAGACTGATGGAGCTGCAGCCACAGAAGCGCCTGTCTCTCTTCTCTCCCCAAAACACCTGTTCTGGTTCCCCTCCGAGAACTTCCAGGAGGAGGGAAACCCCGTCTCCACCAACCCAGTCACACGGACGACACAGAAAGCCTCTGGCGCCCAATCTGAGGAGAGCAAAGAGCACGAGAGCCAAGAGACACACCACCAACATCCTGTCGGTGCTGATGCTCACGATCACGAGCGAGATAGCTACGACGACCATGATAACGATGACCAAGACGATCACGACAACAACCGCCATGATGACCAGGGCATCCATGAAGACAGCCACTATGATGATCAAGATGACGGTGATGAAGACCCTGATGATGATGTGAAGCATCCAGCTCAGCATGATAATCTGCACAGACAGGAACACCACGAAAACCACGATGATCGTGATGACCATTACGACATGGGCGAACATGAAGGGGACCGAGATCGTGTTCGCTACGGCAGTCAGGATTACGATGATCGTCACGATACTTACAATGAGCACGAAAGCTATGAGGAGCATGAAGATGTGACCGATGATCACGATGATGAAGAACATCCTGATGGCTCTGAGGAACATCCAGATCCTGACGAACATGATGACGGCGAGGAGCATTATGACCTGGATGAAAATGACAACAACAGCCATTACACTGACGGTGATGATCACGATGATCACGATGATCACGAAGATCACGAACACAAAGACGATGAGAGCTACGATGATCATGATGGCCATGAAGGCGATGACGGTCACCAACATGTCATCTTCTCTATAGCAACCGAAGAGCATCAAAACGTCACCCAGAGAGGAGGAGGAGGAGGAGGAAAGGCCACCACAGATGAGACCTGGCTGGATGGCTACCCTGTTTCTCAAGAAGAAACAGAAAACAGTGACTCCACAACAGAGAGGGTGAGACCAGAGGAGAGCGAGAGGGGGAGTGTTGTCAAGACAACAGACAGACCCAATGAGGTGGAAGTTCGTAGACCTGGTCCTTACACCAGCTCACCAGAGGAGCGCGAGTCTCCCACCTCGGGGCCTGAATTAGACCAAGGTGGAGTGGATGACGTGTGGCCTGGCTTCAACCAGACCCATGTTCCCTCTCCTGACCGTTTAGAGCCCTCAGACTCCCCCTCATACTCCGACACCCTGGACTACGACACACAACAGGCAGCTCCCACCCACTCCTGGCTGGGTGACCTCACCGAGCACCCCTTCCTGGATCATGGCCCAGCTCCTCCGGTGCACGACGACGACGACGTCTTCGCCGGAGGGATGGAGGAGCACATTGAACACAACCTGTCCGGTGAGACTGGCGAGAGGGGTGAGGCAGAAGGGGAGATGGGGGAGACAATCTGTGCGGGTGAGGACTGCCCGCCCCGTCCGCCGAGCTCCTCCGGCCGTGGTCCCACCGTGGCAGCCATAATTGTGGCAATGTGTGCTGTCGCCATAGCGGTCATCGTCGGGGTGTGGTGTTACCGACGGCAACAGCAGAAGAGTTCAGTGTACGAGATGAATGGGAAGGGCCAAAGTCAGACCAGGCAGGGCCAACAGATAGAGATGCAGCAAAAAGTGTAGGAACAAGAGAAAAGGAGAAGGACACTGACGTAGGGCAGAGACATTTATGAGGAATGAGAAGATTCAGATGAATTTGGGAGGAAATGACAGCTCCTCATCTTGTTAGAAACTACTGCATATTTGAAGATTTTGAATAGGTATGAACAAATAACTTGCTACAGTTCTGCTTTATGGGCAAAACCTTGCAGACCGAGCAGACAATATCCATAAGACCTGATGCCTAACAAACAAGATGGTAACAATTCTCCCAACTATCGATCCCAAGGAAATCCACCCATCTTCGTTATACCTATCCATTATTTTCAAAGCTTTGGCATCTAGCTGGACACATAAAGGGGCTGTGCATGGGCTGGACTCAACTCCAGGAACTGAAAAAAGGAGATTATAAATGACCATGTAGGAAAACCACAACACAAGGCCTGCCTGCTTGAATATATGAACTGAGACTTCAACCTTCAAAGCTCGAGGACATTGTGGTAATGATTTTTCTGTTACCTTGCTGTCGTTTTTGTTGACTTCATTGAGTGCTCTTTTCATTGTTGATGTTAATTGGTCTGGATTTATCAATCTCAATCTTCCTTTCTGTTTATTATGTTTATAAAAACTACAATCCACTTGTTCCTGCACGACAAGAGGGCTGAAGGTCAGATCATTTCAGACCATCACAGCATTTGGACAGCTAGTCCCAAATGAAAGGAGGATGATGGTGGTTAGACCAGATGAGAGAGTGGGATCATAGGTATGAAGAGACCTGAGAGAGGACAGAGAAGGCAAAAGAGGCCATGGAAAGGTGTAAATAAGAGTTACAGTATGACAGGAGAGACATTTTAAGACTTTCCTGCCTCTGTTGGTTTTGACAATTGGCTCCTGCGACATGTAGAGGCATCCAGACTGCAGATTCAGCCCTGTGTATGTGTGTGATAGAGGGATTGAGAGAGAGAGAGAGAGAGAGAGAGAGAGAGAGAGAGAGGGTGTGTGTGTGTGTGTGTGTGTGTGTGTGTGTGTGTGTGTGTGTGTCTCAGGTCTGTGCAATTCACCGGTCAGCGGTACATTTTGTTTGAAGTTTCCAACTGAGGAACCAGAGCAGATGCTGACGGCATTCAAACCAACCAGAGAGAAAATATTGCTGTGCTGCCATGGCAACAGAGAAAAACAACCTAAAATGTTATAGTTTCAACTCAAAAAGGTTTGTGATATTTTAACTGCTGCAGGTGTTTTTACAGGAATGTTTAATGAAAAAGGTATTTAGATTTCTAAAGGTCCAAATTTGGGCTGGACCACAAACCCTAAAACATAGATAATGATTATATACATAAATGCATACTGATAAATGTAATAGTTGATATTTTTAATATCAGTTGGTGGCATTTCCTCTTTTTGTCCTGATTGATTACAGTACGAGTCTTTCTGGACTGGACTGACGAATGGCATGTCTGCACCCATATATCATTCTGATAGGGGGGTAAAACTTGTCTCCGTTGTTTGTATTTCTTTAAGCCATTCACAGTTGTCTTGGGCTGCGCTAAACCCAGGATGCAGAGAAGGTGCCGAATAGTGTCGACGTGGGAACTTGTTTTGGTGGAACATTTGCTCATGTAGAGGCCTCAAATTGAAATGGCTGAATCCCTGCAAAAGATTAAAAAAAAAAGGGACGTGTAGGTTGTTGATGTTGTTTCCTGTTGTGATGGGGATTTTGAAAAGATATAGAGGAAGGGGAGGAGAACGTCGGCTGAATCAGTCAGCCAGTGCCAGGTTTATACCACGCTCTTCATCCGGTGAATCAGACGAAGCAGTCAAGAGATGAGTCAATTCAGGTTGGTCAGAAATTCATAATCTGTATAAAGCCATAGATAAAAAGGTAATAAAGCTATTTACAATGTACTGTAGCTCCGAGTGACTCTGTGATATTTACTTGCCATCCTTTCCATCATACTGTGCCAGATATTCAAAAATAACGGTTTGAAATAGAAACTTCCATAAAAGAATGTAAATAAATACAAATAAACATGAGAGGGTTTAGAGTAAGTCACTGTGGTGATGTAGGAAAATAAACAACATAGAAACTGCTTTACATGTAATTATTGTCAACAGTGAGTGGTGGTTAACAAGCAAGGCACTTTATAGTGTATTCAATAACAATTCGATTTTTTTTTTTTTTCTCATACTGTTTCCAAAGCAACCTCCAGAGTTTTTATCAAATTTATGAAAAGCATTTTATTTGTATTACTTTTAAATCTGGTGTGAAATCAATTCACATAGCTACAAATATTGAATCAATCTCCATTTCCATAAGTTGCTGCCTGAAACTGAATTTACACTAATGTAGCGAGGAGGATTGGAGTCTGAAGTCTCTTTATGTTTCTGTAAATATGAATTTATGGCTGAACTAACTTGCTGTACATACTGTAGCATTACTTAAGACTTGTGGTCCTTCACTAAACGAGTCACACGCAGTTGTCATTCGACATTACCCCTCATGTCTCACACAGCTCATCTCTACAAAAACCAACTCTGCTGCCTTTTACTTCACCTGCTCTTACACACTGCTGTTTACAAACACGCACTGTAGCCTACTCACAGAAGTATAAATGAAGACAACACTCTAAATAATCAAGCAACAATCTTTCTGGTCACACACCAGGTTTGTCACATGATCCACACTTGAAGACTGATCATCATGATAATAAAGAATGTAAAAAAAAATACAAAGATTACATTTTGTTTGGGATTATGAGTCAGGGCAACATAGAAAAAAAATATGAAATTGCTGACTGTGCCCCATTTGTGCTTCTTTTTCATCTCAAACAGCCTGATGTGTTTGACGTCAGGATGGAACCTGTACTGTATACGTGTTCTCCAAGTCACAATAAAGTTCTTAACATGTGGTTTTAACACTGGTTCCTATTTTTAATAGACATAGTGCCTAATGTTACAGATCTCAAACTGCACTCCTTTGTTCATTGTTTACCAGTCATTGTGTAAGTGGCTGACTAATCACATCTTAAGGTGTGACTTTGCCCTCTGACCTTGACTCCTGACAATCCGCCTGGCAGGAAAACATTCAACAAAAGCCACCTTTTTCTTCACTGACCAAAAGAAGAAGACAGAGGAAGTGTATAGATGGAGTATAGACGAGGGTGAGGAAAAGTAATAAAAGCAACAGGTAAATTGAGGTAGGAGAGGAGGTGAGCACCGAGTCGGAGACGCACGGTAATCCAGAGGGAATGTTCCCCGGTGGGTTTTTAACACCTCTGTGTGACAAACTGCACAGAGACTCGATGTTCAAACATTATTAAACAACTCGGTGTTTTCTCTGGATGTCTCCAGTCAAAAATCAGTGGACTGAAACAGAGGTTTACCTGATTAATTAATCCTTAAATTTAGTCAGATGCTAAAATAGTAACTCCAGCTTCAAAATTGTGATGATTTACTGTTTGTTTTTGTCACATTTGATAAAGAAATAACTTTTGGTCCTGAATTGTTGGTGGGATATTTCAGTTTTCTTTTCATGGCAAAAACAATTAATATATTTGTTAAGCGAGATATATAGTTCAAATGAAGTTGCAGCTAAGAACTGCAAGGTGTTGCACACTATAAAGATTTCTTGATCTGATTTTTGGAAAGTTATTTTATTGTCAAAAACTTCTAAACAATAACAGATGATTCACAGTGGAGGAATAAATTCATAAAACAGTGAGTAAAAATACTTCTCTCTTCGTTATTATTGTCTTTAAATCATTTAGCCACTGTGCTGTAAGTCCCCACCACTGAACTGGATATCTAGTGCACAAAACAGGAAATGTAAAAAAATATTCGGGACATGGAGCTGCAGGTAAAAACAAAGTGATCAATCAGAGACTCTTGAACACCCAATAAATACAACCTCTGGGGGAGTGTTTTCTTGTATGTGTTTGTTTTTCAGTGTTTCGGCAGAGTTTCCAACGTGGGCTATTCATCCTTGTCCAGGAACTCATCTATAAACTGCACCACCTCCCCCTGTGGACACACATATGAAAAGAGAATGAAGCAGAGGCAACTCAAGAGGGTCTGTTTTGTCTGAGAGTTGATAACCATAAATCCTCCGACTCACAGTTCAGTCTGTCATTTCTCATGTTGTGCATTACGAAAGAGCTTACAGTCGGGAACTGAAAGGTATTCACCACGTACAGCATGTAATCCTGGTTTATGGTAGCCCTGATGGCCACACTCCTTGAGCTGCTTTGTAATAACTTAAAAGAAATGCTATGTCATACTGCCACCTCATGTCTGTCTGTGATACTGCAGCCTGATAAACACAGGGTACATTGTACCGCAGGGCATCATGTGACCAGAATGAAGAATCCAGGATTTTTCCATAAATTATACAGGGACAGAGCCAGCGAGAGACGCAAACTGCCCAATCCAAGCGGTAACCCATTTCATGGGAGTCATGCAGGTCTATTTTTAACGGTAGGCTGTTTCTTGTGTTCCCTTCACTTGACCAAAGATGTCAAATCCGTGATGCACACACCTCGTCATCACTCGCCAAGTGCTGTTTGGAGAACTCCAACATCTGTAGCTGCATGGTGGTCTGATTGTAGTACCGCACTGCCTCCTGGAGAAAACACACACACAGGACAGTTCAACATCATTACGTGTTGCAGTGAATCAAAGACAAAATCAGTGCTAAATCTGTCTGAAATGTAGTAAACCTGAAAGTTTTCTGGAAGCTTATATATGTGCTTGAGGTAGAGCAATGAGAAAAATATTTTAAAGAAACAGTTGCACATTTTTGGAAAAACAAATATTTATCTTTTGGAAGGAAGTTACATAAAACAACAGATAGCACTCTCGTATCGGCCCACTAAATGTAAAACTGCAACCAGCAGCAGATTCATCTCAGTTTACCTTAAAATAACAACTGGAAACAGGAGAAAAGAGTCTGGCCTGGGTCTATCTTAGGGGGACAAAATGAACAGATGTAATCAGTTGAGCGTTTATTTGGTGCAGATACCTATGTTCAGCGAAACCAGCTGCTGGCTGTAGATTCACATTTGCTGCACTGACATGAGTGTGTTATTCTCTTGTGATCTTCTCATCTAACTCAAGGAAAGTTATGGGCAGAAATATGAGTCACCAGTAACTGAATTTTAATCTTTTATATTTGAATGGCTAAACTTGAATAATTGCATTAAAATATTAATTTGAATCATATAATTTGAATTTGTACTATTTAATTTGAATAATTTCATTGAAAAACTGAAATTCAGGTTAAGAATAATACATTCAATTTGAAATCATGCTCTTCAGACTTTTTTTTTTTTAATGCAAATATTCAAGTTAATTGTACAAATGTAACTTATGTTCAAATTCATTTTAATGCAATTATTCAAATTAAGCAATTTAAAATCAAATATAAATGATTCTGTTATAAAGTAACACATATGTCTGCCCATACAATTTTTCCCAAAATGTCAAAATATTATTTTACAGTACTTTAAGAAATGAAAAAAAGTAACACAAAAAACGCTCCTTCAGAAAGAAGAACAGTTGGATTTAGAAGCATTTATCTTGGGAGTCAATGGTAACTAAATAATTGCTTTTGACATAAACTACCTTAAAAACATTTTTCTTGTGTGTTTTCTTGTGTGTGCTTCAGTTTAGTGCATAAGGTGTGTAATCATTTATATCACTCACTGATCTGGGGAAGAAGTCCTCTTCTATCAGCCCCCATTGGCTCTTGTGGAACTTGTAATAAGCCACGTTGTTCTTCATGACTTCATCGCTGGGGTCAAACAGCATGTAGCTGGCTGCACATGGGACTGCGTTCTTCAGGTCATTCACTGAAAACATGACAGGGAACAACTTAATCCAGGGATTTCTTCGTAAAAGTCACACACAAACACAATGGACCTGAGAAGAAGAGCGCTTCAGTCGAAGGTGCACATAGATGAATAACTGCAAGCTACTCACGTTTGTAATAGGCGAACTGTAGGTAGTGGTACATGGTGGCCACAAACTTCTCAACGACAAAACCTCCGACAACAGGTGTCAGGTCACTTTCACAGCTCACCTTCCTCTCAAGGACTTCTATGTAGTGATCTGAAAAGTAAAGAAATCATAGTCCGACATGAAACTCCTCTTAAACTCTGAAGAGTTTGCAAAAAAAAAATAGTCTAATAAAAACAGAATAAATTCATTCGTGCATTTAGAAAAGGGCAGAGCAAGGAGGAATTCCATAACCATAAATACAGATGACACAGACATGAACTGACCGGCTATGGACGGGTAGAAGTCTTTAAAGTCTTTGACGTCCCTTGGGCCCTCGGATGCAGCCAGACACTCATCATAGACCTTGAAGAAGTCCCTCAGTGCCAGCTCCATGTCTGACACCGACGTGCGGAAGTTTTCTCCATTGTATGCCCTCACTGCCCGCACAAACAAGGTCTGGAACAAAATGACAGAAAGCATACTCATTAAATATAGTGTATCATGTGGTCAAGCCACATCATTAGGGAACACTGTCTAATAGAGTTCGGTGATACTTTAATCTTTTTTTTTTATTGCTGTGACAGTTTACGATATCAAAGAATTTTTTTTTTTACGACATGTTAAGGTAATGTTTGCAGACAATGTATAAAGGGACAAGTTTAAATTTATTAGTCATTGCAACAATTATACTGAACAACATAAAAATACTTTGAGACTTTTGTCCCTGCGTTTCCTGTTTGTATCTACACTATATACGCATGTTAAAATCCAGGTCAAATAAAATACTGCTGAGACAAAACACAATAAACTTCAACTAATTGTATTTTGTAGTGTAAAAGGACAACAGAAGAAATTAAATCTTTATGATATCAACCTGCTTATTTTGCTGGAGCCACTGAAACCCTGACAAGGATGCCTGAAGGTCCCAGATCAGCAGTGGGAAGCTCGTAATGTGGGATAGGCCCGTTTGGCCCGCCAACCACATTGGCACCCCCACAGAGCCAATTATAAGATGAGTTGTGTGCAGTGCTTGAAGTGGAAAGAAATAAGAGCCAGTACTCCTCTCATTCACATGCTAACCTGTGTATTGGCCGTTACCATTCATTCAGGATTTCTACACTGAATATAAGACACTATATAAAAGGGGTTGGTGTTCAGAAATAAAGGCGTTTCATCAAGGGGACACCATTTCAAATGTTACAGTAACAAAAGTAGTCCAAAAACGAGTAGGCACGTGGCTGGGCCGTACATGAAACACTGGAGGGCTTTTATTTTGAAACGCATACAGGAAGCACCGGCAACTGGTGATAAGAAACTGTAAAGGTTTTTATTTTCTGATCACTTTTTGATTGTAGCATAAATTCAGCAAGCACCAGACATTTGTAGAAGACCAAACAACATTGTTATTTATAATGAATAAGATGTTTACAGTTTGTTCTAGGGTTAAACTGAATTGTTAGGTGTTTTTTTTATTTTTATGTTAACGTTACAGCAACGTGCTCCTCGCTGCTAGCTCGAATGGTAACTTCCTAGCTCCTGGCCTGCATTTAGTGCTGGTTGGGAAGAATTTGACTTTGGCTGTATCATGGTCGGACTCTGTTCCTGTTGTCTTTGAGCCCGTTCGGAGCCACATTAACATAACTGTGATATTATTGTAACTTTACAGACTGGCCACCCACAGAGAATAGCAGGACAGAGCGGAAACAGGCGATAGCGCCCCCTTGTGTTACGTAGTTTATTTATTTAGGGCCGCTGTGAATCAAGCGCAAGAAAAAGTTCCCAGTTCACCCAAGAGTGAAATGCAGTAACGCTGGCGAGTAATGGCTCACTTGTACTACTGGTTGTGTATGTGTGTGTTTACAAAGACACATCACTAAAATGTATGCAGCCTCCCCTTGTGTACAAGTCTGCAGAGATCAGGAAGGATCCAAACTACAGAGCCTCTGACTGTGTTTCGTGTCTTTACCTCGTAGGATTTGGTCTCCAGGTCTTTGAGGTGTTCTTCGGCTCCAGGCAGACTCTTGTAGTAGGCCATGTTCCTCTTCATCATCTCATCGTCTGGGTGTTTGAGCAGAAAGGTGTGAGCAGCAGACACCGCCTTGGCCAGGTTGTCAGACTGGGACACAACACAAACACACGTTTATGAATGGCTATTTTTTTTTTTTGTGCTGGTCAATTAAGGAAAAGAAGTGGTAAAACTACACTACAGCTCCTAAAATACTCCGTAGTTACCAGAGATCTGATACATTGTGAGTAAATAACTCCTGAACCTGGGACTAGATTGTGGAAAATTTGAAATGAATGTTTCACTGTGTAAATCATTCAGCTTCTACTTTTTAGCAATTGATCAATCATCAGGTGTTTCCTTTTTTGTCTGGCCCTCATGACCTCAGTAATCTGTTAACACTGTTAAGTAGAACAATTCAAATCACAAATTCCCTCTTACTGTGTTATATGAATGTCTTAACTCAACAGATCAGTAAACAATTGTTGCTGTGCCATTATCTGAGGAATAATATTGTATTATGATTAAACTATATGCTAAGGACCAGCCATGGTTTAACGTGTCAGTGAAAAATCTCCCACAGAGGTCAAATTGGATGTCATCTGATGAGTGTGAATCCATATGATTAAGATAATTCCCATCCGAATGAAACCATTCAGTGACCTCTGGATCTTCATACTGGATGAGGTCATCAGGATAGAAATGCTTAAATCATAGATAAAGGTGATCATTCAAAATACCTTTGTAATAGGCCTCCCTGAAATTACAGCTAACAAATTACAACACAGATATTTAGTATGCAAGGAGTTTAAAAATACTATTTTGTAGTTGTGTACTAATGGACCAAAAAAAACGTTCCAGGTGAATGAACCTCACCTGTATGGAAGCATCTGCATCTGCATTTGTTTTGTTTGTCGTCTTATTAACAGTATTCAAACATGTCCCTTCGATTGCTGCATCTCTTTATGTAGTTATCCGTGTTTTAAATTTACCATAACCCAACCTTTACCCTGAGTTTTCAACCCTGAATTAACTGTCACAACACACCAGAATCCTGAGTCTAAGCTTGTAGACGTCATGAGGAGTACGATGTGTTTCTCTCTTGTTCTGGATTTTACTTCTGAATAGGAGGGACAAGACATCACAAGCATGAACTAGTAAAAATTCAGGATCTCGTTTTTTCTTACACAACAGACCCCCTGTGCATCCGTGTCACCTATAAAGTGACGTCAGAGTGCAATTCAAGGAAAGATGAACTGAGTAAAACTATCATCTTATATGGATAATCATAAAGTAAACAGAGATGTAAACCATAGATTCAAATCGTACTGGTCTGGACTACACGTATATTTAGCTTACTTTGAAGTAGGCATACTGAAGGTATTTGTACGGCTCTCTCCGATCAAATTCATCTATGGTGTCCCGGCTGGGCATGGTCTGTCTGAAAGCAGGTAGCCCCTGTTTGCAGCGCTTCAGGCACTGCGCCCTCTTCATAACGTTTCCAAACGCCCGCAGCTCTGGGAACTCCGCAAACTTCTGCTCGTCGTCCAGCCGGACGGAGCTGCAGTTGAGGTTGCAGAAGGCCTCACTGTCCCGCAACAGCCGGTAGAGTCTCAGAGACACCTCCATGTACTCCACCGTCTCCGTCCACTTCTCCCCGGTGTACTGATCCAGTGCGTATTTGTAAGCGGACTCCAGAGGCATCAGCTCCTGTCTGGGGAAACTCCTGAAGCTGTATTTTTCATACTGAGAGTTCACCACAGATATTGAAAACGCGAGTAGTAACGCAGAGAAGACCTTTGAAGAAGTGGAGGGTGCCATTTTTTTGGAGTCTAGTAAATGGTGGAGAGGCTGGCTGGGATGATCCCAGACCGTCGGCGTGCGTTGGTCTCTAGGACCGCCTCAAGTTCCACCACGTATCCGGACAAAGTTTCCCCTCCCCCGGGCGCAGGGCAGGATCAGTCGCTTCGGCGAGCTGCTGGAGCAGCTCCTCCCACTAAATCACAAAAGTAAATCACTGCTGTTGTTCTGTTTTTATAGCACCACGAAAAGCCCTACAGAAGTTAGACCTTCATACTTTAACACAGCTGAGTGAGAGATTAATGTGGACTGCCTTCTAGCTATGGATTAAGGATATTTTACCATGTGATTTAATCTTATTAGACGCGTTATTGTACTGCTTTTTAAAGTTTAAACCTGTCTCTCCCTGGCCACTAATTAGACCCCTGGTGAGAGTGTCCCTCCCACTGCCACGTAGAAACATTCCTGCCTGGTCTGCCCCCTTCCAAAGGCCTGGGTACCACCACAGCTGTATTCATGCGTAACATAAAATGCAAACTTTACGTGTCCTGCGCGTTGTTGCAATTTAAGTGTAATTCAGATGCGTAGCCAGATGTGCGCATTATTCTTATTTAAATGGGACCAGCGGGGATGTGTCTGCAGCTGCGTGAAGACCCTTACGTTACCACGTTGACACATCTTGGAGGGAGGGCTGCACTGCGCAAGAGCAATACGTGGTGCCCAAACTATCCCATTCAATCGTAAAGTACGTCAAGCCAGCAGGAAAGAAGTCGAAAAAGACAGGAAATACACGTTGAAATTTCAAAATAGAAGCACAGCTGGTTACTCTAGCGTTGTTTGTATTTGTTTATGTATCATACAGACATCGGTTCATATATTGTAGCCATATAAATTTGCGTTTTTATTAACAAAACATATAATTTAGGCCATCAGTTGAGGGTTTATGTGTGAAGTTAAACCGGATGTGGTGCGAGCTGTCTCCGACTTGACACGTGATCATTGCTACGGTGGGACCAGGGGCAGGACTTTCTATCCAAGTCGGAGTAAAAGGAAACCACAGTACCAGGGAGCAGGGAGTCAGCGTACACATATACAGGCCAGAGCCATAGTTATCTCCATCGTCTGAAAGTTTGTCGGCGATGAAAATGATCGTGTGCGTGCAGGGGGTGTTGTATTTGTCAATTTTAGTGACGTTCGCCGCTTGCAACGCTCCTCCGGTACCGTTAGACGACATCTTCATTGAGAAAACTTTCGTCCCGGAGCAGTGTGTGCGCGCAGTCAAAGTAGGGGACTATGTCAGGTATCACTACATTGGCACGTTTCCGGACGGCAAGAAGTTCGATTCCAGGTGAGTAACGCACACTGGGATTATTTGTATTCGCTCCGTGCAGTGCAGACCGGCTGCACGGTGCCAACAGCGTGCGTGATGCGTAAAAGTGCGCGTTTATTGGTTCGTCCTTCTGAGCCACGCAGGCAGGCAGGCAGGCAGACTGAGCTCTGGAGCTCCCAAACATTTTCACGACCAAATAGGGACTTATACATAGCATCTCAGCTCTCAGATGGAGAGTTTAGTCATTAAACGACACTTTACAGATAAACATTAATCACACGGAATCATGTGGACCTCGGCGTTATGCTTAAACTTTCTGAAGGTCCCTGGACTCCACTTAAAAAAAATTCCCCTCGGGGATTAATAAAGTATATACCTACCTACCTACCTACCTTAACACCACTGACTTGATGAATAGTGGTAACATGCAAAGTGATCCCCAGGCCAGGCCCCAAGACACCTAAGGGTCCCAAATTCACTGCATGTTTATTTTGTGATTATTTACATTTGAATTAAATTCACTTTACCACAATCTACAATTATTTCTGTTCTTCCTTGGGTTGCAATTGCATTGTAATGGTCACTCATGCCTTTATGATGTATCTTAAGAACTAATAAACTGTTATGAAGCAGAAATATAAATCTGTCACCCACAGTTTGGCCTGAGTGACTTTTTTTTGAGAGCCTTTCTAATGCAAATAAAATGATAATAATTTGAAAATATGCACGTGTCACATGAATACTAGTTTCTTTAGTCTCTTGTAAAAATACGTTTTCACTGGTAAAACCCTTGCATCAGAGCCTCAAAGGAACTGGGCTCCTTTTAGGGTATAACTAAAGTTGTAGTCAAAGCCAACAAATAAATTAATCAATTTTTAGACATTAACAACCTCACAGGTAGTATTAGCAGAAATGTATTTTTGTCTGTTTTTCAGTTATGACCGTGGCAGCACCTACAACGTGTTTGTTGGCAAGAAGCAGCTGATTAAGGGGATGGACAAAGCTCTGGTGGGGATGTGTGTCAATGAGAGAAGTCTCGTCAAGATCCCACCTCATCTCGCCTATGGAGAACAAGGATACGGTGTGTATGTTTGAATGTGTCAGACCCATATGAGCACATCCCTCTGTCCCATCACTCAACTAACTAACTCAATGAGAATAAAACATTTAGTATCCCTACAAAGTCCACGGACAGACTGGTGTTTATTCCTCAGTGTAGTTACTATAAATACACAGATGAGTGAGCACATGAGAAGTTGGTCAGCTGGCAGAAGCACAAGGGATAAAAACTATAGTCTCTGAAGAGAGCACTGTTTTGTGTTGAAGCAAAAAGGATGTGGGCTGCTCCTAGGCGTCCATGTTGAATGACGTCAGAGGGACATCACAGACCAGGAAGCAGATCAGAGTAAGCTGCTTTGGATCCAGATTTCCAACTGTTGGTAGCTGCGGTGCAAATGTTAATGCATCAACTGCAAGCAAACCTTCTACATGTTGATGTGAGGTTTAAGTACTGTTCAGAAAATGTTAATATCGTTGCATTTGATTGGAGTAATGAAAGGGAAAATGTTGAGGCATTGTTTCATTTGTGTGAGTATGCATGAAATATTTAGATAATGAGAGAGAGAGAGAGAGAGAGAGAGAGAGAGAGAGAGAGAGAGAGAGAGAGAGAGAGAGAGAGAAAAGAGGGGGCATGTGCAGACAGGTAAGAGATGAGGCTTTTCCTCTACCACAGGTCTGTCTTAGAGGGATCACAATGGAAAAAAGTAGAACTTATAGAAGTGAAACGGAAAGAGTTTTCAAACAGGTGGAAAGAGATTTACACCAGAAAGAAACTGCCACCTCATCAGCAGTGAAGGTTTAATGGCTACCACACAGACCCTGCTCTGCCCCTCCTCTTCAGATTCTCCATTTTATCTCCATCTTATGTTCTTGCTACATAATAAAGCAAACTGAGTTAGGAGAAATATAGGACTCTTTTTGGCACAAATTTAACTGTATCACGATATTCAATATTCACCTATAAACTGATATTTGCTGCATTAATCAAACAAAATCAGAAAGTTAACCAAGTAGCCAACAATTAGATAAACTGTTTGCAAAAACAGGTGAAAGATATCGGCAGTGAAAAGATAAATAATTATTGTTTGCTCAGTTTAAAGATCTTGACACAGATTTTAGGTCGTATTTTCCTGCACGTGTGACACAAACAGGAGTATTTCACATGGGAGGTTATAAAGTAGTGTTTGTTGTTCTCCTCTACAGGCGACATCATCCCTGCTGACTCCATCCTCCACTTTGACGTTCTGTTGCTTGACGTGTGGAACCCAGAGGACGGCGTCCAGTTGAACACATACCACACGCCCTCCATCTGCTCCAGAAAGGTGGAGGTGTCTGACTACGTCCGCTACCACTACAATGGCACCCTGCTGGACGGGACCCTCTTTGATTCCAGGTTTGTTCTGTATGACAACTCATTCACACAAACTGACACACAAAAATGCACATGCATTCATGTAGTATCTGTTGTCCACTCGTTGCTGTAGTCACACCCGCATGCGGACCTATGACACCTACGTCGGGATTGGCTGGCTGATCGCTGGTATGGACCAGGGCCTTCTGGGAATGTGTGTTGGAGAGAGACGCATCATCACTATGCCCCCATCACTTGGATATGGAGAGAATGGAGATGGTGAGTGTTTACATTTGCATTATGATTAGTTGTTTCCAGGAGTCTTATTGTTTATTTAGACTCGACAACAATAAACCGTAAGCCAGAGCACCCGCAGAAAACCCTCGCAGACATAGAGATGTTTAAGATGTTTCTGAAATGGTTTTCCACAAAAACACAACACTGCTGAACACCAGATGTCTCATACTTCACTGTAAAATCCAATCTCGGTCTATGTGCACTGGAGGCTTCAAGTTTCCACATCATACATGTGGAAGGTGAATTGGACCAGGTTGAGTTTCCAAAAGGATTCTTTTAAAATCAGATTTTTTTTTTTGTGAGCACATAGAAACTTTGCACTTTCAGCAGCATACTCTGCACATTAAGGCATTCAACTGTAGTAACAAGAAGAAAATACGTTTGAGTGAAGGGAGAATTTAAATTAAATTTTCCAAATCCTCACTCCGATCCATTTCTTTTGAAAACATTTATTTCATTCTAATCTAATAAACCTTGGCAAGACTCATTTTACTTGCTGCTTTTGTCTCCAGTTTCCAGCCAAAAAGTCTTTCTGACCGGTAGTTTAATTCCTCAAATCCAATATGCTTCTTGCTCACCAGACCATAACTAATAACAGCAATGAAAACAGGCAAAGATTTTGGTTACATACTCCCTCGGCACACTTTAAACTCTGTAACATGGTGTTGTAACCGCTGAATAACTTTCTGGCAGCTATTTCGATGAGAAGATTATTATCACTTTCATGTCTGTGGGTCAACATAAAGCCTCAACCAGCAGCTGGCTAACTTAGCATAGCTCAAAGACTGGAAGAAGCTCGTCTAACTTTGTTCCAAGGAAACAAAACCTGCCCACCAGAATTTCTAAACCTCTGTAATAAACATATTAATTCTTATTTGTGTAACCCAAGCAAAAGACAAAATGTGTATATATAGATGTATATATAGATATTTGAATATTTATGAATATTTTAACTAATCTTCATCAATAGAGAAGCAAAATACAATCCCAGCCAGTATGAGGAAGAGTATCAACAGCATTTAACCAATTTGAAGCTATTTGATAAGTAACAACATAGATAATGTCATATGTCTTTGTTCCTTTCTGCCATACCTTCTTATTCACATCATGTTTTCAGGATTTGTACTGAAAGGTTTTTTTTGACCTATGGAACAGTTTTGCATTTTAACTCAAGGTCCACTTATTACACAGTTCAGGATCCCAGTCATGATTATCGAAAGAATAAAGACAAATATCTCATGTAGTTCATCTCATCTCCTCCCCTCAGGTAGCGACATCCCAGGACAGGCCTCTCTGGTGTTCGATGTTGTTCTGTTAGACCTCCACAATCCCAGAGACGGGATCGCAGTGACGAATCAGAAGGTGCCCGAGTCCTGCACGAGGAAGACCGTCACTGGAGACTTTGTGCGGTACCACTACAACGGCAGCCTCCTCGATGGGACATTTTTCGACTCCAGGTATGTTTTTATGTCCAATATTCATCATGTTCATCACACAGAATGACTCAAAAGTAAATCTTTGGACTCATAAATGGGACTTCATTTGTAAATAGCTGCTGTTCCTCAAAACAGCCACAAGATGGCAGACTCTCTCTTTGCACTGGAGACAAGTAAAGCGGAATCAGAACTTAAAACCACCAGTGAATATTTCCTGTTTTCATTACTCAATAATGCATCCTCTGAGGTGTTATGCACTTTAAACTTCTTAACACTTGTGCTGCTACTGACAACAGAAGTTTAATAATACCTCTGGCACACGTGTAGCAGGTTTTGGGCCTAATTTAATGTATCACTTTGTTTCTAAAATGAAATAATTAAAGAATATAAGACAGTGTAAATATAATACAGTGTTTTAGATAATCTTGTAACAGTAATGAGTAGGATACTATAATCAAGTTATATATAAACTTTTAAGAGACCATAAGCCATTTATATATACAAACACGCACACACACCTCACTTTTCCCTTTTCTACAGATAATGGTAAAGTGTTAATTTTGGAATCAAAATTTATTTGTCGGGGCTAAAATAAACTGCAGCTGAGCCAGAAGTCTTCAGTTTCTTCAAAAGTTCTCGACGATGACTGAACATCATTTTGTCATTTTCATGTTTCCACTCTGCATAGCTTTGTGGTTTGCGTCTTCTCTAATATACAAGGACTTGCTTGTTGTGCACTCATATGAACGCCTCTGCATTAATGTTTGCTTCCTGTTACACATCCTGCCTCTGGACACAAAATGTGTGATAATGCCAGAAGTGTCAAGTTCTTCATTTATTCTAAAATAGTATTAAACTGCAGTTTCATGTTAAAAAAAACAAAACAGAAAAGCATCCTCCAAAATAAACAGATTAATTTAATATCCTATCGTCCTTTAGGTGGTTAGGTATTTGTTAGAAAAATTACTCAGAGGCTTGGTTCAAAATCAAACATATCAGACATTTATTCTTGCAAGACGGAGCAAATACATGCACCCTCAAAGAGAGGTGTCCAGCAGTGCTTCCCGTCACTCCTCCGTAGGGCAGCTTCTATGCAGTTGACAAACAATTAACAGTCACCCCTAATTCCTTTGTATCTGCTTTCGTATGGTAATATTGATTAGATTTGCAGGTCACAAGATAAGGACACAGGGGAGTCGTCAATTAGATGCAGAAAGTAAAACAAAAAGGAATCACTTGCAAATAAGAGAGAAAACAAGAGACTTTTCGGAGCCTGGTTGACGAGAGACTTTCTGGAGCCACAATGCAAACAAGAGGAAGAGACAAATCTTTCCTTTCCATCATATCCCTCCTGTTTATACAAAGTATAACATAACATGTACATAAAAAGGAAAAAACAAAAACCAAAAGAATCAGCATGAGGAAAATCATATTAATCACACTGCTTCACTGCTTGACAAGAGACTTTTCGGAGCCTGCTTGACAAGAACCTTCCCGGAGCCACAATGTAAACAAGAAGAAGAGACAAATCTTTTTCTTTCCATCAGTATTATTCATTTGCGCCCTTCTCTGCACTGCCTAGGCCTCCTGAATATTCAATTAAATGACAACTCACTTTATAATGTAATTACCCCTGTTTATTATATTCTCAGTGAGTTCCCAGATTTTCAATGTTTTGTTACTATTTTCTGTCCTGCAGCTACTCTCGTAATCGTACTTATGACACCTATGTGGGTCGAGGCTATGTGATCGCCGGCATGGACGAGGGCCTGATTGGAATCTGCGTGGGAGAGAGACGCACCATCACCATACCCCCACATCTTGCGTATGGAGAGGAAGGCACAGGTGTGTGTGTGTGTGTGTGTGTGTGTGTGTGTGTGTGTGTGTGTGTGTGTGTGTGTGTGTGTACTGCTTTGATACCCTTATTTGTATCACAGAAATGTTATCCCGCTGTGAGTACGTCTATGTTTGAATTCTTTCTTTTCTTCTCCTCACCACGTCTCAGGCGCTAAGATCCCTGGTTCAGCCGTGCTGGTGTTTGACGTTCACGTCATTGACTTCCACAACCCTTCAGACAGCACCGAGGTCACTGTCACTTTCAAACCAGAAGAGTGTGAGAAGCAAAGCAAAAAGGGAGACTTCATCAAATATCACTACAATGCCACTCTCATGGACGGCACGTCCATCGACTCCACGTGAGTTAACCTCCGTCGGACGCTTTCAGGCCCCCTGGGAAATTTAGTTATCTCAGTAATGAGACGCATTGGAAAGGCAGTTTTAAAGTAGAATCATATCATATCTGATTAAGTGCTAAATATTTTGGGTTGTAGACAAAGGTGGCAGGTGTAAATGTCCTGCCTGGCAATGCAGTCGAGGTGCAGATGTAGCCTGTGTGAATAATGTGCGAGAGTCTACCCCGTGGTATATAAATAATCCTGTAATAGTCCTCTTTTTCTGCTTTTGTATAAGGCACACATAATGCATGTACTGACTTAAAGGTAATGTCTAAAAACACAGTTATTTAATATGTTTGTACTTTATTTCAGGTATAATTATGGAAAAACATACAACATCGTCCTGGGGGCCAATCAGGTCGTCCCAGGGATGGAGGAAGGACTGATGGACATGTGTGTGGGAGAGAAGAGGCACCTTGTTATTCCACCTCACCTGGGCTATGGCGAGAGAGGAGTCAGTAAGTCACACACGAAACCCCACATCAACCTAATTGGCGCCGTAATAACAGCGGATACGTTCTGCAATATCTTCAAGTATCTTTTTTTCATTGTAAAAATTCAGAATGTGATTCTTACTGATTTGCTGATACCGTCCGATACACACGCCACCATGTGCGTAAGGGTAGCACGGTCACACTCTCAGCTCTCAACTCAATCTCTTATTGAATAAGCATGGCAAAAATCAATCAACAACAGTAAAAAAAAATGCATAGGTGAGTGTTAGAAAAATTACTCGGAGGCTGTATTCAAAATCAAACATATCGGACATTTATTCTTGCAAGAAGGAGCAAATACATGTACACTCAAAGAAAGATGTCCAGCGTTGCTGACAGTTATGTCCACCACAAGAATATGAATGAGGCCAATAATCAGCAGGGGTGGTTGTGATGATCACAGTTTAATTGCTTCACCGCAGCTCTGGCTAAGTATGTGTTTGTGTGTGTGTGTGTGTGTGTGTGTGTGTGTGTGTGTGTGTAGCTGACGAAGTTCCTGGGAGCGCCGTGCTGGTGTTTGACATCGAGCTGGTCAGCATGGAGGAAGGACTTCCTGAAGGCTACATGTTCATCTGGAATGACGAGGTGTCACCTGACCTCTTCGCTGAGATGGACGTAGACAAAGACAAGCAGGTGGAGCCCTCCGAGGTATGACAACCTGCTGTTACTGTGACATTTTTAACACCTAAATGAAGCCTTTCCCTGTTTTGCCCTTATCAGTATACCTTTAAGCTACCTTCTCCGATTCTTCTTTGCTTCCATAGTTTACCGACTACATCATGCGGCAGGTGAACGAAGGTAAAGGCCGCCTGGCTCCCGGCTTCGATCCGTACCGCATCATCGACAACATGTTCTCCAACCAGGACCGTGACGGAGATGGAAAGATCACAGAGGCAGAGTTCAAACTTAAAGCTGACGAAGCTGCTGCCCACGACGAGCTATGACGGGACAGAGTGTGAAACACATCAAGGTGTCTGGCAGTGTCAAGGGCTTTTAATAAATATGCGGGTGGTAGGGTAGCAACAGATGGGGTTGTTTGTTTAAAGTAAGCAAATGTGGAGTGGAAAGGGTGCTGAGAGAGATTTTATTTTTTATTTTGTGGACTGAGATGATGGTTAAAGGGCAGCTTGTCCAGAAAGTGCCAAATGAGTCTGAAAAGAAAGAGGGAAGATTTAGGAACAAGAACTTTTATTTTACAAAGAAAACACCTAATTTGAGGACTGTGATGACCGTGAATGACTTTTTTTTACCTCCTTGTTCATCAAGTTCTTTGACTTGTTTTATGTGACCTTATTTTTATTTTGAAGGGTATAAAAGCACTCCTGTGTGAGAGAACAAACCAAGGCCTTACTCCAAGCTCTGCATTTAACGCTCTTTTTGTTTTTACTGATTTCTTTTGTGTGTCAAACTTTTATATCCGTTTGTCTGAAAGAGTCTTCCAGGTGCACTGAGTTGATCATCACTCCCTGTAATACGCTGTGATTTAAAGAAATCACGTTTGTTGAGTCGACGCTCATTTTAGGGTGAAGATAAGTGAGAACATTAGATTAGAATTTAGAATCGATTTTATTTCCATGATTCAAAGTCAACACCTTCTACTGTTTTTCTTTGACGTGTCGTGACGCCTTCTGTGTTTCTGCTGTTAAAAATCACCCACACAGGGCATCAGTCGCCCTCCAACATACCAATGGAAGGTCATAAAATCCTTAATGGCTTTCTGGTCTGTCAGTAACTTTTGGTCAACTGTTTTTTCCCTCGCTTGTTTTTGTCTTCTCCAAATGTCAGTCGCAGTTTAGGACAATATGTGTCAGTGTGTGTGAGAGAAACATGAGTGAGTTGTTGTTTTTTTTTATTACTTTTTCATTCAGGAGAAAACTAAAGCTTGATGGTGACCATGTCAGCCTAAAGTTTTGTTCAATGAAATGGCCTGAACTAAAATAAATGCAGAGATTATGTCTGCCCTTTTGTTCTTGAATTTGATGTTTGTTTTTTTTAATCTTATATTTTTGTTGCACCGACTTTGTTGATACCGACAACATTTACCACAGTCACAGGGGATATGAGTGAAGAGACCTCGATGCTTCCTGCGAGGCTGCATATCGGCTTCAACCACAATCATCTTCCTGCTCCGAATGTTAGGTTTAGAACCGTAACATAGCGCTGATAGGATAAGAATCAAACCCACAGTCAGACAAACACAAGGCTTGACACGATATCTGAGTTTTACTTGCAGCAAGGGAAGTCCGTGCAGGGTCTTAGAGTTGTAAGCTCTTCACCTGTCATCAGCCAACTCCAACTCAGACTTCCCTCTTTGCTCCTTTTATTGTATGTATGGGGTTACATAACAGCACGTGATTACAGTCATATAAGCATGTGCACATGTTGTGTAACGTGAGTGCGTAGGGGTTCAATGCTCTGTGCACCCTATATGAGTATGTTTGCTTTTAACCTATGTGTGTGCTTAACTAGATAAGCCAGTTCCTCCTCCCCCGAGGGGATGTGTGTTGCAAGAGAGGAATTCGTGGTTTGTGTATGTAGTAGTGACCTTTCAACTACAGTTATATACATAGACTAGTGGAAACTTTGCACACATAACAGTAACTTAATTTACACACTGACAATGAGTTACTATTTCTTCTAACACGAAGCACGTGAGCTCTGTAGCATCAGTTATCATGTTGATGTGCTCTGGTTCGGAAGTGAACCAGTTTCGTCGCACTGAAAACCCGGAGTTTAACCTGAAGTTAGACTCGTCCTGCTTCGTGGTGCAGCCCTCTGGACCAGTTCTAAGTTATACTACGAAGTATGTCTCTGTTGATGAAGGAGGAGCGTGAGACATATCAGCTCCGCTCCTTTTGGGACTGCTCACTTCACTGCCGACAGACCAACTAATAGCCGTCTTTAATTTAAAGCCAGCAGGATTAATCAAAGAGCACCACTCAATGCACAGCTCGCCGCAGGATGCCTCCCAGTGTGGGTGACCTCAGCGGGGCGGAGTCTTTCAGGGGCTTGTTTGAAAACTCCCCTCAGCGGAGGAACGCTTGGTACCGACTTAGAAGCTGCACAAAAGTAAAAAAAAAAAAAAAAGAAGCATTGTGGTTTGGACTCAGGCTAGATGTCGACGCAGAGGTCCCCCGTCCCCTGCAGCCGAACCGGGTGAGCCCGGGACAACCGAAGGAGAAGTGGTTTCAGTTTACTCACAGCACCAGTATCGTTTGACCATGGAGTGCCAGGTGGGTCCATTACCGCGCCATATCATCAAAAAACAACATTACTGTCACTACTTTTAAAAGAAATAGGAGCACATCTAACAGTTTAAAAAGTTGATGTGCTGCTGACTCGAGTTGGTTTTGGGGGCTCTAACAAAAAGAAGTTATGCAGCAGAAATATGTAAACAAGTTAAACTAAGTCTGGCTCCCTTTGAGTTACCATGGCTCACTGTTGGCCATCTTGGTTAGGTTAGGTAGTTACTTTATTAATCCCCAAGGAGAAGTTGTTTTCGCTTAACTTAACTCGTTTAACGTTTAACTTGTATGAAGGCTCTGTTTTCCTCCACGGATGGGACGGAGGTGTTGCTGATTGAATCACTTCACGAAGTTGTAACCAGGAAATGTGGACACCAGCCTGCAAACAACATTGCCTATTTTTTATTTTATGGCATAGATGTTAAACTATAACGTGTTACTTCACTTTGTACTTAACAAAAATAAGTAGTGGAGAATCTCTGTGCTTCTTTCCCCTTAACAATGTGTAAATGTTTGTACAAATTGATATTGGGATTGGTAAATCTTAATTTTTAGATCATGTAATTTGTGACCTTTTTGAGTCTCATTTATCTCCATATGATCGTCATGTATTTCCCCAAGAAAGGGGCATCAGGGTACCAGAAGAGATAAGAGAGAAAGGACAGGGACGGAAAACGACATTACTGTCATACAGCACATCTTAACAGTTTAAAAAGTTGATGTGCTGCTGTTTATATTGAAGGCAGTAAGCCAGGAATCTGGGGTGGACATATTTGCATTGTTAAACATAAATTAATTAGGTATGATTGCTTGATGTGCCTCTAAAAAAGACTTGCTGTAAATTATGTTGGTTTTTTTTAGCCCTTTTTTTTTTTAAAGTGGCAGTTTTGCATAACATTTTCCACAGGATGCATAATGCTGCATACATGTCTGCACAGTGTTCTATGTTTAGGGTTGATGTGTCATGTAGTGTTTGGGCCTAATGCCATAGCTGCAAAACCTCAGGCATCACCCCTGAAGTGGAGAGGAAGAGGATCAGCTCAGCCCCAACTAAGACGGTGACATGAACACAGAGCCTCAGAAAAAGTGTTCAACTCTCCTATTAAAGCACCAATTTCACTGAATAACACTGGATATGTTTATCGCATATGATTCTTTAATTTAAATCCACTATAATTTTAATAAATTTCTAGGATGTAAAATGGGTTTTATGTCAAAATATTTAAAATATGCCATTAGAAAAAATATTAAACCCCTTTAAACTTTGGCAAAGCTCGATTCAATTAGGTACACAATGTTATCTTCAGAAGCAACCTAATTAGGTGGGTGCTCTATAATAGTGTCTAATGATAACAGTTTGTAACTGATGGAAAGAAAATAAGATTGTTTCATCTTATTTGCATGTGGCTCCAGAAAGTTTCTCATCTTATTTGCAAGTGGCAAGTGTAACCGAAAGTTTCTTTTCAGCATCTAATTTAAAACTCCCCTGTGTCCTCCCTGTTGTTGTACGAAAGCAGATACAAAGGAAATGGGTGTGACTCAATTGTTTGTCACACTGTATAAAAGCTGCCCTATGGAGGAGTGCTCACGTTGATCAAGAAATAGAGGTATGTCAGACCATCTGTGGTGGAAGAGCCCTTTGAAATTAAGGGCTCTGTGTCCATGCAGCTCTCCAGGGGGGACAGAGGGAGGCAGGGGAAGGCAGCAGAGGTGTTTGGGAGGTGTGGTGTGTGGAGCAGACAAATGAGGGCGGTGAACTAAACCTGTTGAAGAAACAGTTTAGCTCATTGGCCCTCTCCAGGGAGCCCCCTGGTTGTCTCTCTCTCTCCCCTTGAAGCCAGTAATCTCCTTCATACCGGTCCACACCTCCCTCACGTTGTTCTGCTGGAGTTTGGCCTCCAGCTTCCTCCTGCAGGAGTCCTTGCACTCTTTCAGCTTCTCCTTCAGGTCGCGCTGCACTCTCCTGAGCTCCTCTCTGTCCCCAGACCTGAAAGCTGCTTTCTTATTGAGAAGGGCTTTCAGGTCACTGGTGATCCACGGCTTGTTGTTGGGGAAACAGTGTACAGTCCGGGATGGTACGATGGAGTGTTCACAGAATTGAATGTATTCTGTGATGCAGTCTGTCATGCTGTTGATGTCCTCCCCATGTGGTCCAGACACCACATCCCAGTCTGTGGACTCAAAGCAGTCCTGCAGGGCGTCTTTAGCCTCCTGTGTCCACCTCCTCACAGTCTTGGTGGTTACAGGCTGCCACTGCACCAGAGGGATATACTCAGGTGTTAACAGGACCAAGTTGTGTCCAGACCTATCAACCTACCAGTTAACGTACTGGTGAAAAGTTGGCAGTGCTTTATCTAGAGTGGTTAAAGTCTCCAGTAACTGCCAAAAATGCACCGGGATGTTGAGTCTGCGGGTTAGACACAGTGGAGTGGATGGTGTCTACTGCTGCCTCCACGTCAGCTGATGGAGGAACGTAAACAGCGACAACAATGGCGGACGAGAACTCCCTCTGCAAATAATACGGACGCATCCCCACGGCTAGACGTTCAATGTCCGGGCTACAGAAATGTTCCTTCACACAAACATGGATTGCACCACCTCTTGTTCAGATACATTGCAATCCCTCCTCCTTTCCTCTTACCACAACGTCTCTGTCCGCCCGAATAGTCCTGAAGCCGGGTACGGCTGCACTGTGGTCCGGGAAATTTTGAGTGCAGCCAAGCCTCAGTCTTAGTGGTGTCCCGCTAACAATGTGGGCTTCATTGACAATTGGAATACTTTCTGGGGAAAACCTGGTCTGATCCGGAGAGACGGCATCCATCCTACTTTGGATGGTGCAGCTCTTCTTTCTAGAAATAAGGCCATGTCTCTTAACAGCCCTAAAACATGACATCCCAGGGTTGAGGCCAGGACGCAGAGCTGCAGTCTTACACGCTCCTCTGCAGCTTCTTTAGAGCCGTCACTCACCCAAAACATTCAACATCCTATAGAGGTTGTGTCTGTACCCAGACCACCTATATTTAAAAAACTCAAGAAAAGATGTATTAATAAAAATGTATCCTACTATTAGAAAAATTACTCAGAGGCTGTACTCAAAATCAAACACATCGGACATTTATTCTTGCAAGAAGGAGCAAATACATGTACACTCAAAGATGTCCAGCGTTGCTCGAAGTCTCTTCTCTGTAGTTCAGCTTTTATACAGTGTGACAAACAGTTGACAGTCACCCCCACTTCCTCTGTATATCTGTTTTTGTAGATAGTACTGGGTGAGGTCGTAGGTCACAAGATAAAGGTACAGAGACGTTGTAACTGAGACTATAGAACCATGTTGTGCACAGATAAATGGGTACATCTTTCCTGAGACAATAAGAACATGTTATGCAACAGATAGACAAATATTTGACAAGTACGATGAGTTCATTATTTTTCCATCACCTACCAAATTAATGGATCAAAAAAAATCTGACAATTAAAAGCGGACTATTGCATATCAGATCTCTCTCGTCTAAATCTCTGTTAGTAAATGACTTGATAACTGATCATCACATTGATTTACTCTGTCTCACAGAGACCTGGCTGCAACAGGAAGAATATGTTGGTATTAATGAAGCAACTCCTCCCAGTCATATTAATTATCATATTCCTCGAGATTCAGGCCAAGGAGGAGGAGTGGCAGCAATCTTCCACTCAAGTTTATCAATTAATCCAAAGCCGAAACTTAGTTATAATTCATTTGAGAGTCTGACTCTTATTCTCTTGCACCCAAACTGGAAAGCAGAGAAACCGATTCTGTTTGTTGTTGTTTATTGCCCACCTGGTCCTTATTCAGAGTTTCTAACTGAATTCTCTGACTTTTTATCAGATTTAGTGCTGAGTTCAGATAAAGTGATGATAGTGGGAGACTTTAACATTCATGTTGACAAATTCTTATAGCAGAAAGCCTGGTTTAACAGAGAAAGCTGATAACCACCATCGTAGTGCCGATTATCTCTGACTGAGAGTTTCTGCTTTGTTGAGCCAGCTCAGGCAAAGAAAGCCTGGGTATTATGTTTTGATGCTTTTAATGGTTTTATGTGAAGCACTTTGAATTCCCTTGTTGTTGAAATGTGCTATACAAATGTAGCGTGATGTCAATTTAATTCGTGAGGATTAGATTTTACTCTCGTTATTAGAAGGGGCACCAGTCCAATATTGGACAAATTATCAATGTTAAATCAGTCATTCATAATATAAACCGGAATTCTTGTATCGGAACTCAAATCCTTTGATATACTCAAAGTTGCCACCATGACAGAGTTGGGTCTAATTAAAGGAGTTTATTGCATAACTTCACAAAGTAAATGATTAAATGGTAGATACGTTTATATGAATGAGAATGTACAAATTCGAGACTAGGCTAACGGAGAAAGCATTGAATGGGTGAATCTAGGTCTATAATGACTAATTGGTATGCCAACTCCAAAGTTCAGAACCAGCCTACTTGTGACGATTTCAACCACGGGCCGAAGGCGGGTCCAGATAGTGATGCTTTCAGGTCCAGTCAATCTGGAGTCGATTTGTGGGCATTTATTCTCGCGTTCAGTTCGGCACCTGGATTAGCTGCTGGCCCTGCGGTCCCACTGCCGTGAGTCAGGTCTTGGAAGATGCAATCGCCACGTCCCAGTCAGGATGGACGTCGGCAAGGTGGAGGCGATCTTGGGTCGGTGATTTCCAACAGTCACTAGTTATGACTTTGATGAACGCTGAGAGCTGGCCTGGCTCGTGGCGTTAACAAAAATACTAATAGTGATCGTGAATCGTCAAAAATGGGTTGAATTAAGTACTTAATCAGCGAAGTGGCCGAAGTACTTTAAGAAGTTAATTAACTAGTTTAAGTTTAACAAAAACGAGTACAAAATGACTAAGTCAAAACTTAGAAAGCTTAAAAGATAACTGAAAACTGTAAGAACAAAGACTAAAACAAATCTAAAGGAAAACAAATCTCAAACTGTTAGAAAAATTACTCGGGCTTGGTTCAAAATCAAACATATCGGACATTTATTCTTGCAAGAAGGAGCAAATACATGCACCCTCAAAGAGAGGTGTCCAGCAGTGCTTCCCGTCACTCCTCCGTAGGGCAGCTCCTATACAGTTGACAAACAATTAACAGTCACCCCCAATTCCTTTGTATCTGCTTTCGTATGGTAATATTGATTAGATTTGCAGGTCACAAGATAAGGACACAGGGGAGTCGTCAATTAGATGCAGAAAGTAAAACAAAAAGGAATCACTTGCAAATAAGAGAGAAAACAAGAGACTTTTCGGAGCTTGGTTGACGAGAGACTTTCTGGAGCCACAATGCAAACAAGAGGAAGAGACAAATCTTTCCTTTCCATCATATCCCTCCTGTTTATACAAAGTATAACATAACATGTACATAAAAAGGAAAAAACAAAAACCAAAAGAATCAGCATGAGAAAAATCACATTAATCACACTGCTTGACAAGAACCTTCCCGGAGCCACAATGTAAACAAGAAGAGACAAATCTTTTTTTTTCCATCACAAACGAATCTACAAGAAAACTAAAACAAATCTGATGGAAAAATAATGAACTTGTATAATCTACCTGTTGCGCATCAAGTTTTGATTTTACAAAATCTCTGTATCTTGTGATCCACGCCCACACACGTACCATCTACAAAATCACACATACAAGAGGAAATGAGAGTAACTGTCAACTGTTTGTAACGCTGTTTAAAAGCTGAACCACAGAGGAGTGATTTTGAGCATTGTCTCGGGGAGAGGAGGAGGTGTCATGATGTCCCACGTTTGGCATGATTTGATTCAAACTATGTACAAAAGAAGTTCCTTATTTCACTTCACCAACATAACATGAGATATATCATTACAACACAGATCACTTTAAACGATAAGGTAATTTGACCTAATTACTCAGATAGTGAGGTGGAGGAGGGTGGAGAAGAGTGAGAGCGAGAGAGGAAGAGATCTTGTGTGTTAGACCATGTTAATCTCTATAGATTTAGGATATAGTTTAGTGAAACCAAAACTTTCGATATCACATTGTCAGTAGAAGAATATCATAAGAATACATGATAACAGTCTATCTAGTTAGGAATCACAAAGTCCATATTTTGCTCTTATATTTTTGGTGACTTGTGACCACATGAGGGAGACGTGGCTCTTTGAGATGGTCAATACTGGTGGTCATCTGGCGTCTGGAGAATATCAACTTTGGAGTTGGTGTATTGGAGCGGTTGTGACCCAAAAGGGGATTAAAAGGGATGTCCTGTGGTTTTCGGGTGTCTCCAAAATGACATGTTTATTCATGACAGAATAGGTTGCATGAATCGCCGTTCAACATTTTAAAAATGATTACAGTTATTTTAGTTCATAATTCTATGATATTTCCACCACATATTCCCCCCCGGTGACACACTCCCTGTATGGGTTCAGTACCACCGATAGTTTATTACTAACTCTAAACCCAGTGCTTGAGACTTTCTCACCTTAAATGGACACTTCCACCTACGTTCGTAGTTACATACTGTTATATTTGAATAAACAAATACAATAACATGAACAGGATAAATCAATTAAATGTGGTTCATAACTGACAATCGTCAATTCGACGATGAGCCTTGAGTCAATTTTCTGACCTCACGTACTTTGTAAACAGCTGACAGATCTCCCCCAAGGAAGAGGTTGCTAGCTCATTGATGCAAGGGGGGCATCCCTTGCAGGATGTTATCTAACACTGGCAGGGTACGTCAACATTTCTGGTCCTGCCTTTCCCATGGATGCACTGTCCTTTGATATATATCTCTGGCTCATCCTTCATGCAGATGGGAATGACGACCACAGTACGTCTTGTTTCACTTTCAACATCACATGTGGGGTCCCGCAAGTGAGCCTTAATGGCAGTCCCACCCTGCGAACATCAATCTTTTCCCAGTAACTTATAACACAATTAATATTCCAGAAACAAACAATAGCCGTAATAATAAATGAGCTCACTGGATATTTATCAGCATGCATATCTATCAGTGACAACTCGACTATATCAATTTGAGTGAATAAATGATGATGATACTGGGTGTATAGTATGCGTCCCTGTGGTGGATTTTCTTTGAACAGACTGGTCACAGATGAGGTTGGAGTCGAAGATCAATTTATCAGAATTCGTTATTGGACATGAATCATGGGAAGAAATGCACAGTTTGCTGGACTGCACAGTTTCTCCAACTTTGTGAAAGAAACGTGAAGCCTTTATACCCTCCTGTTTCATAGAAGTGGGGGTGGGACGTACATTATGTCCCTCCATCCCACACTGGGTTAACCAGATACACCTGTTCAACCAGAGTGCTTCCGGTCATACAGAGTTCATCTGTGAATAACATTGTGTGTGTAGTCTCACAACAAAGTGGAAATATATACTAATAAGTCGTGTTGAGACTGTTCATAGACTGCTATAATATTTCGTACAATGTTATCCATCCTAACGTGTATATATACAGGAGATATGAAATATCTGCATCCCCGAAGGACGTTATTTTCTAACTGTAGTCCATAAACTGTTTTCTGTAATCGTCTCTCTCTCTCTCTCTCTCTCTCTCTCTCTCTCTCTCTCCATTGTTCATAATGTTGATGCAGCTTTATTTTTTTCTTGTAGGTCTGCCTTGTCAGATTGAAAGGTGGTATGGGCCTCAGAAGACATATGCATTCAGGGCCACATAGAAAGGTGGGCATTAATCTTCATGTACGCTTAACATGTATTTTCTGATATTTTGTACGAAGGTAGTGCTGACCACTTAATTGCAAAATTCAATTAACAGTTTGTTGATGACTACGTGGAAATAAGGATGGACTGTTGATGTGAAGAAACAGTCCCATGTTTGTCTGGATGGTGCAGTTGTCTGATTAACTGTAATCCTGTATCACAAGACAGTCCCCATATTTCTATTGCTGCAAATATATCGGAATAATAATCCACTTCTTCTGTTCTTTACCCACAGAAAATGAAAGAATTTTTCCCACAAGGTAATGCTCACTTTTTAGTAGACAGTAACTCTTTTGTACATCTATTCTTGAGTTTCTGTTAAGAAAATATGTTATGTAGACTTTATGTCCAGTTTATTTATCTTAATTTATTTTCCTTAAATGTTTTTCTCTTTTTAGATAACGTCACAGATTCTGGTAAGCTTGCTTCTTCTCATTTCGGTTTGTTGGTGTTCATTGTGCTTCTACTCAGTGTTATGGTTTACATTTGGTGTCGCTCGCTGCAATGCTGTTACTGTCCCTGTAGCCCAACACACGTATTTAATGCATCTCCTCAGAAAACTTTGAAAACTAACCAAGTTAGATAAATCTTAAATTTGAATTTCTTTTACATTATTTAACTCTTTTCAAACTAATTTTTGGCAACATACCTGTCTGAGTGTGTTCTGCAGTAACTGAGTGGGGCTTGTGGTTTGTCTTTGCATGTGAGGCGTTTAGGGGACATCTGTAAATTGTAGCAACAATTGTAGTAAACTGCATGCACATCGGTGCACCACCCTGTACCACAAGTAAATTCTCCAACTGTGGGAAACACGACAATAAATATGCAGCATGGTTGTACCAAGATGTAATAATGCTGTGTGTAAAAATGAAACAAAAAACTTGAACCATATTTAATTTTGAAATGTATTTAAAAAAAATTGCTATCAATAAAACGTATCGCTCAGGAACGGATTTCAATGTCGGTACTGGTACCGATGTCAAAACATTTTGAAAAGTACCCGACCCTACCTGTGAAAGCAGGTTGAGTTTGGTTCAGGTTCTGGTACTATCTTCAATTATGTCATCCTTCTCACAACAAACGTCAGGTTTTTTGTTTTAAACAAAGCTTTAAGCCATAGTTTACATTGAGATGATAAAAAAAAGAAAAAGAAAGACAAAACTGAATGCAAGACACCCTGGCACGGCCACTTGCACATGCAGAGTATATAGAATGTTACAGTACCCTATCTGTTCACTTGAAGCTCTAGCTTTCTTTATTAACTCAGGTGTATTTTCTTGTTTTCTCTAAAGGCCCAATGCCCTACATTATTTTTATGGATCCACAAAAACGACATTGCTTCAGTGGTGGCATCACAGGTGAGTACATTTTCTTTTAATGTACATGATATTCAGTACAGATCTTTACTCTGTTGATGCCTTACAAATATTGTTTAAAGCGACATGTGAGGCGTCAGGCGGTTATGGGCATGCATTGGATCATTTTCATTCAAACAAATGTGAAGACCATCTGTGAGATGATAAAGACAGCGGTGTAGTGCTGCCAGAGCGCACTGGAACGACGCTTTGTTTCTTCAAGTGAGGAAATGAAATGTCCACATTTTACTTGATCTGGTTGAAAGCCATTTACACGTTTTGAGTGTTTAAATATCTAAAGCGTATCATTCAAGAGAGCCAATAAAAACAAATGGAATGGTCAAATTTGTTATAATTACATTTGAGATGTATTCATTGATTCTCAACATCAACCTTGAGCCTTGCTATGATCCGCTGCTATTTGTGCTGTCAAAGTTACTGCATTATGCGGGAACACAAACCCAACACTTCCTGTATTATTTTTTTTAAATGAAACTGCCTTGCCACCGTAGGTGCAGTGGGGACACCTGAAACGAGCTTTCTGCCCCCCCCGTGTGTGCGCTGTCGCATGCATGTCACATGCACGCTCAACAAATAGCACTACACCCATGGATATTCAGTACTGCTGAAGATGTAAGATCCATTATGTTTGAAGGAATTATTCTGATTTAAATGTGTGTTCTTCCAGGCTTGTCTCTGCTTACGATGTGTTTCGGTCTAAAACCGAGGACTGCTTTTTACTTGTGCCATGTTTGTGAGGAAAAAATTTCACTTGGCGAGATTTTTAACCACTTCCGTCCCTGGAGCCATCACAACAACTACTTTGTAAGTGTTGAATTTCATAAAAGAAATAGTCTGCGTTCAAAATTTGGAAGTGTAATTCATTTGGTATTTTGTTCTGCAGAACTACACAGACCCCAATGTACTGAATCTCTCCTGGATACCCAACAAGGAAGCCAGGGCGGTTCAGTTGGAAAAGTTCACGGAAGAAATGAATACAATTTGGGCTGGAAGGCTGCAGGTTTGTACATAGAGGCTATTGTGTACCACACAAATAATGACCATAACATGAATAGAGGTATTTTAGGAACGGAGTGGCACAATTTTGGAAGTGTATGTGGTCGAAATTATCAGCAGTAGACGGACATCTTCCAAAAGAAAAGACTTTTATCGTAAGCTAACAAAAGTTGAGCTTGTCTGCAGAGTAGCTGAATACATACAGTCAGGTGCTTTTATATGTTTTTTTATGAGCAAATCCCAACCCCCACATTGTGTGGACTGCTACCATTTTCTGTGCAGCTGTTAGCCACCCGCCCTCTTTTTCACACACTTCCAGTTTTTATCATCTTATTTTAGTCATGTCTTATCAGCACAGGTTCTGGATGAGAGACCACAAAAGCTCTTTGAAAACAAGAAGTCCTTTTTAAGGCAATAACAGTCTCTGTTATACAAACTGTGCTCAGAGTTCGGTGGTAGTGCAAGAGCTTGCATATAGTAATACGCAATCGTCTATGTATTAAGTATAGGATATACCAAAGAAAATGTTTTGTTTGGTTAACTGTGATCCGCACATTGTTGAGCTGCCCATCTTGGTGTGTGCGTATTAGTTGGCTTCAGCTCTGCGTGTTCTTTAATGAGGCAATAGGAGAGAATCGGCTGGTCTCAAAAGCATTTATTATAAAAGCAACAGAGTATCAGATCTCTAGCTAGGAGCCCAGACTATGTGTCCCTGACAACAACAGAATGTGTCAGTTCGCGAAGTCTGACTGACTGTCTGTCCCTGGCTCCTGTATTTTATAATACATCGTATAGGCATCTCTGCACGGTGTGTTGTCTGCCACGAGTTGGCTGCATGCCGGTAGCCTTGGCTGTGCACCTGGCGAGCATGCCGTGATGTCGTCAACAGTTACTGCCTGCACGTTTGTGATACATGTGCCCTTATCTGTAGTTGTCCTTGAGACAGGGTCGTGTGCTGCGGAGATTAGCAAACAACAGATACATGTCAGACAGTGAATATGCACAACATACAGCTCTTACTTGCTTGTTCACAAAGCACCAATCTGTGTTGATGTGACTGAACACTGAAAGTCTTTCTGGTCATGCTTTTCCTCTTAGTCAGTGAAGCACTACGCTACTGCGTTGTAGTAATATTCTTGATGGTTGCACAGCAATGTTATATGATGAGACAGTGATGTTTTTTGGAAAGCCTTTTTTAAATTACAGATTATGTGTCCTCACCTCATTTTCTCTTTGCAGATGTTACATTTACCTGAAACTCTTCTGGGAAACCTTAAATCAAAAACCTACTCTGAAGGTAGGCTATGTAATTTTAAGATTTATCAGTATAGTATTTATTTTAGAATACAATTAACCTGTATGTAATATGTATGTCATGTTCTTCTCCGCAGTGATGGAAAGTCTAAATGAAAACAACAAGCTTCTTGAGCTGTTTCAAGGTGTGTGCACTTTTTTCTCAGTAATTAGTCAGCAAGTTATTAAGTTGAAATGGTCCTCCAGAGACTTTTAATAGACGACGAGATGTTTTTTTGGACTTCTTTTCTGTTGGTGCAGCAAGAAATGATCTGATATGTATACACCACATGAACATGGTCAAACAAAGACGGCCTTACTTCTGTGTCATCAAAGAGAAAGTCCAAATGTAAAGGATGAGCCCTGAAGAGTTTATAAGAAAATAGCGTAAAGGCTTGTGTGAGTGAGTGAGTGTGTGTGTGTGTGTGTGTGTGGGGGGGGGGGGGGGGAATCCCAGGGCCTTAATCAGGTTTATAGTTGTTTTCTCCGTGTAAAATGCAAAATCAGATTCTGGAAGAGTCCAATGCTTTGTTTCAAAGTCGTTTGAGACTTTATATGCAACTTTCGGATGTGTTTTGACAAAGTCTTGGCGAGAGGTCCAGAGCCTTCTTCCTGGCCCAAGGCTGGACCTTTTGACCCGACACTGTGACATGTAATCAAAACAGTTGCCCTTTTGTTGTCATCATTACTTTGTACAAATCATTGTACCTGTTTAATTTATTGATGGAACATTTTACAAAATGTAAATTTTGGTTTATATCATTTACTCTTTCTTATTTTGTTTTTTGTTTATAGTTCATCCTCCCTAATCTATTTAATTTTATTTGTTTCAGTTGGCCAGCCAAAGCGGATGATGATAGAAATGTACCAAACAGACAGCAACAGGGAGCATCCACTTCTTGGTCAGTTAATGTATTGATAGTGTTGCTTAAAGGTTTGTAAACCCAGAAAATGACTTAAATCGTCTTTAAATTTTCACGCAAATCCTAAGAATATGTAATGAGAACAACTGAAAAAGAGCAACTAACCTAACACACCTGTCTTTGGTCTGTGGGAGGAAGCCATAGCACCAAAGAAAACCCACAAACTCCACACTATCTAGCCAAGGTTCAAACCCAGAACCTGTGGTTAGCACAACTACAGGTGCAAGGCTTAAGAGATGCTTTGTAACCTTTTCCAACCTGATGAGCATCAACAGCATTTTCCCTGTCCTTCAAATATCACGGCCATGATTATCACAGCCGTGATTGAAAACCCCTGACTTTAATTTCACCTTCAACTCAGCTGCTTATCCCAGAAGTTCACACACTTTTGCCACTCACAGATATGCAATATTGGATAATTTTCCTCAATAAATAAATGGTCAAGTATAAAAAATTTTTTAAATGTGTTCTCTTTATGTACTTTTAGGACTTTTGTGAAAATATGATGATGTATTAAGTCATTTATGCAGAAATATAGAAAATCTAAGGGGTTTAAGCACCATTGTATCAGAAGACCTGGCGATTTCACACAATATCCAAAAAATATATTTCCAAAAGTGTAGATGCATCTCCTGACATTAAATGTGTATTTTTTGTAATTTAGTCACTCATTTTGAGGAATACTTGTCCATCTCTGTCTTTACAGTGAAAATAAAAAATAATAATACCAAAGACAACAAAATGAATTGATTCAAGGAAGGATTTTGTCTTTGAACAGATGCACTTTTGATGCAGCGTTTGCTTGCTTGTTGGCCTTCAACGGCTATTTCTTGGGATAAAATGTCTTCCTTTTTTCCATCTTCTCTGATTATGGTCTTGTAGGCATGCAGCACATTGTTGAATGCATTTGTAGTGGACCACCTGAGAAGAGACATTACCTTTGCATGCTCTGCAGCCTAACGGTGTCCACCAACATGATCATCAGACATATCCTGAGCTTTGACCACCTCTTCTGCTACTTTGTAAGTGTCCAAGAAATCAAAGAGAATATTAATACAAATTGTCATCCATGAACATGATGAATAACAATTTGAAGAATTTAAAATGGGCACAGTTTGGAGAAAGCTGTAAGATAAGATGAGGTTTGAGAAGCGATTTTATAAAGAGGGGACAGTGGCTTTGCTTGAAACGCTCTATTGGAGGATCTGAAGCCGCAATAAGGAAGTTAAAATGTCATAAGTACACAAGTACATGTTGGACTATGTTGAGGAAAATAATGGAAGGATTCTCCAGTTTGATATTTTTACTCATCTCTTACTTGTTGTTAGATTAAAGCACACAGAAATGAACACATGAGTGAGAGTTGTTTCCAAGTCAGTGGTAATCAGGATTTATTGAACGCCTCGATAAATCAAGTACATCCCTTTTGAAAAATGGACAACATGCCTTTGAAGCTCAGTCTTTTACATGCTTCTACTAAATATTCCTCTTTGTGTATATTTTGATTATAATTTGTGCTGCTTTTCTATCTGTGCAGAAAGCTTTTCATCCCTCTACGTTGAAGTCAAAGGAGTGCTACTCTAGGTGTACTGACACTGACCTTTTCAGCATGATGCTTGATTTCTCAAAGCAGTCGGAGAGTATTCATACAACTGAAAATACTGCTATAAAGGTAGGATTAGTTTACAAAGTGTTACGGCCATTTTCCCCAAACTCATACAAAATGAATGCGTCGATGTTAAAATGTATGACATTTTGTCACAGCAAGTGAGCCTGGAGCCTGCTGAATTCAAGTCGGTGAAGTCCAAGGGTTATGCAGAAGGTTGGTGTTTATCATTCATGTCTTGGTTTACTGTATGTTGTATTTGACTGAATGAACTGTGTCTACGAAGAAACCCCCCCCCCTTCCCCCTCAAAAAAAAAAAAAAAAAAAAAAAAAGCTCCGGCTTTTTTAGTGGACTGTTGCCAAAAGGAATCATTCCCGTGGTCAGTTTTGTATATTTTCAACCCTTTTTCAAGGACCCTGAACATACTCAAAAAGGCCAAGATCGATTTTTTTTTTTTTTCTCTCCCAAAGGCAGATGGTAGTGTTTGAGCACATACCGATCAGTTAAAGCTGCTCTAGTAGTTTAAAAATTAACCTGAAGTCTACTACCTGAAAGATGCAACAACTGCAAACGATTCACTATTACATGTACCTAGACCCACATATTTACGCAGTGAATTTGGGTTTGAAAACACCAGGCTAACTTTACCATGCAACATATTTAAAATAAAAAGAATTTGTCTTGTAATGAAAATTACAATTATTACAAGAATAAATTGTAACTTATGAGCTTCAAACTAAGTTTACTGCCAAGAACCTTTAATGATGTTTCACTAATTGATCATTTGGTCTCTTTTAGCTTTGAAAGAGCTTGAATCCATCACAAAGAGCCACTTGACACCAAGCATCACACCACAAAAGAAGCTGGGTATGTAGCCTGTCAGTACTCATCTGTGCTTCACACCAGTTGAGACTGTGAAACATCTGTGGTTTATATGGCTGAGCCTTTTGTGTAGCACCATTGCTGGGAACTGTCTTATTGTCTAAGGTCTATTGAAGTTAATTGTTGTACAAGTTGTAAGTGTGTATATTATGCACAAGATCAGTTCAATGTCCTCGCTCATGTTTGACTGTATTTATAGTATCTTGGGAATATAAAAATAGGCCCCTCCTGTGTTTTAAAGAAGTTATATGACTTGTTACAGATGGCAGTTAAATTCACTGAGTTGATAGACTCCAGGAAAGAGATGACATCCTCAATTTCTTCTTTTATTTAACTCTAACAACCAAACCCTTATTTATTTATTTTTACACAGAAGCATCGTACGGACTGCACTGTCAGGTGATTCATTATAATTTCTCTAAAATATCCCACATCTTATGAGTGTACAGCTGCCGTCTTTTTAAGAACACAAGTGTGTCCAATTCACTGTACTTTAACTTATTTCTAATTTAATGATTGTGTCTCTTTGTGGCAGAACTGCAGTAGCACCTTTCAGAGTTCAACTCATTATGTACATCATTTGCAAACCTTGCACCACCACAAGGTACCGGTATGTTACTTTTTTGTTTTGTTTTTATGGCTTGTTTTTATGTGAAGCACTTTGTAACGTGAATTCAGAAAGTCTTATATAACTTAAGATGATGATGATTATTATCATTATTATTTGAATTATGAACATTATTATTAAGTTTTAATTTCAACACAATCTCTCAAAAAAAGGATCTGTGTTCAATAGTAACATGATAAAAATGTTACCCGACATTGAAAGCTGTTCCTCATGTTCTTTCACAGATGCTGAAGAAACACTTTGTTCATCAAGGTAAAACTCATTTTCCTGTCATTAGTCATATTGTTGTGCATTGTAAAATGCACCTGTATATAATGATTTATTTCTCACCTTCTTACAGATCTCAACAGCTCATCAGGTACACTTCCCTCCTCCTATTAAAATATTCTGCCTTTTTTTTTTTTTCTTTCATACTGCAGAACTGATGTAACTTCACAGTGAGCTTTTCATTTGAACATGATTCATAAATATAGTGTCAGTGTTTTACAATTTCCTCACAATGATTTCCAAAAATACCAGGTGTTCATCTTTGAAAATGCTTTTGTGTTCGAGGCACCTAGTTTGAGGTAGTTTTTATTGAATTTGACTTGACTTTTTTTTCCTCATCCATTTTTCCTTTAAGTTTCACTCCATCTGGGCTTTAACTCTTTTTTTATTGAGACCTTGAAGAGTAATCAACCGCCAATTGGTAAGATCACCCATTTCTTATAATTTTTTGCACGATGTTAACCAACAAAAATATTACATTTCATTTTTGTAATTTTGTTTTTTTTAGGTACAGCCCTTGTTGTGGCATGCGTCACCTCAGAGCGGGACGATTATGAACCAATATATGTGTGCTTTGCTTGTCGGGACTGTTTCTTCAAGTCCTCTCTCGTGAAACACTTTGACTCTCAAAAACACCATATACAAACACTGGTGAGCTTACATCCGAGTTATGATTTTCTTAAATGGTTTGCGTCGATCACATTAATGAGGATTCAGTTCAAGCGACGGATACCAGTACCACGAACAGGTGTTTGGATTGTGTGAGATTTCTTAAATACACATTCAAACAAATGATAAGTTATGATTATTTGACTTCATACATGTGTAAAATCTGAAAATAACAGCTGGTCTCCTGTGAAAATCGTATCAAGTAAGCTGCAGCTCATTTTAAGTTAGCCTGCCACGTTGTTCTGTGTTTTCTTCCTTTTTTTGTTCTTTAAAAAAAAAAAAAAAAAAAAAAAAAAATTATAAGTGATGAGACTTTTTCTCACACTGTTGGTTTTCCAATGGCTTTATTAATTTTTTTTTAGATAATCCATCCATCCTAGAAGAAGCGCCTGTTTGTCATAACTGCTAATTCAAACGCAATAGATGCAGCTGATTTTGATGAAATGTAGCATTATTTGTAATGGCCAGCTGTTGTTCTCTAATCTTAGCTGTACCTGAATCCCTGGCGGCTGCCTTTTGCCTGGCAGAATCACCTGAAGGACACAGACCTGAGGTCAATGGCGTGGGAAGAGGAGAAGGAAAGAGGAACAAAGAAAATAATTCTGAAGGTTAAATGCAAATTCCAGTCAGTCATCCGTTTTCTTTGCCTTGTGTGTCTAACTAGCAGTACCACAATAAAGTTTGTTAATGTAACGGAATAAAAAGGTTTGGTTTCTGCAGTCTATAGCATTTTCTTTAGTTATAAGTAATCAAGATTTTTTTTTTTTTCTCAGGTTCTTGATATTCCAGCTAGAATATTTTTTACCCTCAACCCTCAGAGTTACGCAGCAGGTAAGAACTGCTCAAATACAGCAAGGGACATAAACTCCTTGGATTTTTCCTCTGCAGTTAAACCCTTGTTTTAGTAGAGGCTTTGTTCTGTCAGTTTCTTTGTGCCTGTACATTTTACCAGATTTCTATTTTGTCACAAAAAACATTGATTTATGCTCTGTAGGATTTTTTTTTTTTAAACTGGTTTTCATGTATGTGCCACGACACTTACTTCAGAAAAAAAAAAAAAACGAAAATTAGACAGTTTGAGCTTATTACGTTGTCTCATTCTTTAATTGAACTGCAGTGATGAAGAACCTTGCACTGTACCACATTCTCTTAAAGCATGAAGGTGAGTGATGAAGTTATTTCTTAGTCTTGAATTACATTATTTAAGTTTTCTACCTTGATTACTTTCATCTAACTTGTGCTTGTCTTTTTTACGCTTGTACAGTTCCAAAGTGTGAGACATACAGCAAACTCCAAGAAAACGAGAGATTTCCTCAGCTTGGTGAGTGTTACTGGAGTAATTAAAATGATTATTTATTTGTTATTTAAATATTAAAAAGTGCACTGTGCATTTTTTTGATTTGTGTTACCCCCGCATTGTAGGCAAACAGTTCCTGGTCAGGTACTTTGTCGGTAGGGAGCACAACACAGAAGTGCGATTTTTGTGTTTGCTCTGTGAGAGGAAGCTGTCAAATGATGAATCTGATGTCCATGTGTTCAGCTGGGAACATGTTGCAACATTTCTGGTGAGTATTTTTTAGTCTTAACTTCTCTTTTGTGTTGTTTTTTCCATTAATGGTATTTTGGTCCTTTTGATGCCTAAGGCTTCAATTGATCATTTACTCAAAGAGTTTTGTGCAAAGGCAGATAAACAGTAGCAGGGATATAGTGTAACGGGCATCCATGGCCGTCAAGTCTTATACCTTCATTTAATATGACTGAAGTAAATTAAAACCCTGCATCTATAAATGTTATTGCTGTGGGTTTTATTGGACCTTTGTGCAGAATTTCATACCATGGTTGAAATTACCTGGTTGAAATCTCGGGGAATACATTGCTGTGGTTCTCATCTTAAAGATAGTACTCTGAGTGTCTGAAGGTAAATTTGTGTTTTGTTTTCAGACACTGCAGCTTTGCCTTTTGGTGTCCCCACAGAGATCAGTTGTGGGACCCATTTTATACACTGCAGCCACTAGTACAGATTATCAGTGGTTTTAGCAGCATCTATCATTTCTACGCTGATGACATCCACTTATATTTTTCATTTAAACCTAATAAGCCTCATAAACTGAACAACGATTTCAATGCAATTTGGAACTGGATGACAAAGAACTCTCTGCAGTTAAATGCAGACAGGCAGAAATCCTGATTATTCCTGCTGATAACTTTCATTCATTGGCCTGGCAGAACCTTGGTGCCTTATTCTCAACCTCTGTTTAGTCTGGGGTGTTTGACCAGACCAGAAGATTTGACCCGTGCAGTAGGTTGTGACTCGATCACCTGAGAAACATCAACAAACTTACATCTGTTCAGTCAGCAAATGAAATTGAGATGCTAATAGATGCTTTAATTCTTATTACCTTCATTTCATACATTTACCCATCCCAACACATGGGCCCCCGTTACGCACCTTTTAACCTCCCACTACAGGCTTCTTGTTAATTTTAATTGGTGTCTGTTGTAGTGGTCAATTTCGGGAGACAGTCACAGATGAGGATGGAGTCGAAGATCAATACAAAAGAATTCTTTATTTATTTATTGGTGTTTACAGAAAGCTCACCTGTGACTAGTTTATATCTGTGACTAGCAGGGAGCATATCTAGAGTTCAGCTCCACCATAAGTAATTTCAATAGCCACAACAGGGTAAAAATATATAAGCTGCTATAATAGTATTTTATGCTATGTTAGATAGCATAACAAAAAGGCAACATGCAACCCCCAGGAAATCTGCTCTCTGAATACAGAAAAGTGACAACAATCTCATCATCATACAGACCATCACAGGAACGAAATGGGTACATGTAGTTTTTGGCAGAAAACGTGTGAAACTGCCAGTAAAGTAACGGCCGTGTGGTAGGGTTGTTAACACTTGTCGTTGTCTGTCAATATAGTAATTAGTATTGTTTAATGGCCCAATACCCTCCTCTAACTAGTATTCCCTAAATTAACCATGAAGTGACTTATTTTTGCGCTGAGCAAGTATATCTCTACCTTTCACCACAAACGTTGCCGTGTCATGTCAGACCTACTTCTCGGAGCTCTCAAAAACATCCAACTTTCCAAGTGGGAAATTCTCAGTTCGATAAGTATCCTTCGAGTTCACCGGGAACTACTTCTGAGAAACACAAGCTGAAGCTGTTGGAGAAGCTCTCACAGTTTCCTGTCTTTGAAATGATTTCTGACTTTATATTAAACTGTGGACAGTGTCCATGTTATTCATTTAATAGTGTGCTTAAAACTACCGTTTTACTACAACTACTTAATTATTTATTTATTTATTCATTAAGACACAAAAACTGATGCAAGCAGATCCCCAGCAAATAATGAACTGTTGTTAATGCATGGCTGTGTTTCTGTGTAGACCCGGTTCCACCCAGACTCACTGAATGCCAGCATTGATAGTGCTCAGGCCTTACTGGACTTGGCAAAACTGGCAGGACGCATTCACAGAATAGCTTATGTACAGGTACTCTATAGCAGAATTTCTCTACCATTCTTTTCTAGTATCTCCTCGACCTATGCACTTATGTGTATCAATGTTTTCTGCCCTCTAAGGTAATCGACACTATCGTCAGGGAGCCACGCTCCTATAGCAAAAGTGAGTAGTGTGTTGTGACGAACGTTCCTCGTTGTCATCTGTAGCTATAACTGTCATCTTGACTGTTCTTAATATGGCTTTGTTCCAGCATTATCCATTTTGGAATCTGCAAAGAGAAGAGATGGGAAAGGACGCCTCACACCCGACATTAAACTGGGTGCGAAGCTGGGTAAGTCAAGACAAATGCATTAACTCAATGATAGAGGTTTGCAGTGTGACACAAAAATACATCTGTTTTTTGGAGTTCCTATGCTTGGGTTCCCTCAGTGGGAAATCGTAAGGGTAGATTTGGTTGACTGGAAGTCCACGTCTGCTAATCTCTTCCCCTCGTCCTTCATTTGTTTTTACAGATTGGATTCTTGATGATACAGTGCAGCTAATTATAATCAAATACATAATCTCTCAGTTCTCAGGATTGTAAAACAAGTGGAAAAGGACCATGTGAGAGACGATAATCAGAGCAGCAGCAGCAACAACGAGCTGTGTGACAAAGGAGGTGAGAAGGAGACGCCTACACCAAGTGAAAACAGATCAGAGATGAGAAGAGAGGAGAAAAAGTCTGCAGGTGAGACATGCCAGGAGATAAAGGAGAAGCCAGAAGAGCCTACAACGAGAAAACCAAACGAGGCGCTCCCAGAAACCTGCACGAACACGGACAAAGATGATGGAGCAGAGACTGGATCAGAAAGGAGCACAGACAGCGAAGTTGTCCCAATGGAGGTCATGAATTCCATCGATAACACAAGAAAAAGGTTGAACAGCGGGTCTGAAAAATCAAAAGAGGACAGATGTCCTGATGAGGATGGTGGCAGAGAAATGAGCCATAAAAGACAGCGGTTCATCTGTGAAGAAGCAACATCCTGTGAAGAACCCACAAAAATATCAAGAAGTGGACAAGACGAGAACGCAACAGATGTGGAACAGAGTAACAAGGCAGCCACGGATAAAGGTATGTTCCCGAGTGTATTCAAGTTAGCAGAACATTTTCTTTGGTGTTTGTGTGAAAATGGCTCAGTCTTGGTGGTCAGTGGCTATTTTGAAGAATATGGCTATTAAAACCAGCTGTGATTGTCCAAAAATTATATTAGCATTATGTTGATCATGGAGAGGTTTGTTCAACCCGCTCAAACCTTATGACATTGTGGTAGATTTTCTTTGAACAGACTGGTCACAGATGAGGTTGGAATTGAAGATCACTCTCATCAGAATTCTTTATTGAACATGCAGCACGGAGAGAAGCAGGCTGGTTTCAGTTATGCTTTAAGCAACATTCCATTTGTGTCATCTGTTCAAACAGATGTCATTTGTGAATAGCAGTGTGTGTGTGTGTGTGTGTGTGTGTGTGTGTGTGTGTGTGTGCGCGCGCGCGCGTTGTCAGTTTGTGCAATCAAGTGTATAGTCTCGCAACAGAGTGGGAATATATACTTTATAAGTTTTGTTGAGACTGCTCATAAACTGCTATCATATTATGTATAATGTTATCAATCCTAACATTTATATACAGGAGATATGAAATATCTCCACAATACCCATCGACACAGGCAGAAAGTCGCTTTATAGCATTTGTACTTTTGTTCGCCGTCAACTTTATTATTAGTTTATTAGTATTTTTCAGCAAATATTTTAACTTGTTCTGCTAATTATACTATTAAGCATTTTATGATTTTCTTTTGCCATTGAAATGAATGGAGAGAATGTTCAACTCCTCTAAAACTGCCTCCTTCAGCATACTTTCACCTAGAAACACCATTCAAACTTTAAATGGGTACCAAGCCCTTCAGCTATTACCGCATCACTCAACTTTTTTTTTTTTTTTTTTTTAATTTATTTATTTTTTTTAGATCTTTTACAGTTTTTGAATGAGATCAGTTGAAGTATCATAAAGTTTTTGGCCCATTTTTCAGTTTATAATGGGTGTGTATTGCGCCAGTTGGAGTGGGTGATGTCATCTCCAGAGTGCACCAGGTTGGAATTAGTTTCACGAGTTTTTCTCTGTGGACTGCCAAAATGGCCACAAAATTGAACTCTACCAGCATAATTTATACACCATATTGTAGGGATTTTTGTTAGCTTTCACCCAGTATGCGTCTTATTACAATCGGACTTAAGGTTGTTGAGCCATCAGTCTCCATGTGGTAGAAACTCAGCCCAATTCCCCATTAACTGCGATATTAAAACATTTTTAGCACTTAAGCAGATGGCTCCTTTTCTCTAACGTGCTCCCTTGTCCTTATCTTTTACACTTTAAAAATACAATTCCTTCAGCTTTTAACTACCAAGGTTTGATTCTCCAAAGGGGGTTTTATCTGCCTTTATGCAAAACTTCAGCAACTTCCTTCAGCTTTCAGCTTCAAAGTTTTGATTCTGCATTTTAGCAGTTTCTTTTCAACAACTTCCTCCTTTGGTTTCAACTTGCTCCAATTTTAAAATTCCTCCAGCTTTCAACTTCCTTAAGATTTTAACTTACAAGGTTCCACATTTCACTTCAGCCAATTTTGCATTGTTTCAGCAATATCCCTTGGCCTTCAGCTTCAAAATTTTCATTCTGCTTGTCTGTAAGACTTTTGAGCCATTTTCCCATGAATGTAGCTGAGGTTTTTTTTTTAGCTTACAGATTCAATGTTTCGATTGTCCATTTTAACAGTTTTTATCAGCAATTTCCTTCAGCTTTTAACTCATAAGGTTCCACTTTTCACTTTGTCATTTAGCATTTTTTGAGTAATATCCTTCAGCTTTCAGCAAATTCAGCAGTTTTTGAAACTCATTTCAGCATAGCATTCACACTGCATTTTCTACTGGAAATTAATTTTCTAGTAGAAAGTGCAAATAACATTTTGTTATGTTACAGCCTTATTCCAAAATGGATTCAATTAATTTTTTTCTCAAAATTCTACACACAAAACCCCATAATGATAACGTGAAAAAAGTTTTTTTTTTTAATTTTTGCAAATCTATTAAAAAGAAAAAAAAATGAAAAAAATCACAAGTACATAAGTACTCACAGCCTTTGCCATGACACTCAAAATTGAGCTCAGGTGCATCCTGTTTCCACTGATCATCCTTGAGATGTTTCTACAACTTGATTGGAGTCCACCTGTGGTAAATTCAGTTGATTGGACATGATTTGGAAAGACACACACCGTCTATATAAGGTCCCACAGTGAACAGCGCATATCAGAGCACAAACCAAGCCATGAAGTCCAAGGAATTGTCCTTGTCCATTCGGTACACCTGGTCAAACATCTAGATGGGTGGTGAAAGGCGTGAAAAGAATGCAAATCCGAAATTGTGCAGCATTTCTTCAGCATTGTCCATCATTTTCACAGCCATGCAGTCTGAGCAGTACAGCAGGCGTGAGCTCCTTCTGACCTCCACTCCATCCTGTGTTAAACTAAAGGACACCTCGGTAACTATTCATGACATCTCTTCTACGATGGGCAACTTCCAGGTCAGTGAAATTGGTGTTGGTCGGTTCCAAAAAATTAAGAAAATTTCCTCTTCTTCCATTTGTCATAAAGAATGTGAAATTGCATGTCGTGCTACTGACACTGCAGGGTCCGAAATAAACGCTGCCCCAATGGCCCGGGGCTAGTCAAATTTTATGCAGGGCAAGTTTGGGATATGTATGTTTTAGATGGTGTCATTGTTTTGAACATGCGTGATGGATGAAATGCATGGTGATTTGGTGAAATACACATTGGAAAGGCTCCCTAAGCCAGCAGCAAGTTGGCAAAAGAAACGAGTTCTACTTTTGTTGAAACCACATTCCTGAGTGGAAAACATCCTCTGCATGTAGGGTTTTACCGCAATTAATCTTAATTTATTTGCAAATCCTCATTAATGAATTTGGTGTACCATCCAAAATAAAAAAAATAAGGCTTTTATCCTGTAATCAGTCAACATGAATCTACTTTGATTTATCAGAAAATTATTCATGTGACAACATTTGGATCTAATTGTATTTATTGAATGCTTTAACACAATTGTATGAATAGTGTGAATATGGGAGTGTTACACAAACGTGATAATTATAATGATGTCACAAATATACCAAAAACAAATTTTCATGAGCTAACTTGGTGGAGTGAAGGAGGGAATATTGAAGACAGAGCTAAGGTAAGTAATGTGTTTTGAAATGAACTTAGTTGCGTTTGATAAGCTATTGCGACGTCACACTTGATCAAAGACATTGTTCTACTGTTGATGAAGATCACAGGGCTGGAGAGTGTTGTCCAGTCGGCAGTGGCATTTGGGCATCAGGAAATGTGGAGATGATCAATTTGACAGCTATAGAGTTTTTAAAGGTGATAGTTCAATCCTGGGGAAAGTGAACAGAAAGGCTTAAAAAACAAAATGGCAGTCTAATGAATATATATATATATATATATATATATATATATTTATTTATTTTTTTTTCATTTTCAAGGTGGTGGACATGGAGAATAATGATGTTTCAGGAGACTCTGAGGCAGATCAAGATAAAACGGCGAGGTGTATGAATGAGCCCCCAGTCAGTTCACACATCTGTCCGACTGTTAACACAACTAGTGAAGAAACATTGAGTCGACACGTGTCCACAAATGGGACAAACGCAACCCGTTTACCTCCTGAGTCCACAAGAAGTGACTCCAAAGATGATATTTCTCCAAACACTGCAGAGTCATTGAAATTTGAAACCTCTTCTGAAATGACAGCAGTTGGCTCCATTTGTATTGCAACGGCGTCTAAAGGTAGAGCAGCAGCCTCATTCAAACTCCAAACCTCCACCACGAGGGCACCCATCTCGGATATGTCAACCACAAAACCTGCAACACTGTCCAGACCACTCGACACCAGAGGTGGAGCTGCATACAAGGTGAAAGCCGATTCTTCTAACGCTGCAGCCACTTCGCCAACAGGGTCCAAGGTGGTGCACGGAGCCTCCTGCATAACTGCACCTTCCTCCAAGATGAAAAATGCTCCTAAATATTGTAAAGCCACATCCCAAACTGCAATCACACCTGTATCTAAGCTAACTATTACAACCGCTGCTGAAATGTGTAAAACATCAGCTAAGTGGAAAAATACTGAATCTTCTGTTAAGACTGTGAAGAATCCAAAGGGGCCAAAAAGTGATGATGTTGAGCCAGATATTCAGAAGAGTCGCTCATCAGCTTCTTCCCACCCGGTCACGGCCATGCCTGTCACATCTGTTAACAAAAAGCGAGCTGAAGAGCCATCTCCTGTCTGTGCAAATAAAACAAAGCCAAACGATAGACTTCCTAAAGTTGGCAAGTATTATTTTGTTTATATTAGAAAAATCTCTCGTCTCTGAATTGATCTAGTTATGACTTGTTGTTTTTCTCCTTTTTTATAGGCGTTAATCAGCTGATTGTGGTGAAATGCCAAGGAAAGCAGCAAGTCTACTGTCAGCTGTGTTCAGTCAGGTTGCTATGCTCCAGTCATCTGTTCGACTTCAACCACCTGTACAACTATGTGGTGCGTGCTTTGGAAGTTATGGTGTAGAAAATGTAGTTGGAGCTTGCAGCGCAGTAATACAGATGTTCACTGTTCTCTTATTAGAAAATGAAGGACCCTGATTGGACTGCAGAGCTGTCAGAGTCGGGGGAAAAATTGAAGAGGACAGTGGTCCACTTTGCCAAGATTGATAAACTGGGACCATCCCAGGTGAATTACATGTGCATGTATGAAAATGTACTGGTTGTTAATCAGCATGAATAAGCATTTAAATTAAAAAGTTAAGATGACTTTTACCGAGCAACGACTAGATAGTATAAAAACAAAGACGACTATAACTATTTGAGATTCTTTTTTTAATGATGATTTGTCCTGGATTGACATTGTAAATGAACTAAAACCACATTTCTGCTGCTTGAGGAACCAAAATCCTCAATTCTCCATAAACGTTATCTATCTCAGTTAAATGCAATGTAGTTTTCATTGGTACTGGGTATTAATAGTAATAACTTTTATTTGTGTAATGCTTTTCATACACAAATTTTGTCTGGAAGTGCTTTTCAGCAAGAAAGTTACATGCAGTGCTTCAAACAGATATGAAGAAACATGAAAATATAATAATAGAAAACAAGCTCACAGAGGGGAAGACTTCAGAGGAATTAAGATCTTTATTATTGTAACAAAGATCTGTCAGCAGAGTTCCTGTTGCTAATCATAATGCCGCCTCTAACCTGTGATTAACTATATCTACTTTAGGTCGTGGCTACAAAGCAGCCGTCACCTGGACCCTAATTGTGTCTCTTTGTTTTTAGTTCTGAGTAAACCGTATGTTCATGTCATGGGAAGCGTCAACCTCAGCCTGCTTACTTTTTACGACAACAAATAGTTACACTGCAGACACTTTGAGAATTTACACACTGCGAATCGATTACGTGAGTCTCTGTTTAACATTATTAACATGGTTACAATTATCTCACATTTACAATGTGATTTTTTTTTTCACCACACATGAATTTAAAAATCTGAAAAATAGAATAGCATAGAAACAAAACAATTAAATACAAGACATCACATGAATAAAAGAGTTAAAATATGTAACGAAGCAAAACAAATTTTAAGGCACAGTAGTGGAAAGTGAGCGCTTCAAGTGTAGCTAGTTGGAAGCCAATGTAAAGAGATGTGTTTTAAGCTCTCTTTTAAAAGAGATATCTCCAGGTTAATTATTCAAGTTGGTAAAAAACTGATTAACATATGATTAAATATGTTGAGCAGAGGTAAGTTTTATGAAAACAACAGAAAGGACTTTGGGTAAATATGAGACCGTACATCAGTAACATGCATTGTTGGTAGGGTTTTTAATGTGCATTGATTTGTGTCTTTCTGCTAGAACCTGGAAGTGGACAGGGACACGTACAAACAGCTGGCTGAGCTTGCAGAGCCGGAAGGTAAAGATATTCCAATACTCGGAAAAAATAAAATCCAATTCAATTCTATATGACTTCTACATGACTAAACAAAGTTAAGCAAGGGGCAGGCCTTGTGTTATTTTCAACTGATAGAGAAATTATGCAGGTAAAAGGATGATACTGAAGATGTTTTCCTTTTGTTTTTTTACACAAAAAGCACATTTAGCCTAAGTTTTGTTTTTCTTTTGGAACTGTGCTGCTGCTTCATATGTATGTGCTTGTTAGTTGATGCAGGAGGAACAGATACTTGGTTTTATACGTATGGTATTTTTTTTTTATATCATTTTATTTTCATCTCTTTTGATTGTCAGCTTTGAAAAAACTGAAAGCAATCATGAGACAGAGGGACTCGCAGGTCTCGTCATCCTCCACAGCCGACACCGCAGAGGCTTTGAGAGAGGAAGATGAATCGGCCAGTCCATGTGAAGGCTCAGATGATAGTAAGTTCAAGTGCCATTTCTGACCATCAAATTTCATCCATGTTTGAGTTTGTAGTCAGATTAATGAGCGGGTATCACTGCCTTCACACAATTTTCACTGTACTTGAGATTTTGTTTCTGGGCCATTGTTTCTGATGACTTTTAATTCGTGACATCTTTAAAAGACCTCTGAATGAGACACAGAGATTACAAATTACAATTACTGATGCAGAGGAATTTTGTTTCTCTCGGGGATTTACGTGCCACATAATGAAATGCCAGGATTTTTTTTTTTTTTTTTTTTTTTTTACTGTCCTGGTAAATACTGAGCTTTTGTTTTGTTTTTTTTACAGCTTTTGTACATATTCTGTGTCAATGCAGATTTTAACGACATTATACTCCGTTATGCAGTTTTTTGCATTGTCGAACCCTTACTGGATGTCAGTATGTTAAGGTGCGTTCACATTTATCTGATTTGGTCATCACCAAAATACCAGTTGTGCCTTGGACCACCTGCCTGACCAAAGGACCAAAATTGATCTTGACTAAAAGAGGTTGTTTCGGTCCAGATCAAAATGAGGAACAGACTTCCTGGATGGTTTTAACTTTTGGACCAATTATAGAAAACGTAGTTAGTGCATCTTCACTTATTAAGCAGTAGAAGAAGAAGAAAAAAAAGTAAAATAAGTAAAAAGTAACTGCAGTAGCACATAAAGAAAGGGGGGGAGAGTATTTTACTTTGATTTGGTCCAACAAAGAAATCAAGACGTAGAAGTGAATCTGGCGGTGGTTCAGTCAATCAGTGAAGACACACATGTTGATGACGCAGTTCAAGACCAGCTTCCATCATGTCAGAGCTTAAATAAAAATGATCCAGAGCCCATCACAGCTCTGTGCATTAATGCTGAGGACAAAGCAGGTATAATGTATCTGTGTTTGTCATTGCTTATTTAACTGAACAATCAGCCTACATAACTAACACGCTACCCTCTGCTCGATTTAGTCACTATCAAACAGGAAAGGTTGGAGCCACATGAGGAGACCCAGGCTTACTGTGAAGAGACACCTGCGATTGAGAGTCCTGGTAAATACTGAGTGAAAACGCCCTAAAACTCTTCCTTGCACTGTATCTGTATCATGACTCATTTGTACAAATCCTTTCACTTTCCCGGCAGTCCACATGGAGAAACCTCACACAGAGGCTCCCGTCAATCACTCGCCAGACAAATTTGCCCAAACCGCTGATGTATGCAAAGACGCCGCTGACGACAGACAACAACAGTGGCAGAGTAATGCAGAATTACAGGACATGCAGACGGTGCTACAAAGTACACCGAAAGCATCACCTGTAAAATCCTTCAGCCCAGACCCGCTTTCTCTGGGTGCTACAGTTATAACGGAACCACAGAGTGAGCCAGGATCCAGAAGCATAGCAGAACATGCACCAAAACTTTGCCCAGGACCTGGAGAGCACGGTGCATCACAGGCCCTCCCAAGCATTTCAATAGGTGGGCGTTGAGTATTCACGTTTTACTGCATTTTGGCATTAAAGGTACTAATTTGTTTTTATCGCTGGCTGTGACAGGGAAAAAAATGCCAGGCTGCAGCAAATTGTCCACGTACCTGTCATTAAATGGAAAGGATGCTAAACTGATCATTGGTGGGTGTGTCCTCCTTCCACAGCAAGTCCTTTATACTACCATTATTTCCTGTTATTTCAAAAAACCATATATGTTAAAGATGGTGTGTCCTCTTTAGGCTTGAGCACTGTATGGGAGTGCCGAGGGATATCTATGAACCCGTTCTTCCTGTGTGAGAGCTGCAGGAAGACACTATCTCTCGGGGACATCTGTGATCACATGGTCAGCCCTGATCACCAGTTCAACTACATGGTGTGTTCACTGAATAAGGCATGGGAGCACTGCATACGTCCAAATAACTAAAGTGTTTAACGTGCTGCTGCACTGTGATATAATATGATGCGCTTGTCTTTCAGATGAAATGCTTCCCTGAGTTTCTATGGTTTTGGGAGGTGAAACTGCCCGAGAATGTAAAACTGGAAATTTTAAGAGACGTTGCAGAGAAGCTCTCACAGCGAGAGTGTGCCAGCAAGATGGCTGCACAGGTAGTCTATTAGGTCCATTCAGCATATTATGGATTTTATTTTATTTTATTATGGCTCTTGTATGTCTTTGAATAATTTGGTCAAGATATGTTTAATTGTGTCTTTAAATATATATATTTTTTGGGTTATTCATAAGCTATAGATACCATTTTTCTGTTCTACATTGTTCATATTTTACACGTGCTTTATGTACCTAAAAAAAAAAAGTTCATACAAATCCATTGCGCTAATTGTTGCCATGTTTGTTTTCTCTTACAAAGTGTATATTGCTGAGCAAGGAGTTTTATGAACTTGTTCGCACAGCTCCATTCAGCAAAGGTAAGATTATTTTGGAAGTGTCTCCAGAGTGCATGGGCCCAGGGAATATACAGTAATTACTATCAACTTGCCCTTTTTTTTGTTGTAGCTTTAGAAATGGTGCAAAACATCGAGAAAGTGAAGAATGTGAGTGTCCTCTGTCTGCCGAGTAGTGTTCAACAGCAGAAGAGTGAGTACCACCAGCGCAATCAGTGTTTCTTACTCATACACAGCTTAACTAAAGGCACTGAAACAGAAAGAATATAGATACAAACTATTGACATTTGTTTTCATTTGCACAGGCCAGCAGCCTGAGACCCTGCAGGAATCTCTTCCTACAGAGATGCAGTCAGCTCAATCACTTGAGACCGGTCAGAGGAGTGACAATGGTAAGATTAATCATATTTTCAATACTGAGGTTTTTCCCACAGTAAGTTTTTCATCACACTTAAGCCAGTGTAGCCCAAAAACCCATCGAGGTAAAACATAGATGTTGTCAGTTCAATATAGAAGCCTAAAAGGAAAATGAGAACTCGTATAAAGTCTGTATTCATTGTAAAAAAGTGTTGATAATTTATTTATACTGATTCCCTAAATGTCCGAACCATTGAAATTCATGACTTAAGACCAAACCAGAACCATAAACTTGGGGTTTGTCTCTGCAGTTCTGTCAATTTTAAGTTTGAAAGTACAAATATTTATATATTTTTTTATTTTTAAAGACTCACCATCAAGCTTTTAACCTTGTGAACATTTCCATGTGGAGTTTTTTTTTTTATATGCTACAATACAGTCATGCTGTTGCATTTTGACTTTGAACTGCAGACAATGTGGTAGTCTCTTGCACACAGATTAAGACAGCCAGGGTTTCATACATCACATACTTTAGGAACCCATCCTGTCAACTTGCAAGGTGGGGCGTTTCACATCATAGCACTGCAGGCAAGTGGTGGAGTGGTGGATGGAGATAGAGGAGGGGACTATTTGCATATTTATAGATTCGCCTGTACTGACTTAAGGCAAAGATGTACTTATTATTGGGAGAATTTTTTTTAACTTCTGAATATGTTGTTTTTATGAACAGTTTCCAAAAATGTAATCGGTGCAAATAGAGGAACTTTTAAGACTGAAACTAAAAAATTGCAGTTATGTTAGCAGGTGAATTTCCTCCACTTTGTGACACCGGTAGAAATCAGAGGTTGAGACTTCTTGAGAACTCAAAAATGGTGTTTATCATTTCTCAAAGCTGTAATAGATGGCTTATTTATTGTGTTCTCTTATTCATTGTCCGCTGTTCTTTTTAGAAGCCAGACAAAAAACAGAAACACCCGTTTTAGAGGAGACTGCCATGGTTGGAGATTTGGATTGGGTCAAAAAAAAGACGAATCTTGGGTCCTCTGGATGTTAACTGCTCCTCCTCAAAGGCTGATTCTGATGTCTTTCCATTCCCCAGTGGTGGCTCAAGTCTCGGCCCCCTGGAGCCCTGCAGTAGCTTTTCTATGCAGCCAGAATTCATGCCACCAGTCTCTCAGCCCCAGATGTCAGTGTTGCAAGTAAAACAGGAAGACGATCACTCAGAATATCCATACTTTGATACCGTTGGTCCTGAAATCAGTCAAACCCTGCCAGTGTCCCCCAAACATAAAAGCCTCCCAACCTGGAAAAGGCCAGGTGATGCATATGTTGAAAGACACACCAATAATCCACTTGAGGACGATTTGCCAGCCAAACGCACACCTAACCCACTGCAGCCTGTTATTGAGCCCGTCTCTGAAGCACCCTCCGTTTCCACTTTTGGTAACCCCGCTGCACCCCCAACTCCCCTGTTTCCTCAGGACACAGACATGAGACCTGGATCTGACAGAAAAACTGAATTGCCTCCGGACTTGACAATGCTGACACAACTAATATGTCAGTATAAAAATGAGTCGATGATGAGTTTGTCCCCTTGTAAGTTATCTCCTATCAACTCCTGTGCTACCGATTCATCTCAAAGTATGGAAAGAAGCAGCGATTTAAAGGATCAGGTAGTTCAAGCTACAGAGGAGAACAATCCACCCTCTGTCAACTCATCACAAGTCATGAGAAAAGCAGTTACTGCGTTGGGCCCTGAGCAACAACTCGCACCCCTTAATGCCGCCTCCGCTTTCTCGCCCAACAGCTCCTATAACCACTTGATGTGGGCAAACCCTCTGTTGAGAGCACATGAAGACGGTGCTGCCAGTGCCCGTCACCTTAGTGACCCACAACATCTGGGAGGTGTCACTGCTCAGAACAGCTTTGTAAATGTGATCCAGTTCAGACCTGGATCTGCTGCCGCCAACTGTGACCCAGGACAGATGCCACAGGCACAAGGTTACACAGAGGCTGTAAGACCTGGAGTTAGTCGGTTTCCCATTAACACCATTGTAACTGCCAGGCAAGACCCCACTAACTGCATGTTTGTGGGCAGCAATAATGGACAGTACCACACTGATGTGAGCAGTGGCCAGTTTCTCCGCAGCTCCAAGAGGAAGCACCGCTAACAGTGTGGCTGCAGCTGGAGGGTATGGTCAATACAGCCAAATGGCTCAAGTCACAAATGGACATCCAGGTTATGTTTCGGCTGAGGCGGTGGCAGGTTTCACAGCAGTATACAACCCTGCTTTCTATAGTTTCTATCAGTGTGAAGAGTACACCGGGCAGCTCAACCAAAACCAGTATTACGCAGTGCACCAAGCAAACCAACTCAGTCAGCAGTCATATGTTCATAGTGTAGCAGCTCCTCTGCCTCATGGATATGTGAGCCGAGAAATGCAGCTTCAGCAGCTGCAGCAACATCAGCAGCAGCTTCAGCAACAGCAGTACGTCCCCACGTGGACAACAGGATGACTTGGGCCAAATGAGATGTAAAATACCTTGTTTGTGTGTTTTTATGTGCACATATATTTATTTTCTTTTTATACAAAAATATTCCTGTTGGCAATTTTCCTCATGTAATTAAAAATGTCTCATAACAGCAAATATTAATGCCAAATATTCTGTTTTATTCTTGCCACAAAGTGTTTTGTTAAAATTTGTTAAAAACTTATTTCACACTCTTATTGAAGCTAGAGATTTGTTTTAAGTATGTCTGTGTGTGTTCACTTACAGACAGTGCCATAAATACATATCCTTTTTTAAACTGTTTTTCTGTTAGATACTCTTGATACTGTCAATCTGTTTAAATATGAACAATGAGGTGGTCAATCTTTAGGAAAAAAAAGCTAATTAAGGAACTGTGATTGGTTTCAGTTTTTAGCGGCAATAACTTAGTGATTTTTGTAAATATATGTTGATTTTTAAGACATTTCTGTAATGACATTTCAGAGATATTCTGTATAAAATTTACTGCATCCTGTTTTTTTATGCACAAACATTAGTGTGACAGAAGTGTATGAATCTAATGGGTATTGTGGTAAATTATCTTTGAACAGACTGGTCACAGATGAGGGTGGAATCAAAGATCAATTCATCAGAATTCTTTATTGGACATGCAGCATGGGAAGAAGTGCACAGCTTGCTGGACTGCAGAGTTCTTCAACTTCGTACGGAAAAGGTTACAACATTTATACAGTGGGGCAAAAAAGTATTTAGTCAGCCACCAATTGTGCAAGTTCTCCCACTTAAAAAGATGAGAGACGCCTGTAATTTTCATCATAGGTACACTTCAACTATGAGAGACAGAATGGGGGGAAAGAATCCAGGCAATCACATTGTAGGATTTTTAATGAATTAATTGGTAAATTCCTCGGTAAAATAAGTATTTGGTCACCTACAAACAAGCAAGATTTCTGGCTCTCACAGACCTGTAACTTCTTCTTTAAGAGGCTCCTCTGTCCTCCACTCGTTACCTGTATTAATGGCACCTGTTTGAACTTGTTATCAGTATAAAAGACACCTGTCCACAACCTCAAACAGTCACACTCCAAACTCCACTATGGCCAAGACCAAAGAGCTGTCAAAGGACACCAGAAACAAAGTTGTAGACCTGCACCAGGCTGGGAAGACTGAATCTGCAATAGGTAAGCAGCTTGGTGTGAAGAAATCAACTGTGGGAGCAATTATTAGAAAATGGAAGACATACAAGACCACTGATAACCTCCCTCGATCTGGGGCTCCACGCAAGATCTCACCCCGTGGGGCCAAAATGATCACAAGAACGGTGAACAAAAATCCCAGAACCACACGGGGGGACCTAGTGAATAACCTGCAGAGAGCTGGGACCAAAGTAACAAAGGCTACCATCAATAACACACTACGCCGCCAGGGACTCAAATCCTGCAGTGCCAGACGTGTCCCCCTGCTTAAGTCAGTACATGTCCAGGCCTGCCTGAAGTTTGCTAGAGAGCATTTGGATGATCCAGAAGAGGATTGGGAGAATGTCATATGGTCAGATGAAAACAAAATAAGAACGTTTTGGTAAAAACTCAACTCGTCGTGTTTGGAGGAGAAAGAATGCCGAGTTGCATCCAAAGAACACCATACCTACTGTGAAGCATGGGGGTGGAAACATCATGCTTTGGGGCTGTTTTTCTGCAAGGGGACCAGGACGACTGATCTGTGTAAAGGAAAGAATGAATGGGGCCATGTATCGTGAGATTTTGAGTGAAAACCTCCTTCCATCAGCAAGGGCATTGAAGATGAAACGTGGCTGGGTCTTTCAGCATGACAATGATCCCAAACACACCGCCCGGGCAACGAAGGAGTGGCTTCGTAAGAAGCATTTCAAGGTCCTGGAGTGGCCTAGCCAGTCTCCAGATCTCAACCCCATAGAAAATCTGTGGAGGGAGTTGAAAGTCCGTGTTGCCCAGCGACAGCCCCAAAACATCACTGCTCTAGAGGAGATCTGCATGGAGGAATGGGCCAAAATACCAGCAACAGTGTGTGAAAAGCTTGTGAAGACTTACAGAAAACGTTTGACCTCTGTCATTGCCAACAAAGGGTATATAACAAAGTATTGAGATTAACTTTTGTAATTGACCAAATACTTATTTTCCACCATAATTTGCAAATATATTCTTTAAAAATCAGACAATGTGATTTTCAGGAATTTTTTTTCTCATTTTGTCTCATAGTTTAGGTATACCTATGATGAAAATTACAGGCCTCTCTCATCTTTTTAAGTGGGAGAACTTGCACAATTGGTGGCTGACTAAATACTTTTTTGCCCCACTGTACACTCACTTTACATAAAAGTGGGGTGGGACGTACTTCTCGGAATCAGTCACGCCAATATCTTGGGTACAATGGTTGCGCCCTGGATGTCGGCTAGCTAGACATATGTCCATGCATGGATGTCAGCAAACTAGACATGTCCCTACATGGATATCAGCTAACTAGACCTATGTCCATGCAAGAATGTGAGCAAACTAGACATATGTCCATGCATAGATGTCAGCTAATGTTGGACTCGGGCTCATGCTAGTACAAAGCCAATATGTGTAAAGCCCCCAGTCCTGCGTGTTCTTTTAATGAGGCAATAGGAGATGTCAGGCTTCAAGATGTTTATTTAACAGCAGAATAATCAGTGTTACAGAGCTCTGGGTCCAGACTATGTTTCCCTGACCGCAACAGAGTATGTGTCAGTTCACGAAGTCTGAACTCCTGACTCTCCCTGACCCAGTCTTCTTATAGTACAGGAACCAAAAAGTCATGTGTGGTGATGTGTCCTTTGTTGATTGGTCGAGGTGGGGGTCTTGCCTTGTGAGGACGTGTTGCTCAGGTCAGTAACTTATTCCTGTTTTATGACTCGGAAGAAATAAGAAAGACAGGAGGTGAAACTAATGGTTGTGGCCTTGTTATTATGCACAGCAGCATGCTGACCCCAACAGGATCGCTGACCTCAGCAGTATCGCTGACCTCAGCAGTATCGCATACCTCAGCAGTATCGCTGACCTGTACAGACACAGCCTGTTGCATACGCCTGAGGATTAATAGTTGATTAAACGAGATTGTATATAAGGAATATAATATGGCATACATGTATAGTATTATTGTAAGCAAAGACTAGCATAGGATAGCACACTAACTAGAAATAGGTCCATGCATGGATAAGTGCAGAGCACATGCATGCAGGTTGGTTTTAGTTCCGCCTTAAACGACATTTAATTGTGTTAAACAGAGTACGTCAGGTCACACAGAGTTCATCTGTGAATAGCAGTGTGTGTATACGTTGTCACTTTGCGCTATCACGTGTGTAGCCTCGCAACAGAGTGGAAATATATACTAAAGTTTTGTTGAGGCTGCTCATAAACTGCTATAATATTATGTTTAATGTTATCAATCCTAACATGTATATACAGGAGATATGAAATATCTCCACAGTATGTTTATGGGAACATCTTTTAGTTTCCCCTGGATGTGTGAAGTTGAGGGTGAGTTGAGTTTTTAATCATAATCCTATTTACTTATTGACACGAAACATCCAATCATATTTGAATGCAAATGAGGACCTCTGACAGGGTCTGGTGAAAAACAAGGCTCCAAACTTCATGTTGATTCTATTGGCCAAGCTCCTAAGATGCTGCTCATTTGGTTGATGTATACAACTATTTATCAGTAACCACCTGTCAGATGTTTTACTTTGATTTATTTTAGGAGAAATAACATTTTACTCTGATGAGTTATTGACCAGTAATGCTTATAGATGGGGTGAATCATGTGCTGTGGGTCAGTATGAGGGAAGGCTTGCTTGTGTTGAGAGTCAGAGGTGTATGAATGGTCACCAAGCTCAAAGGTGACACTAACTCGACCTACAGGGATGTCAGTAACAGTCACATGACACAGGTAAAGAAATGTATATAGGAACAGGTTTCCTCTTTGGTGTAGTATAAGTTCAATACAGAATCTCTTCTTTGGTTGTCGGATCTTTTCCTTTTTGCATATCTGTTGAGGTTTGTCTAAACTTTACTGCACAGGTCATACTAGTAGTAGTGTGAAGCATGTATGATCTTGTGGCTTTGATCAAAGATAATGTTGCCGAAGTACGTTGGCACAAGTCATACTATATTAAATAAAAAACGGGTAGAGCAGGGGTTAAGAAGTTCTTCATCATTTTGATGAAGAGGATAGGATGGAGGTGCTGATCACATTTACCACCTCTATATGTTTACAGCAAGATGGCATTCTGTCATCTCCCTAGTTGATATGAGCAACAAAACAAAGGCTTCAATTGCAGTCGAAACCTCAATACATCAACAGTAAGAGTTGAGATGGCATCGAATGAGTCACTTATTGAGGTCCCAGAAGCCTCGGTGCTGTGCTGCAATTGCTTTTATAGAGTTCAACTAGGCTGTTTGCGTAGGTAAGATGGGGATTATGAAAAGTGTTAATTCAAAAACGGTTCCAGCAGGATTTAGTTATAAATTGACAGAATTTATCCATGTTTCAACTTGTGTTAGTTATCAAGTCTATTGTTGCAGATTATAATGTTATAATAATATAATATGTTAATGTCTCATCCCCAATGACACCTCCAAAAGGCATAAACCCAAAACTCTGTGTGAGTGGCGTCTCGACTCTTTATAGTGGAACAAATTCATTTTCTCTCTTCCATGCTGACAATGTCGCCTTTTGTTTTGTTCTTTTTACACTCTGAACCAACTAAAATTCAAGGGCATGCCACTGTAAAGTGAGAAACTCACATGTTTCCATATACTTTATATTTTGACCTTATCGCTGACTTTATGTTAGGGGAGTGTTAGAAAAATTACTCAGAGGCTGTATTCAAAATCAAACATATCGGACATTTATTCTTACAAGAAGGAGCAAATACATGTACACTCAAAGAAGGATGTCCAGCATTGCTCAACGTCACTCCTCCATGGGGCAGCTTTTATACAGTGTGACAAACAGTTGACAGTCACTCCCATTCCCTTTGTATCCGCTTTCGTAGATAATACTGAGTTTGGTTGTAGGTCACAAGATAAGGACACAGAGACGTTGTAAATTAGACGTCGTAAATGAGACAATAGAAACATTATTGAGCCACAGGCAGATAAGATGAGTACATCTTAATTTTCTCCATCAGGGAGCTTAAGTTATTTATTTTAAGTTAAGTGAAGAAAGGAAGTATCTGGAGAAGGACAGCTACAAACAGTGAAACATAAATGCTGTGAACTCTCGATACGCTCAGCAAGATATTCAGTCTTTTCCTGGCAAATTTGCAGACACAGTTTGGCAAGAAAAGGTGGGAGCTTCAGGGGAATATAAATAATAGCCAGAAATGATTGCAATGTTCAGAGTTGTCCCAGTGAAGATGCAAGGAGTTTGATAGTTGGGGGTTTGTTTGGAAATTGTAAGAGCAAAATGAATGATTACCTCATGTGTAATATCCTACGTGCTGTTTTGATACTCTGTAACTTTCCACTCAGTAGATTTCCTTCAGACCTGAAGTGCATTTCATGTGTGTGTGAGAAACTTGCTTTGCTACGTCTGTCGATAAGGGAACATTCCATTGTTGTCTTTAGGACTATAAAAAATAATTTTGGTGTGTTTACTGTTCACTTGTGGAGTTGGGAAAGTTTGGATGAATAATCTTTTTCATGTTGAAAATAACAGGTCCTTTCCTGAGGGGGAGAAGGGAGAAATTTTATAATGCGAACAGAGAAGGGGAGTAAAGCATATTTTACTGCAAGGTCAAGCGTTTGGGTTGTGACTAGCCTCCTCCACATGTGTGGTATTTGTCATATCAGACGCCTTCAAGGCCAGATCTTCGAGTGTGAGGGTGCGAGGGAAGAAGTCAGACACTCAGAACATGAAATTAGTTCAGACATTTATCAGCTCAGGTCCAATGCAAATGCAAAAGGGAAACAAATGTTCCACGTGATTTTTACTGTATTTCTTGTAATTGTTCATATTCTTTGTGCCTATAACAATTTAATCAACCATTTCATTTTCACCACCAAATTATGTGTTCACTTAAGTCAAAGAAGACATTGTATTGTGGACTAACAGCAGCGCCTGTGATCTTTTAGGAACGGGTCATTTTACTGTGCAAAACTGGAACTCCCTATATCGGTGAGAGACGGTAAAAACCTTTCCAAGACCTGTCTCGTCCGAGCCCAGTTCCTCCCTTCTTCAGTGAACAAAATGAACAAAGAGAGTGTGATTGGAAGTGAAAGGCGGGTCTTTCTCTGATCTGAGGAAGCTGCAAGAGGTTTGTCTCAGATTTCATACAAATCAAAAGTTTTTCCATGTGTAATAGCTTCCTCCAGTGGATAAGAGTGTAATGGCAATACAATCACTGAATTAATTCATAAGTAATCAGAGACACTCTGTGACTTCTTTTGATTATTGACCAATCAGGAAAGTGTGGGAGATTTTTTTTTTGTACTCATCTATGTATTTACACTCAAGTTCTAGATTGAATCTTAATTTCTGCACCAGTTTGAAAGAAAGCTCTTGACAGTTCTACTTCAGTTGCTCTTGCGAGAACCCTCAGTCTATTGAAACCTTTGATTTTCCATAAACCTACTTTGCGTCAAACTCAGAAGACCTTGTGTTTGATTAAGAAGACTGTAAGTGGTGTTATGGTGACCCAATCCATTTGGGCCTGGTGAGGGATTATAACAGGGTTTAAAAACAGATGTTGGGAGAAATGATTTTGTTGTAATGGAAATTTACTGATCTGACTTGCTCTGAGTTTTTAACACTTTACCAAAAACAGGAAGTGCACCAGACGTCCCCTTTGTCTGGTACGGCTTACAGACCAAGTAGCAGCACCTAGCTGGAAACCTTGGGAGTAGTCAGCTCTGTGTAAAGTTAACTGTCTGATATAGTCCCTACTCCTGCTCTGTTCCTTTAAAAGACTGATGACAAGACAACATCCTGGTCAGTCACCTAAACTCTAACTGAATGCTCTGTACCTTTGCAAAGGTTTGAATAAAAAAAACTCTTAAAGACAACTTTCAGATTTCAGATGTTTATTTCAGATTTCCACCACATTGTCCTGCATTCTGAATCCAACACTGTTCATATTTCAGATATTTGCTGTACTTGTCTGCAAACCAAAGAACAAACTATTTTGCATTTTAAGTGAATTAGAAGCTTTTGTTATTTTGTGTCTCCGTGTCTGGTTATTATTAAGACGCTGCTTAAGAGTTATTAAGAGTTCATGTTGTTTCCTGAAGGTAATATAAACACAAACACTACATGTAACAGACAGGTTGTGAGTGTTAGAAGCTGCGTATGTGCATGCTGTTGTGGAAAATCCGTATTTTACAAACAAGGTGAGAAATGAACACATTCGACCATACTGCAGCGATATTCTTTTTTTTGTCTTTTATTTCAGATACACAGGCATGTGGACTCAGACCTTGTGACTTCTAACACTGATCATCTTGGCCAGTTTCCTGGCCTTGATCAGATCAGTCTGAGGGAGTTGTGTTGTATAACCCCGGGTTCTGAAAGCTATCAACTCGCTTTTCATCAAGGACACACATTTCCTCAATCGGGTTTTTTTCATACATAGTTATACAAAGACCATGAAAACAATTTCTGTCCTTTAACAACACACAGGTTCGTTTAGCAAAAGTGATCAATAAACACAGCTCCACCACCACGTGTGTTGTTTTAATAAGATAAATCATTACACAGTATAGCTACATGATCATTTCCAACTCTCTTGTAAGCTTGAACTAAAGAACTTCCAGAAAGCGCAGACATATCATGAAGCCCTCATCATGTCTGTTGATGCTGGGTCCATATCAGTGGTAGACTGCGTCATGTCATTTTCTGCTGAACAAAGGACATCAAGTTAAGTCTTATTTTTCTTTCAGTGTAATTCGGTATCTTCTGATGGGCTCGCAACACAGCCAAATGAATGAGTGAGAAAATGAGCAACAGGAGAAATCAGTTCTTATACACGCTGACCAACATGTTGTAAGAGAGGAGGTGAGTTACACGTTATCTTGAGCTGGTACAAGAAAAGCATCTTCCTTGGAGACAACAGAGCAATTCAGGCGTCCTTATAGTGTCCTGTCCTTGGACACAACGTGGCATCCCAATGGTCGCTGTTTGTAGTAATAATGTAAGGTTTCTCCACATTTTTCTGCTTGGTCACTGGGACAGAATTGAAGATATGTTGGTTTAAGGAAAAAGGACACGGTCAGTGATGCAGTCAGTGACACTGTGGTGGAAATTAATGTATTTCCTTGTGAGAAATCAAAAGTATCCCAAGCTCGCTGTCTTTTGAGTATTTATTACAAGATAAGATATAGAAAATTATAAGAGCGTACAAATCATCGAACATGAGCCAAACGAGTACAAACAGAGTCACAGGATACTATTCAGCTGGATAGTTGGAGAGTTTCTTCACCTGTGGAGGATCAAGAAAGTCTGACCACTCTTCGGAAAGAGAGGAGCCTTAAATCTACGTCAAGAGACGTCCTCTCTCACCCCTAACCCTGAGCACAGGGTATCCGTCAATCATTAGTCAGCTGCACATATGGACCGTGAACTCTAGTTAAGATAAGATAATACGTGTCCTCCAGGGAAGCAAACACTACTGAACTTAAACGCGGATTCGATTACATAGAAGTGACATCCGGATTGGATATACATGCTTTCCCTCCAAGAATGCACTGCTGATACAGGAGCATAGGGTCAGCTGGGGTCAACTACAGATCAGTTACATAGGATGAATTTTTCTCCGACAGACACCTGTTGTGTAAAGGAACACGTAGGATCTGGAAATTAATATTACAGCTACCAAAAAACTCAATCAAATGAGTAAAAAAACAGTCTCGCAGTTTTACATGGGGAGGACATCAACAGCATGATGGACTGCATCACAGAATACATTCAATTCTGTGAACACTCCATCGTACCATCCCGGACTGGACACTGTTTCCCCAACAACAAGCCGTGGATCACCAGTGACCTGAAAGCGCTTCTCAATAAGAAGAAAGCAGCCTTCAGGTCTGGGGACGGAGAGGAGCTCAGGAGAGTGCAGCGCGACCTGAAGGAGAAGCTGAGAGAGTGCAAGGACTCCTGCAGGAGGAAGCTGGAGGCCAAACTCCAGCAGAACAACATGAGAGAGGTGTGGACCGGTATGAAGGAGATTACTGGCTTCAAGGGGAGAGAGAGACAACCAGGGGGCTCCCTGGAGAGGGCCAATGAGCTAAACTGTTTCTTCAACAGGTTTAGTTCACCGCCCTCATCTGTCTGCTCCACACACCACACCTCCCAAACACCTCTGCTGCCTTCCCCTGCCTCCCTCTGTCCCCCCCTGGAGAGCTGCACGGACACAGAGCCCTCAACCTCAAAGGGCTCTTCCACCACTGACGCCTTGACGACTGGCCAGGTTAGGAGACAGCCGGAGAGACTCCACCTGCGCAAGACTGCAGGACTACCAGTCTGTACGTCTCCGTAGTCTGCTGGGGGAGCAGCATTGGAGCCGGCGACACCAACAGACTTAACAAACTGGTTAAGAAGGCCGGCTCCATCATTGGCTGCAAACTGGACAGTCTGGAAAAGGTGGTGGAGAGGAGGACGCTGAGGAAACTGTTATCCATACTGGATAATCCTGACCACCCTCTCCACCACCTGCTGCAGGGACAGCGGAGCACGTTCTCCAAAAGACTCCTCCAGCTCCGCTGTCACAAGGACAGATACAGGAGATCATTCCTGCCCACCGCTATCAGACTATACAATAACTCACCCCTCGCCAAATCCATCACACAACAATGACACCCTTGCTTTTGTTTGTTGTTTTGTTTGAATTCATTGCACTGTTGTTTAGTTTAGTTTATGTAATATTATTCTGTTTTATTTTATTGTATAGAATGTGCTTTTAAAAAAAAAATTACATTCATTATTTGCAGGAAGTTATTCAACTACTTAAGATTCATTATTTATTAAAGTATTAATCATTTATTTGTAATAATTTGCTTATATTTTCCTTCGTCTGTGTGGTAAGTCATTTCTTGTGCTGTCTGCGGCTACAGCTGGTCAAAGTGACCCTTACAGAAGGGGTCAACGGGAGGTCACAGTATCAAGAGGTTTCAAGCTCTGGTGAGGGGAGGGGTTTTCATTTTCAGGAGAGGATGGATGTCTGCTCCAAATGTACATTTACTCACCTCTTGCATGTTTTCTGCACACACACACGCACGCACGCGCTCCCGCTATCTTTGAGAAGCATCCTGTTTCCAAATTGCCTGCACGCTCTCGGTGCCGCGTCGTTACTCAACAGAAGCGCAGGACAGCTCGACCCCAGCCATCCGGAGGCTGACACCAACTTTCTATCGGTAGCATCAAGTCAGTCTGCAGCAGCAATTAAAAGCGTCTCGACTTTGTATCAACTGACTTGGAAAACTGCTGGTTGCGGTCGGTGAGTTGGGAGAAGCAACTAATATCAACAGGTGTTGTAAATCGGACGGATGACGTCAGGATTGAGATGTAGTTTGACTGGTAACGGTTGTTAACGGCTGTTTAGGATGTTTTAACGTCAACTGGTTTTCTCGACTGTCGCACTGAAAAAGGGGATTTGTTCAGCTCGACGGGGGGTAAGTGTTTCTACCCTGACGTAACTCACGTGTGACGTTAAATCAAGTTTTACAATGTTACTGGGGAGTGAACAATGAACACTAGTCAATATCTTGGGTGTTTCAGCAATGGGCATCTACAGAAAAGGACAAATAGGTCTATCCGTGTCCGTGTGTGTCTTTAACTTTATAACTAACTGGTGTTAGTTTGCGTCCAAAATTCATACTTCCTGGAGACTTTCTTGTGTGACACTGAAACAGCAGTAGGTATCGGTGAAAGTAAAAGTAACTTTAAGTTCTTCAGTCTGAGGACTCTCATAAAATGTAGTCCCCCCCTCCCCCAAATCTATTTATTTATTTAGGAAATCCATAATCATAAAATATGTTTCACAAACTCCATTTATAGCGAGTCTTGCCTGGTGTGTCCTGTCCGAACAGTTTGCAGCGCCACTTGGTGGTCACAGCTACATCTTACAGTAGTCTGTGGGTGGTGTGTTTTAAACGTATGGTGAATCTCATGTGTCACTTCTGCAATTTTCAATGTGGGGACTGATAAATCTTAATCAGTATGAATGAAGAAAATTTGCAAACTAATTAAGGTAAATAAATGAAATTACCCAACTATGTAACTGATATGCCACCACTTGCACCATCTAATGTCTTCCCAAAACAACAACCTTCCTCCCATACTTGTATAGAAGTATATCCTCGTAGGATCCTGTATAACTTAACTTTCATGTTGCACACAGAGCTGCCTGCGATATGTTTCTGCTGCTACAAGACGCCTATAAGTTCTCAAATTGTACCAAGGAGTGTCGACGAGAGTTGTGTGGGAGTTGTAATGGAAATGTATCACAACTTGGTTGTCTACTGTTGTACAACGCTATCAGGGTAGACATTGTGAAACTGAAGGAGGAACTGAGACTAGACTTAGAGGTTAAATGGGATCAAGAACTTCCACCAAGCGTGCCTGCAGGTGTTAAAGTGTATAAATATCCTGTACTCCGAACAGATTGGGGATTTTACATGTGGAGACCTCTGATCTCTGTATGGTGTTAAACCAATTTGCTTGTCTGATTGCAAAGTAAACTCAACAAAAAGGTACTTGAATGTGACTGTTCACAGACCGAGATACATGCTCACCGTTACTTTGAACATTGATAACGAATAGGTTAGGTTAGGTTAGGTAGTTACTTTATTAATCCCCGAGGGGAAATTTTTTTATATAGTGACAATGGTGAAATTAATTGGAATGATCTTAAATCACTCTGTAAAGGCACAAAGTCTTTTGTATGGTGATGGAAATTTTGGACCATGATGTTAAGTAACAATGCTGTATGTGTTAAAAAGATTGTGTTGAGGATTTAGTTTGGACCCAAATATTTATTTATAAGTTCATATTGAAACTGATGTGGAACTTGTAAACTATGTCGTCGCTTGATAAATATTGGACTTCTGGTTTCACATGGTACCTGATGTGTTTGGTAGAATGCATGTCATGATGATGGCAGTCAGAGAACTGTAACGGCGTTATTATTATGATAAAATGTTGGTACAGTTTCGATTTTTTTTTTTTGGGCTCTTCTGTTTTTATTTTTCTGAGGTTTGAAGTATTCAACTTTTTCTTGTCACACATGATGAAGTTATAAAAAGTATTTCGGGCATCTGGACAAAAGAATACTCGTATTTTCCTCCCGAAATCATTATAATGACTTCAACTTTTATGTGCAGGTGGTGTTTTGTACAACGGCAACATGCAGCCAGGTGGGGCACACAAAGGCACGTCTTCCACCAGCTGCATATTATGAACTACCATGCTTAATAGTGATCTTTCTGTGATTATGTCCGTTTGATGCTCTCTGTGTTTGTAGGTGTTTTAAGCAAAAGCCAGCTGTTGGATTCTCTGAAGGTGTATCTGAACAACAAGAACAGACTACAACCCATCATTGGTTTGTGGCAACAGATCCGTACGTTGTGTGTATGTGGTCTGTGTTCTGTATGTGGACTAAAACATTTTGTTGTTTTCTGGACCTTTAGGGCTGGGCAGCATTATAGAATGTGTGAAGGTGGGTACACAGAACAGAGATGCATTGTACATGTGTCAGGTGTGTGTGTGTCGACTTAGCAGAGCTGACATGCGGAACCACATAATGGGAAGTCTCCACAGATTCAACTACATTGTAAGTAGTCCTGGAGAAGAGGTCATGATGGCAGCGTTATATGCTGCCTTATATTGAAACTTAAAGGGTGATGTTTTGCCCGGCAGAAAGCCCGGCACCCTCACTTAGTGTCTGAACGGCAGGACGGCTTTGACCTGTCGAAGCTCGCCTGGCCACTGATGGAGGTGGCTGGGACGCTTGAAAGAGAAGAGGGAAAAGGAGATGTCCAGGTATTTTATTTTAACTATGTCTTTGCTTGTAGTTGCACACAAATGAGTGTTTTGATAGCAGAGCTAATGTGTTTTTGTACCTTCATATAAAGGTGTTCGAGGTTGGAGATGCTGTCTACCAAAAGATGGCAACATGCAGTGAAAATGACGGTTAGTGACCTTTGTTCAGAGGGGGTGTTTCAACCTCTGTTATGTCCCCGTGCTGTCTCACTCTTGGTCTTTTGAGTTTCCTCGTACCCTTTGTGTTATTAGCATTAGTTCTGTGTATTTGTTTTTTTTAATTGATTTAAAAAAAAAAAAAATTTATTATTACATATGGTTTTCTGTGTCTCTAACACCACAGCACTAGCTCTGATTAATTCCTTAAGAGATGGACAGGATGACCCTGAAAGCTATCCAGAGACTACATCATTGCACTTCCCCATCAAATCGCAGAGGATTGTTTTGCTTGCACAGAAGCAAAAGAGATCCTCAGAGAAATCCCTGGAGGCTGATGGGAATTCATACAAGATGTCAGCGTGCACTTTAAAGTCTCCTCCGACACGTACAAAAGTAGCTCAAGTCAAATCAGAAGTCTGGTTAAAAAACATCCCGACATCACCTGAGAGGAGCAAGAGCTTTCTCAATGACTACACAGGAACCAAACCTGTCATTGGTAAGCACATCAAGTATTTTACTTTTGTACTATTATACTAAAATTAAATTGAAAATGTTACTAAATTATTGTTCTGCACCATTTCCAAAAATAAGTGCTGTAAAATAGTACATGAGTGCTACTACATATACTGTGGTTGGCCACTAAATAATACAGCTCATACTCATCCCCCCCATGAAATGTCAAATTGTTGTTTTTACATATGTATAGATTTAACAAATACGAAATGGGGAGTTAATTAGGAAGGAAGATTTTTTTTTTTTTTTTTTTTTCTCCACCAGACAAACCTAGTGTCCTATTTCCACCCATGTTTGTGCTCAGCGAGGCGAGTTGGAAGCTGCCTTTAGCTACATATTTACAGGGGTGACAGGTATTGATCTCCTTATCTAACTGTCGCGTGTGTATTTTCTAAAATATCAAACCATTGTGTTAAAAACATGTTTGCAACAGGTCTTTTCCGGGTGGATGAGTGTCGAAGTGAAGGTGGCCGCTCATGCTGTTTCTTATGCCACTGCTGCCGCATCAGATCCAACAAAGAGGACATCATTGATCACCTAACCAGCTCCTCCCATCTCGTAAACTACTTGGTCAGTTTTGTAGGGATCAACAATTAAAATGGACACGTATACAAGTCCTTTACCATTATGTCTGTAGGGAAGATGCCAGGTGTGACTTTAATTTTCATAAAAATGTCTCCGTATAGATGGAAACTCATCCTGAGCAGGTGGAACTACTGACTGCAGATATTGAAGGCAATGCTCAGCTTCTCCAGTCACTGGCAAAGAAAGTGGAGCGAGAAGAGGGCAGAGGAGAGCTGAAGGTACCCTAGTTTCTTTTCACCACAGCTTATCCTGCAGTGTTTATGCTACCTGGAAGATGACTCGTATATCCTTTTCCATATGATTTAATTTCACTGGTGTAGCGGATTAGCATTCGGGGCACCACTTCCTGCCGTCAGAAAAACTCGAGATTTAATTTTGATATACAAATGTGATCAGTCAACATAGTCTGAATCTTGATTTCTACATTCACAGATTTCTTTTAATATATTCCAGGAAATACAAAAAAAAACAATCTTCTTGGTCTAAGTAAGAAGATTTATTGAACAATATTCACACTAAGAATAACCCATATGAATAGTTATTGAAGTATATGGATTATGGATGCAATGAACAGGATTTCTCTGCTAACAGAGGGATGGTGGGAACAAATCATAGTTAGGTTATGAAGAACGGAGCTAGTTCCTGATGTAAATGGAAGATAATGAATTTAGAATGAAAGATAATGAATTTAGGATCAAATAAATCGGCTATCAAGACATCAACCCGATGGATCAAAGCACTCCGATAGATTATGGAGGGTCGTCCCAACATGCCTCTTTCCTACAGACCTCTGTAGTACTTTATATGAGTAACTAAAGGCAGGCAGAAAGTATGCAGATTAACTACATAAGCAGGGCTTGTAAGCATTAATTATATGTTCAATTTATACAAATGTTAACCATTTGCATGAGAAACAAACACAATAACACATGAAAACCATGATGAGACGTGTGTACATCATAGTTTCAGCTTGAGTACTGAGTTTTTCATTGTGGAGTTGTAACATTGTTCAACCTTGAGGCAGCAGACATGAGTTGTCTGGAGGTCAGTTGGTTCTCACAATCAAGAGAGTCAAACCTTGTGAAAAAGGGGAGAAAATGTTTATTGGGCCTGGTGGGTTTTGCGGCGTGAAAGCTTTGGGTAGTTTTATCTGTAGACCAGCGGTGTCATGTGTTGTAAGTGTGTGTGTGTGTAACCTGAGGATGACTGGATGCTTGGTATGTGCTGAAGAGGATCTCTTATCTCACTGCACTCGTCTGACCTTCAGTTTACAAACATGTCTCCAGGTAGTAAATGCACCAGAATCCCTCTGTCTGCTACTCGCTGGCAAAAGTTACCACTGGTGTAAGTATGGAGTCTTTTCTTTGTTTGGCCATAAACCAGTCACTTCTTTTACTCTAACTCTGCAGGTGTGACTTGTGTGTAAGTATAACATTTAACTGTCTGTCACTTCACATTATTACTTGGACTCTGACCTGACAGCGTGGTGTCGTACTTGATGCTGTGCTGAAAAGTCTTAAGGTCTCAAATTTCAAACATTCACTCCCTTGGGGGAAACAAAAAAGAATAATTTTTGTATTTACTACTTTTGTCTTCAATAATCAAATATGTATTTTGCAGAAAGTTTTGTATACACCTGTTGTTGTATTACCCATATTTTCCTTTTCCCTCTTAGTTATTCTGTTTATGCTCAGTGTCTCTCTTACTGTACATAGGTTTGAATGTTTAATGTTTCAATAATTCGTTTTTGAACACTTTTTTTTTGCATCCAGTGCACTTGTAAGTGCATCTTTTTTTCTTTGTATATCCCCTTGTATTGTTTTTGTTTTAATTCAGGTATAAAGATGCTGTGTAGCAAATGGACACATACTAACAAAAAGAGAATACCCATCAAAGGTGTGTGTCTTTTAAAGCTACACTTCACCTTTCCTTTCAACAGTAAATTTATTCTTGTAACATGCCCGTTCTATTTCAACCCGTCCGTGTCCTGTCTTTGCTTTGTGTTTCAGGGCCGATTGTGAATGAAACTTCAGTTCGAGGCTTACCAGAGAAATCCACTGTAACGCTGTCCAAACAGGGAAACAGAGTAACAAGGAGAAAAATGAGGAAACGGGTTAATACTGTATTCAACGTGAGCCTGCCTATTACCAAAGGTTCACTGCTGCTGGAGAGGATGTTTTTCAGCAAGGTAGGCCTCCCTGTGTCTTCTGCATCACTCTCATCTGACTTGGATTTCATTCCCCCGCCGGAGTCGCAGATCGTGGATGACGAGTTGGACTGTGACACCGGATCATCTGCAGTTAGCCATGTTGAACACACCTCCACGTGTGAAACCTCACAACTACAAGAGTTCGATAGTGGAGATACCGATGCTGGTCAATACACACCAGGAAAAAACATCACAGTCACTCTGTTTCAAGATGTGGACGGTTGTGTCAGTGACCGTGTGTACTTCAACCAGACTAAAGACATAACGGGGACAAAAGACCAGGAGGTGTGTGGAGAAATGAAGTACAACAGACGGTATGGTTCTCAAGAAAGTCAAAAGTTTGATGAGAAGTGGGAAAATGAAGCTCTGCAGACACAATATGAGGGACAGTTTCCTGCTGGGTCCCACACTCCATCTTATTACTCCTCCTACAGACACGACGAGGGTTACACTGAGCAGTGGTACAATTCATCTTCAGAGAGGGAAGTTGGAACAAGAGTGGAAGGGCAACTCAAAGACATGAGCTCTGATGCTATTCAACAGTATTACCCACAACACCTCCAAAATCACTACATGGCGTCAGATAATGCAAGTCCTCTGATGGACAGTGCGGGGGGGCATTATAGGCTTTCTGGTGAACCCATTCCTGTTGTAGACGACGCTGCCAGGATTAACATGCAAAGTCATCTGGAAGATTCCCTCTCGCACGGGAGCATCATTTCACCAGAGGCTGGAGGTCAGTCTCTGACTGAACAGAGAGGATTGCAAACATACATGGAGTTCCCCGTTGACCACGTTCAGCCCGCTCCACAAAGTTACGTGACACAATCTACAGCCTATCAAGCCAGCCAAGTAGACTATGGGTTGATGTCTAACCCCAACCAACAGATTGGAGCTTGGACAAACTCTTACCAGCACTTGCCTCATCCTTTAAGCAGCTGTGGTGGTAGTTGGGGTGTGACACAGTCCAATTTCTTCATCCAACCCCAGCAGGCTCCATATTATAGAGCCAACTCTGATGTGCATTTCAGAACTACTGGTTTGTCAGGCTTCATGATTTCAGAAGGTGGAAAAGGAAACACTCCATTTATGTTTGCATTTCCCAGTTGTAATTCTGAAAACAATGCCACACCTTACTAAGACTACATTTTGACTCGAGGGATTTGTGTCCACATTGAAAGAAATCACCCCTGGATGGTCCAGAATGGGATGTAATCACACCGGGGCATTTTTTTAATTTTTTTTAATTTTTTTTTTTGCTTAAGATAAATGTACTGGCTTTCTGTTATAAATGGTAGCGTCCTAATGGATGGATTGTTTTGCTGCAGTGATTCCAGCCATTCAACCGAAATGTGCCCAGACTGAAATATTTCTTTTGATATGCTCAGAAATGTAAGTGTTAATGGTGAACATGTAACTGTTGCATCATCGCATTGCATAAAAACAAACATTTAATACATCCTAGTAGTTCATTGCAGCAACAAAAAATTATGTGTTTCCACAGTGAGACTGTGATTTGTAGTCGCTGAGTACGTTGAACTGTTTACACTCACTGTTTTCTATTTCCTTTGGACCATTATGCCAATGTGACTGCTTTGCTTCTGAAATAAAGCACTGCAGAAGTTACCACTTTGACCTGTTTTGCTGATTTGGGGCACCAGTGACATTTGTATATTTATGTGGTCAATGATGTAATCAAATATTATGAGATCAAATACAACTTTTTTTGATTGGTTGGACTTCAGATTCCATTAAGCCTGGATAGTAAATGCTTTTTTGTTAAGTTGTGGGCTTTAACAAAATGTGGCTAATTGTGTAATGCAGTGTTGTGGTCAATAATGGATGAGTTAATGGATGTCTTTGAGTTTATTCATTTATGAGGTCGAATCATCTCCTCCGTGGCATCCTTCCTTGTTGATTACAACAGTAATTGGGTGCAGCAGCAAGGAAATGAAGGTCAACTTCAATAAGGATTTATGATGAAAATAGATTGTAGAAGAGAGTTCAGAGAGTGCAGGCTTTTATATCTGCAAAACCAAATGTCCTCAGACATGTGGGGGAATCGAATTTATACATTTGGTGATTACTTGTACAATACAATGCAATTTAACAATCCTAAAGTAAACATACAAACACTGGGGAAAAAAAAAAAAAAAAGTTTGTTCAGTTGTGCATAGCCTGCAAATGTTATTCAGGTTGTGTTCAAATAAACAATTGGATATAAGCCTGCAAACTGGTCACATCTACTTTGTATCGGTGCGAATGCTTAGTCATTGACACTTCAACTGCCACATGTATTCCCGAAATAGTCACTGTAATTTCCGTGGAACATGAACGCAACATAGCTACGGAAGCACTCCTTGCAGGCTACTGTAGTTTCCCCCCCCCCCCCAAGCAAAGGCAGCAAGGCAAGTCGCTCCTGAACACCAGCGAGAGGACGGCGGTAGCTCGTCAGCGTAAATAAACCGTCTTTAACATTGCAAAGGTTGCGTACGACATTTAATTTGGATGGCTGAAGTCCCCGTGGCGAGCGGCTGACCTGGTGCGAGACGAAAACACGTCTGGGAGAAACCTCGAAGCTGCCCCTTTTCTCCCAGCGTCTCCCACTTGAACCCCGCTCTCGTCGAGATGTCAGCTTTCTCCGAGGTGGCTTTAGAAAAGAAACTATCCGAACTTAGTAACTCTCAGCAAAGTGTGCAGACGCTGTCGCTGTGGCTCATCCACCACAGAAAACACTCCAAGACCATCGTCGGTGTTTGGTTCAACGAGCTGAAGAAAGGTAAGGCTGATGCGGAACGCTAGCTGATCCCTCGTAGTAAACACCACGAAACGTGCTCCTCCCGAGTCGCAGACAGATTGCGCAGCCTTTGGCCGCATCAGCTGGTTATTCTGTCGGAAGCTTTATTTGTACAATTACAACCATTGCAGCCAAACTAGCGTTAAAAACAAACAAACAACGATAAGACAGCAGGTTGTTGTTAGCACACTTCCTGCTAACGCTAGCCAACTTTGGAGCGATCACGTTACCAGTTTTAAATGTTTTTTTTTTATTTTATTTTTTACAAAACCGGCATTATAACCACGAGTTATCTATCCAAAAAAACCAAACTCGTTTGTTTTCGTGTTAGCTGGCCACGTGGACGTTGTTAAGGATACTCTTTAAATTGACGCTGTATGTCTTGAAATGTGTGCAACACTGATGTTTTGCTCAGGTTAAAAAAAGAAAAGAAAAAGAAAAGGTCTGTCGGTAGTTCAGCCTTCATACGAGACCTCATTTAATGTATGACGACGTTTCACCCACTCGCTGCACAGATTTAATTCACTTATTAAAGCTGCACCACTATAAAGTTAGTAAATTAACATCTGTGGTGATTACTCTTTGTAATATCTTTCAAACCTTTATAATCTGCCGAGCACTTATAGCAACGCCATGAGAGCAACACATTCATTTCAGATATTTAAAAAAAAAAAAATTTGGTCAACTAATTCAATATTTGTCAATTGGATATTCATTAATATGATTGTAATTTGAGCTCATTTTCTCCACGTGTTCACATCCGATGCATAAACGGCTAGTGTCACCTTGTCAGACTTTAATTGAAAAATAAAAGAATCCTGAATGTATTAAAAATTAGTGTATAACACAAATGTAAGGAGTGGCCTGCAGATTTGTAACATTTTATTGTTATTTTGTACTATTGCCATTCAAATTGCATAAAATGAAAGTAATTGATTCCTAACCTAACACTGATTGCTGTAGGCAGACAAATTTAAGTTCCTCTAGGTTTACTGAATGTGCAGTTGCAGTGTAAAAACACAATTCAGTTGTATTTTTGCGAGGTTTAATTCAGAACGGCCTTTTGTAGAGATGTCAGGCATGGCTGTAGTTGTAGCTAATACTGGCACACTTTTCCTTGGGGTGCTGGTTAACAACCTAATGATATCTCAAGTGGATGTTGTATTTTAGGACTTTCTCTGAGGACTGAAAGGAGAGTTCAGTGTTAAAGGCGGTAGGAGACAGAGATGGCACTCTGGAGACTTGTGCTCGTCTCGGTACCGACTGTGACCTGTCAAATAACAACAGAATTATGCATCAATTATGAATTTCCTGCGCTGAAATTCTGTTGGACGTAAAGAATATCTTCATTTTCCAGAACAAAGTCTCCATAGTTTAAAAAAAAAAAAAGTAAAGCGAATCAGCTCATGTTTGGATCTTGTTGATGAATTGCTTATGATTAATAGGCTGACAAATCTGCTGACTCGTTTTGATGCCCTGTAGTGCGGGAGGTTTACAGACCGTCTTAATTTTACCGACAGAATCTGAGTCTCCCTAATTTCTGTAGTTTTGTGAGGAACAGTGACTAAATAGTGAGCAGAGACCCACCAATAGCCGATGAGAGCCAGCTGACCAGGAAGTGTCACCCACCCCACAAGCCCAGAGCACAGTGATATTGATATGAAACGGCATCTCCGTGGCAGTAGAAGATCAGATATGTAGAAAGAACGACTACATTTCTTACGATCACTCATTTCCGTCTACCCTCCACCTATGTACAAATACCAATAATATTAGCTTGTAGCAGTAGCTTTACAAAATCTCTCCTTCTTTTGTTTAGTGAGGAAATCATCATCATTTTTGAGTAATGAGCTGAGGCTAACCTCTAAATAGCTTTTTTTTTTTTTCATAACAGTACAACTTTATTTGTAATTCACCTTCAGCTCACGCTGCAAAATGTATAAGCCATAACGATTCGGTCTTCTCAGCCATGACTTCACCTGAGCACACGCAGGTGCAATCAGCTGACTGTGACGTTCTGCCTCTGTGTTAGTGAAGGTCTGACGCCACGCTTGATGACGTGAGTTTCTGCGACATCTCAAGCCGCTTGAATCACCATTCTGAAAGAGTTTAGTATAAACGCTGCGTGTGAGATGCTGCTTTTTGACTGAATCTTGCAGTGTTTGCGTGTTCTTATGATTAAAATATTGTTGTTATATCTTTGGTCTTCCACTTTTTTTTAATATTAGTTAAGATTTTAAAATCCTCTATCGTACATCAAGCATTATTTCTGACTGATTTCTGTCTTTTATACGATATAAGTTAAACTGATTCATAACGGGACAGCTTGGTGGGAAAAACATGGCTTTTCAAGAAAAGAGTTCAAACATGTTTGTGCATGTAAACCTATCACTGTATGTCTCAGCCAAGGGTTCAGTGTGGGAAATCATAATCAAATCCCCTTGTAATATGTATATTTGTACATTTGGATGCACACAGCTCCGGTATCACGCAAGCTGACCTTCCTGTACTTGGCCAATGACGTCATTCAGAACAGCAAGAGAAAAGGACCAGAGTTCACCCAGGACTTCGCACCGGTCATCGTTGATGCATTCAAACATGTGTACAGGTCAGATTATATTTGACAGATAAATGGCTCAGGAACATGCATTGTTACGTCATCTTATGTAGGATTCTGCTGCTAAATGATGGCATTTTTATTCATTTAAATATGACGCACAGTTTTGATTTAAAAAATGAACGAAAAATTGTTGCCAAATTTAGAAATATGAGAGAATTGCAGCTCAAAATGTGATTTCCATTTGGACTTAAGGAGAGGACTTTGCCAAAACACATCCCCGTATATTCACGTTGAACTAAGTTATTGTCAAGTTTACCGCTGTTCCTGTATTGTCCCGTACAGACATTCACAAAGCTGTTTACGGTGAATGTGCCTGTGCTGTGTGTTCCTGTGCAGAGAGAGTGAGGAGGGCTCTAAGAAACAGTTGGGTCGGGTTTTGTCCATCTGGCAGGAGAGAGCCGTGTACGAGAACAACCTGCTGGATCAGCTCTCGCAAGTCTTATGTGAGTTCACCCAACACCAACCTGTGCAGGCTCGAACGTAGTGATGAACAGCCAGCCACGTCTCTTGATTGTGAGCCAGTGTGACTGCTTGCTCTGCCAATCTGCTGGTTTGTACCTCACGAGCTCAGTCGTCTTAACTGCACAGAGCTCGCACCCATAACGTTACATGAGAGGATTCCTTACAGTGAGTGTGAAGCCTTAAAGTTGCAGCGTAGTTTATGACATGAAATGTGCACCATTTCCTAAAATGTCTACATGTGAGGTTTTTCTTTGTCTTGTCTTATGTTCTTGGGAATTTAAGATGGAGAAAAGAAGGCTAAGAAGAGGTCATACGAGGAAATCCAACCAGACGATGAGGGCTTTGCCTCCCAGAGCTCCCCAGCTGAGCCCCCACAGGTGCCGTCCGAGTCAAACAGAGCAGACAGTTTAAAGTTAATACAGCTGCTTCTGTATTTTAATATCAACCCTTCTCTGCTGCCTCTCCAATGCTGTTTGTGACACGTACTTAAATACCAGACCCTCTTGTGCTCGCCTCACCTCGCTCCCCTGCTTATCATTCTCCCTCCACCTCAGACAGCGGAGTTAATTCGAAGTCTGCAGGAGCTGGAGAATGCAGCCTCTGGCGACTCGGTGCTGCGTCAGCGCATCTCCTCCCTCCCTGCTGAGGTGCAGGACACGTCACTGCTTAACAGGATCACAGGTAGGATGCAGGACTGCTGTATTATATATGCATACACACACTAGTCTGTTCCAAAGCTCAAGTCATGGTCATGAAGTTGTACGAGACAATGAATTTGTCATCAACAACTGCGATCATTTTATAACACTGTTATATCATAAACCCAATCACAGGTTAATAATACACCCAATGAAGAAGAAGAGCCCATTTATTAGCACCAAACATTGGAATATATTTATTAAAATTAAATTTCTGCCTGCCTTTAGGCTTTGTAAACAAAAACTTCACAGATCAGATATGTGTTAGAAAAATTACTCAGAGGCTGGATTCAAAATCAAACATATCGGACATTTATTCTTGCAAGAAGGAGCAAATACATGTACACTCAAAGAAGGATGTCCAGCATTGCTCAACGTCTCTCCTCCGTAGGGCAGCTTTTATACAGTGTGACAAGCAGTTGACATTCACCCCCATTCCCTTTACATCTGAGTTCAGTTGCAGATCACAAGATAAGGACATGTGGACATCGTAAATTAGACGTCGTAAAAGACGTTGTAAAAGAGACACTAGGAACTTCCTAAACCACAGGCAAAGAAAATAAAACTAATCTTATTTTCTTTCCATCAATATGACATAAAAAAAAAAACTTAAATATACAAAGCCTATGACTGAGATATACAAAGAAATAACTGACAATGACAGGTACCAATAATCAAAATACACAATACACAAGGGTGTCAATAATTCTCAATTCGTGTTCCATTAAACCACAGACGAAGAGGAGATGATGTCACTAAAAGATCAAATCTCAAACGGGATAAAATGACGTGGAAATAAAGATGTAAATATTTCATTTGTTAGTTGTATTCAGCTGTTTATATACAGATGAATAGAAACAATTATGACAATTATGTAAATAATGTAAAATATTACAGTAAACTGTGTGGGGTGTCTCGTTATATTGATATTTGTGTGAAAGAAAATCGGTGGATAAGAAACAGATGAAAATACACCACCCTCACATATGCACAGACATACAGTACGTTAAAGTTCAATGCTGAGTACATGCAGTGGGGGATTTTCCTGGATATTCAAAGATGTCTCATTAGAGGTTTTCATTATATAGAAACCTGTATCGTCTCAAGACATGAGACAATACATCCAAGTCATTTAACCACTTTGACAGTAAAAGGCTACAAAGCCGTCACCTCGGGAGACCGACACTAAAACAAACTGAGGTGCCATCGAGCAGGACACTGAAGCCAGACAGATAAAAAAGGGCTTAAATGTCTCTGTCTGCCATAAGAAGATATACATTGCGCCAGCACTGATAGATAAGTGAATGACCCTCGGCTGAAACCCCCAACACCGGCTATATTTAAGCTTCGGGCATTGGTCTCTGTGTGCCTTCTGTGCTTCAGATAAAGAATCGGGGGAGCGGCTCTCCCGGCTGGTGGAGGAGGCCTGCATGCTGCTCGCAGACTACAGCGGCCGCCTGGCGGCTGAGATTGATGACAGGAGGCAGCTCACGCGGACACTAACGGTGTTCCTGCAAAGCCAGAAGGATGGTTTGGTCCAGAACGAGCAGAAACTTGAAGTGCGTGAATAACTTTCTTTCTTTCAATTAGAATTAGTTGTGTTTGTGTCTGTGTTTTGTCGTGTCCGCCTCATCTTTGAGTCATCGTCACTCACTGCTGGTGTTCGTCTCTCTTGTGTGCTCACACTTCTGGTTTTTGTCAATGTTTTGACGATATATTCTGTCATGTATTTCAGCACGTTGCATGCTCTGTGTTGTTACTGAACCAGACTGCATCTCTCAGTTTGACTGTTAGGCCTGCTGGCGTTACAAAGTGAGGAAAGACTCCTAATTAGACACAAACTTGAGATCCAAGTGAGGTTTCCCCTCTTCACTGTGAAACGCTTGTTTCATTTAGCTCAGTTTTCTCAGTGTGTTCTGCCCATGAGGTAAGTATCGACCAATTTAAGTATTTTTTGTTTTCCCATAGCATTGCTTTTTTTTTTTTTTTTTTTGTGGTGACAATAACTGTCCAGCCTTTATTCACAGGATACCAGGAGGAAAAATATCCCATATTTGTATCTCAACTCAGTCAAGACCTTTGTAATAAACCTGAAAATAAAAAATGAAAGTGATTTTGTGAGTGATTTTATTTTCCTCTGAGACTTGCAGCTCCTGTTAAATAATTGTACAAATTTTCCATTTCAATGATGCTCTACAGTCATAGGATTTAAAACTTAAAGTTTTTTGTGGTATTGTTAGAAAATGCTACACACTACTACACACTAGAATTTTTGTTATTCTTCAACAGAAGATGTAGATCGAACAGAAGGAAAATGTTCACTTCATGATGTTATTACAGAGAAAACCACAACAAAGAAATTAAAAGGATTTCAGGCATCTTGGTATAGATGACGGGATATTGAGAGCACAGAAGGATATTTTGTTATTTGAAAGTGCTTAAGTCATCCTGAACTGTTAAAAACACCTGCAGCCTTAAGAAATGTGTTTGGCTTGCACAGCTCACCTTCATGCATCAGTTGTTTGACAATTATATCCCATAAACACATCTTAGAAAGTAATATGCGTGGCAAAGGCAGAGCAGGGAATTAAAACATTTGACAGACAGGAAGTAAACAAATGGCGAGTAAACATGAATTATTACTTAACATGAATTCCTCCTTTGTTGGCTTGTTTTCAGCTGTCTACCCCCCATACTTCTGTTTTATTTCATACACCGTGTGATCATCTATACAACACAGATATTAAACTTTAGATGCTTCCTCTCCAAAGAATCTGAAACTCTTGTGTTTTTTTGGTTTGATCCCCTTTGATGTGTGTAATGTAAATTAAATTAAACCGTGACACAGGTTAGTCATAAACCTGAGGTAATATAGTTTCATTATAAATTCAGTGGTTTGAAAAAAAAAAGAGAGAGCTGAACGCATTACAAGCTTACAGGCTATATATATATCCAAATATATTTATAACACCCTCGCCAAACCTTTTTGCATGTGCACAGTGTTGTTTTCTAATGGGACTAATTTTTTTAAAGGACAACACACCATGATTGATAGAAGTCTTTGGGTGGACATTTTAACTTCAGTTTGACCTTAAGCTAACATCTTTCCAATTTACAGTAATAATCCTACATTTCTATGTTGTCTTGTTATCCTTGATGTAGAATTTCTAACTAGATTGTGTCAATCACATCATATTGGTGTTGAGACAAAAAATAAATAAACAGACTGTGAGATCTTTGAGCTCTGATGGACTGTTTTCTGTTATGGACTTTTTCAGGAGTACAAACGCAAACTGGCGAGGGTGACCCAGGTCCGGAAGGAGCTGCGATCCCGTCTGAACAATCTTCCAGAAGGACTCTACAACCCCTCAAACTGACTGGAGGTTTCTCCTCCGCACCACCACACATCCTTCCTGCTACTGGAACATCTCAACCCAACTCAAGAAATGTCTGTGTGTCCCCGCACGCTGACCTTTGTTTCTCAGCATCTCCAACCGATCGAATCATCCACATGTCTGTTATAAACGGGAATGTCTTCTTTTACTGTCTGCAAACTCATCTCTTAGTTTTAGAGTAAAAACACTGTAAATGAAGGTTTACTGTCATCAGAAACAGGCCTCTCATGCTTTGGCCCCTGCCATCTAACTCTTTCAGCTTTAAAGATGTATGGAGGATGCTGGTGTGATATTTTTCTATTTATAGCAACTTAAGATAATACACCTTTAGTGTGATCAGTCATAATAATGAGCAGTATTTTGAATTGCTGTTCCTCTTACTGTTTTTGGCAAATGCATCTGTCTAACTTTTGGTTGTAGATAAGTGCATCAGTTTTTCAAGCTGGGATAATTGTTTTCATGCAGTGTGACAATGGCCTCTGAAGAGACTGATATACTTAAAACCATTTTCCTTCAACTCATGTTACTATAATTTACATGAAGCCTAATAGTAAAAGGGTTGTGTAAATCTTTGGTTGGTTTCATGTAAATATGGTGGAGTTAATTCCTGTTCCTGCTCATAAGTGCTTATGATTTGTATCTGTGTTGTGTCTCAGACCTCGAGGGTACTGAAATGATGAATGAAAGAGTTGTGCTGTCCTCTACTGTATTGCGTCATAGTTTTATCCTTGAAAGTCTCCTGAATGCTGTGTAGATGCCTCCCACAGCTTATGAAGTGCCCCAGTTTTCAAATCCAGACATTAAAAAAAATATGAGGCAAATGCTCTTAGAACCAATTAAATATAAAATGCACATATTTTTGCAGTCCTGTCTGCAGTATACGACATTGAAATTGTTTGCAATTGAGGGTTTGACCGACAGGGGGCGTAGAATGACGTAATCAACCTGTGTGTGGGTTGTTTTTTTTTCTGATGGGGGTGCGCTCGTTTTTGATACCGTGACGTCTTTATGACTGTGAGGACACTGCAGCTTTCTCCTTCTCAACACTTCCGTTGAAGAAGAAGAACACTTCCGTGGGGTATACAGAAGTTGTTGACGACCATATATTTAAATGAAAACCACGGACGAACACGCGCTAATTTGTTATTGTCTAATATCAGCCAAGTAGCTGCTCACAACGACCGGGCCATTTAACAAAACCAGCTCGGTTACGTTCCCTCGTGAGCTAAATATTTGCTAAACTCGTAGCGGTTTCGTGAGAAGGCGGGGTTCGTGCTAGTAGGTATAAACACCCAACTATGGATAAGCTGGAAACGCCTTACGAGGAGGAGACTGAATTCATTGAATGCACGGTAAGCTGCTGTTAATGCTGCTGTAGTCTTAATACACACCTGAATTAAAATCGTCCTTCTTTCAAACTGTAATGTTTGTGGAGCCGTCGACCAGAACTCTGCTAAATGATTTATTCGCCTGCTCTAGCCGCGCGGGGGGGGAAGCCCGCTTTAGTGTAGCAATGAGTACCTAATAAACTGAACTGACTGATACTTTTGATTTATGTTTTCTCTTTTGATCAAGGTCTGTGAAAAATCCATAAGGGGTGAGACCTTGTACAAGATACACGTGACCACACCAGGACACATAAAGGTACACAGTGCAAGTTGCTGCTGCAGAAAACTTTGCAGTCTGTTAAAGTTGTGTCGAATACTAAACATACTTTAAACACCACGTGGTGGATTAGCAATGCAACATACATTTTTTACTATGATTGTCATTTGCTATGTTTTTTTGTTTTTTTTTCTTAATCTTGTACCAGCTGCATTTTTGTTGCAGATAAAACTTTCACTCTCTTTCCAAGCTGTTGTCAACATCTTAGAAATATATTTTTTTTAAGGTCACACCAGTGTTTTGATTCTGGTGTGCTGTCTGCTTCTATATCCTGTAACCATTCTTACTTCTTCTTACTTATCAAAAACAATGTATGTTAGTGTATCCAAGACAAAGATTGGGCCACACAGTAAGTACCAGATCAGAAAGCATCTCTTCAATCAAGCCAACCATGACTGTAAAGTGTTAAAGTCCTGTCTTGAGCAACAGAATCAACCAGGGGACATGTTTAATTCAAGCATTTGTCTTTGACCATTGTGAGGGCTGGGTCTTTGTCATTTTGGAGGTGTACCGTGTCTTTGAAGAGTGCACCTTGCAGTGAGTTTTTGCCAGATCAAACTGAGCTATACAACTTAATCTCCATTTCCCTCATGTTTTCTCACGTCATCATTTGGGGATGACTGTGATGGACAAAGCTTGTTTGCCCGAACAGCAGGTTTGCGTTTTTTTTTTTTTTAAACATGCTGTGTAATTACTCTGCATCACAAACATTTCTAAATGGACTCTGAAGCAGTCATTTGTTTTCTGGAGGCCATCAACTATAGCTGAACTTGGATCAGTCTTGGACCAGATTTGTTGAGTGTTGATACTTGAGGCCTCAACGACACCACCTATACCCTTTTTACAATCAAGGTCCAACCAGGGTTCTACCCACGCTACGTTTGGGTTTGACAGGGTCAACCCGTATCGTCCGACTTTGGCTTCATGACCCTTCTCCTAAGGTGGGTTGGACTAGTGTCGATCAAGGGTTGATTTCAATCAGCATCGCCCGGGTTACTAACAAATGGGGGCACAACAAATGGAGGAGGGTTGCCGGCAGGAATGTTTTCAAACACATTGGTGGTGAACAAGGATTGACTCAACATGGACATCTGGCAAGATTTTGAAGTCTGGAAGCTTCTCGCTGTGGGTGTTGAGGACGAAAACAAGAGGCAGATGACCTTGACGGCGAAGGACTGCATTGTTTATGAAACAACAACAACAAAAACAAGGCTGCTGAATTGCAGAGGCATCCTCAGATTGCAAATAGATATTCAGGTCTCCTCCTGAATATAAGGTGTCATCCACCCGTGCCCATTTATGCATCTCTCCTAGGTTGTGACCTGGGTCATATCTGAGTTGTCAAGTCACAGGATGAACTCATGTTGACGGACTTGGTTTTTAAAGCGGTACATATTATTTTGTCCAGGGGTCTCCAAACCTTTTTTTTCTCTGAGGGCTCCTTTGATCTATTGGGTAGATCTACTGGTTGGAGACCCCTGATTTAGTCATAATTCGTTCTCACACTGGGCCACTGGGATGGCTGTTGAGGGTCTTGTACGACAAGAAGTCGCGGTCATTTGAGGTAAACCGTATCCAATGGAGTCAGGTCAACTGCTCAAATGACCCTAGTCCTTCTGTGGACTAGCTTGCTATGCTTTGTGAGTGATATTTGTGCTAGCTGCCTGTCGGGGTCTGTATCATATGGGAAATGTTCTTGAACCACAGTCTGATATGCCGTGTCCTCTTTGTGGTTTTGAACTCCTTCCTCTCGGGCCTGTGAGGGTTCTGGGAACCCTCCGCTGTGGCTTTGGCCGAGAATTGCAGTCGTCCCGGGTAAAGCATCTTTGAATTTCATCATGTTCTTGCACATGATGTAGTGGGAGTGAGCCAGCCACGAGAGACTCCGAGGATTCATGCATTGGTTCGACATCTGACTTCACACTCAGCGCTTTCTCACTCCGTAGTGCTGGACAGACGCCTGACAGACAAAGAATAAATAAACATGGCCAACTGAGTCTTATAGATGCTAACACCATGTTCGCACTGCGTAGCGACATTATGTTGTCGGCAGCATCTTCACTTCTCTGTCTGTTGCCTACACTCGATGGATTCAGCCACTGTACTGATGTACTGATGGGCAACTTTGTTTTGGCCCGACCTCACTGCCAAAACACAATCACTGTAGTCATGAACACTGATTATCAAATATCCGTTATCAATACTGTATAACTTCCCGAGAAGGGGGCTTAATATTATATAGTGACCGTGGACACTCCTTATGCACTAGCAGGAACTAAGAAGACAGGTGAGACTATGTACCTTCACTGCACCTCAAATGAGCTGTGGTTTTGGTTAACCATTGTGTTTGACGAAAAACAAACATGTTTTGTTCCATGACATAACCCTTTCTTCTTTTGTAGCGGAGGTGAACTACTTATTGACTTAATTGTTATTGCTTTCCTCTCATTCCTGGCAGAAAGAGGATGCCCTTGTTGCTGCGGGTAAGTCAACTTCATCTTCAGCCTTGTGTTTTTTTTTCTTTTCTGGCCTTGTGTATTTTTCCTGTCTGTTCAGGCAGGTTATTGAGTCTACACATGAAAGTAATGTTGGTCATTCTTAACCGTTTTCTGGTTTTAACGGATACAGTTTTAATTTAGATCCATCACTGGTCATGACCTTCTTAAAATGGTTATCACCTCCAAACAAATTAGAATTTGAAATTTAAAGTACTTCAAAGTCAACATGTACAGAGAGAGTTTGTTCAGGTACTTTGATGTACTGGTTTTGTCCGGGGCTGTTTTTCATGGTTTGGTTTAGGCCCCTTAGATGTGGTTAAGGGGATCTTGACCTACCAGTAAAGAGCTCTGACCTCACCATGTTGGGACAAATTTGGGATGAATGGGAACATCAAGTATGAGCCTGATCTCATGGTCTGACATCAGAGTACGATCTCACTGATGCTCTTGTGCTTGAAAATCTTCTGTTTGGTCAGCTTTCAAATGGTCACAAGACTTTGATGTTTCAAAGTTGTACCGTTGTATATCTATTATGTTATTCAGGTCAAATGTGACTGCTTTTACAGCTGTTTTAAGGCTTGATCAGTGTGTTACGTCACATGATCAGCCAGAGTGTGGAGCAGTGTTTTTTCTTGACCAGAAGAAAATTGTAGGCTGCTTCAAATCCCTCAGTTTAAACTTTTCCAGCAGATATAATACTTGGCCACAGATCTCCCCCTCCTACCCGAGATATGAGGTCAAACTAGGCAGCATAGGCCCACGTGTGTCTACATGACTCCCTGATAATCCACTGCAGTCAAATTTGACATCAAAAGTTCTGTGACTGTTCTTGTTGCACAACGGAGTGCCGCACAATGATTTGCACGGAGCAGGGGGAAGAAATAACCTTCGTTAGTAAGTATTACAAGTAATGTTGCCTCTTCAACATTAACACCTGTGTTACAGTCATTTTTGTGACCGCTGGTATGTTGGCCATTTTCCTTTTTCACCATGGACCTGAAGCTTGAGCAAAGAGCACAAATCAAATTTGATGTCAAACTCTGGAAATCGGCAACGTAAACCCTTGAAATGCTGGAGAAAGCACACGACAATGATGCAATGAGCCGGGCGAGGAGTTTGAGTAGTATTTGCATTTCAAGAGAGGCAGAACATCAGTGTTCAAGGCCACAGAAGGCGCATCAGGTCAGGAACTCAACCAATCCCATGCTGGTGTTTTAAATTCATGGGGTTGTGCACCATGAATTGTCGGAGGGAAATCCCTGCGTCTTCCCACTGTTCCCCAAAGTTCAAGCCGGAGCGTTGCAGTTTGGAGACTGGTTGAGATCCAGTTTAAATCACTGCTGGTGCTTGACGCACTTACAGAACAGAACTACCTGGGAATGTTCCAAGCGTAGCGGGAGCGCTGGGAGCATTGTATCGCAGCAAAGTGGGGCTACTTTGCCAGGAATGGTGGCTAGATTTAAATTGGGCAAAATTTGTGCTTGTTATAGATGCAGTCTTAAGAACTTTGTGATTGCACTTTGTATGTGTATTACAGCAAGTTCGCATTCAACAATTCTGGTACATAAATGAGTGCACCTTATTGTGTGAGGCAGCTCGATTCGCGAAGTCACCAGAACCAATCCTTGCAGGCTTCAAGGTGTGGGCTTGTGCGCGCGAACCAAAGTGGTTAGGACCATTTCGCGTCCTCTTAGGGCGCTACCTGCAGTTCCGAACAGCGAGAAGCAACAATGATCTGATTGGTCGAAGTTATCCCATGATAGATGATGAGAAGCAGATGGTTCATCCAATCTACTGCAAAGTATTTTTTGAAAGTGCTGACCACTTTCCAAACAGTTTCCAAGGATGACTTCTCAGATGGTTCTGTGTAACAAAACCTCCTGGCGCATCAGGTTAGAGCGCACCAATACTGCAAGAGTAAAGACTCTCCTGGCTACTGGATACGGACTTGGTGAAAGACGCAACTAAAATCTCTGCAGCTCTACCCAGGGGGGTTATGGGTAACTGTCGGTTACAGAGGAATGTGTTGTGCTACTCATCGCTGATCGCTCGTTTGATCTAACTCTCTGCTGGGAAGTGGCTTCAAAACCAAAAAAAGGAAACCTCTGTTAAGGTTCTTTGCTTGTATAAAAGAAACGGCTGCAAAAATGTTCAAACACGTGTGCACGTTTGCTAACCTGCACCTCAGAGAGACATGTTGCAGCTGTACCTGATGAGGATCATGCTGTCCGCTTCAATACAGAAAAGTGCATTCGTTCAAACTGAGCGAACGGTTGTGGCATGCTCATCCTTGAGGTGAGCATACATTTTGTTCGCGACTATTGGGATATTTTTGGACCATATGAATCCTTCTTTCTGCTGTTGGAAATGTAGATAACATTAGATCAGATTTAGATGCTGTGTCATAAGATGGATGTCAACGGAGGAGTTTTTTTTTCTTGCAAAGTGTTTTTTTATGCCACAAAATCATGTGGGTCAACACGTCTTTACCTGAAGCAACTTCAGAGAATTATACGATACAGAAGATCGCACCTGCTGTTTGTTTCAAAGCGATCACTTCCCTGTTGATGTAAGTAAAGATGAGGACTGAAGTTTTCAACACTACTGACGGTCATGCATAAAAATATGTATGGTCAGTCATTTGTAGTATTTCTCTCCGATTTCTAATTATAGCCTATCGCCTGTATCACCCTTTCGCACTTCTTTACCCCTTTAATATGCACAGTATATGGAATTATCCACAATTAAAGCTTAAGGGACATGGTTGGGATGAATTGAACAAATATCATGTAACTAGGCATCTGTTTGGAAAAGGTAAACACAAACGATGGCTAAGAATGTGCAGTTATAGAGTGAGTTGTTGTTTCACTTAAGATTATCAGAAAGAAAATGGAGCATTTCACTTGCTGTACTATGATTAGATTGGACACGGTACTAACAATCCTCTCTGCAGTGTTTTCTTTTGCTAACTGCCAGCATTTGGTTTCTCAGGACTCGCTGTCAGACGCCCTTTACCTGAATTTAAGGACATCTTGGAATATCTGGATTACCTGAAGCTTGATGAGCCGATCATTGGTGAATGACTTGGCACAGATGCTTACATCAAATTCCATGTTAATTTGATCCCATTTAACTTTTTTTCTGCCTTTGTTTTCAGGCTTGAGCCACTTGGATGAATTGCCTTTTGAACCACAAGCAGACCTCAGATACACATGTAGACTATGTCATCTGACGTCAAACCTGTCAGAAATGGTCCATCACGTGATTGGGCGTAAACACAGGCAGAAATACGTGGTAAAACATTGTGATTGTTTTTTTTTATTTAGAGAGCTTCAGTAAAACTTCTTTGCTGAAACAAAGAGAGAATGCCTGACCATTGTGTTTATTTAGGAATTGAAACGGCAAGACTTGGTGACCTGGGATAGACAGTCCATAATGACCCAAGGAGGGAAGATCATACGAGCCAGAGCAGAGATAATAGAGAGACAAGATGGACGAGGAAGTCCAGTGGTGAGACATAGCGACAACTAGACATGCTGAATATGATCAAATAATCTGTTCTTTTAAAACCATAATAACTTTTACAGTAACATACATTGCTTGTACTTTGTTTAGCTTCAGCCAGCAGCGAAAAAGGAGATCGGCGGCAAATTTAACACTTTAAGAGGTACAATCACACTTCCATCAACACTCTCTGTGGAAATGATCAGTTAGGCTAACCCTGGCTCATTTACACTGACATTGTAAACAGCAGTCCTTATTAATGTGTACTGACCCATATAATCAAATTGACCCAGTGGGGTTGTAAAAAATGTAAAGCTAAGTAATCTGTGTCTCAACATCGATTGTTATGATGGACAGGTCAGTTTCACCAACAATTTTGAAGGTTGGTATTGTGGGAAAGGTTGGTAACCATTCCTCAGCATGTCAACATCTGATCTAGTTCCCTGAACAGCGGTATCTTAGTAGAAGGTTGGAAACAATCTTTAGTTCCCAACCTTGTTTCCAATCTTATTTTTCAAACCTTTTTTTTTTTTTTTGTTCTCAAAAGACTCTAATGTTTGAGGACTAGATTTTTTTTTTTCCCCCATTCTCTTGACCTTTGTTCTCAGACTTGGAAAAAATGTGAACCAGGGAATCTAATACAATACATCAAAGTAACAATTTACACAGCTCATATGAACAATCTTGTGTGTCATATTTTTTAATAAATGATGAAAGAACCATTATTAAACTGAATGTACACTGTTGTTCCATAGTTCTCCCAAGGCAGAGACAAAATATGGACCGAAGGACCCCACAGAGAATGCAACCAGATATGCCACCACCACTCTTACCAGAACTCAAGGATTACTCTCAAAAAAGGAAGAATCTCCTAGGTTACCCAAATCCACCCGGATTTCATCCAGAGGAAGCTAACATGAACAGAGACAGACAGCCCCAAAGGCAGGACACGCTCAATTATGACCGCCTGGAAGAAGAGATGTGGGGAGCAGATTACAGGACAATGTTTATGTCTAGAGGAGACAACGTGCACTCTGAATTTCGTCAGTATGGGGAGTATTTGAAAGATCCGAAAAGAAGTGCAGTACTCAAGGCAGGTGATGTTTTTGGGTATGATTACAGGGGGAAAATGCCTCATGGCCAACCTCAGTGTGTAGACCGTTACCCAGGAAAGGATCCTTCTTATAAAAGGCCCTACCCAGAAAACGATCCTCTAAAGGAGTTCTACTCTGAGGAAGTTCAACGTGGGCAGGCTCTCTCTGCTGAGCATCATCAGCACTCCCAGATGATGTACCCCGAAGGTGATAAACAACGGTGGTCCCTGGAGAGAGAAGCTGGTAGACGTGACACTGTGAACAGAGCGGGTAGTCAGGAATCAAGTGGACCCGAGGCCAAGAGGAGGAGCTTCTACAATCTGATGGAGAGTGACCGATCCCGTGACCAGTTTTTTGATGTCATCAGAGATTATCGGCATGAAATGAGAAATCTGCATCAACAAGAGACAATCGACAACACAGGTCCTAGCAGAGCAGGAGCCCCTACCTCTCAGAGAGAAGTGGAACTTACCAGGACCATCTCTGACATCCCAGAGCCATTCAGGCGTTTCCTGGAAAGAGCAGCTAATGATGAGGGACACGGCAAAAGACAACGAGAGAGTCGCTTTTCTGATGCCTCTCCAGAGGAACTGGAAATGACAAAGGAGATGTGAGTGTAGAAACTGGTTGGCTGAGATGTTTAAAATGTGAATGCTTTATGTTTTTTGGACTAAATGCTTTGTGTTTTTGCATTTTAAATCGTTTTCTTTTTTAACAAATTAGATTTTTTTCTTTAAGGTTCGGTGATAAATATGGACCTCCGAATCCAAAGTTTAGTGCTGATCCCAGACCAGTAAGTGCACCATTAAGACCTGAAATCAGTGGAACACAGTATTCCAACCTCTACAGAGAATCACAGGTAATTCATTGAAAATTTGACTTTTTTGATTACCCACTAACCCATCAACATTTATACTCAATACTAATATACAACATGCACTCATCTATGCAGTACAACTTTTGTAGTGATGTCAGGCCTGTTGCTGTTTTTTTTTTTTTTTTTTTTTTTTTTTTTTTTAAGAGTCCACATCATCCTGAAAGCTACCAAAGGAGAGGCTCTGATTCAAACGGTGTCTTTGATATGCTGGTAAGATCATGAATTAGCAAAATTCATTGCATGTGCCATGTGTTTGTTTTGCAGCTATTCACTTGTGTTTTGATCCTCTCGTCACTTCTTCCTGCCAGAAAAACATTGAAATTGAGAACGCAGAGGAGGCTGACTTCCTGAAGAACAAACTGTGCAGCCTTCTGAAAGAATTCAAGACCAAAAAATCCGAGAAAGCAGCGGTATATGTCACCCTACACATGGACAGACCTCCTAAAGCCCAGTTCAGACCAAAGATTTGCGATAAGACTCGACGCTTTTAGTACGTTGCAGGAAAAGTTGCAGCAGTGTGAACTGGCCCGTCTCAGCTCGACTCAAACCAGCTGATAATGTCACTTGCGACTCAACTTGTCATTTCGCGAGTGAGCAGTTTTGGAACGTAAGGCATGATAAGAGTTTTTTCTGCTTATTAGAGGAGACACCAACTCCTCTAAATGACAGAGATGCTCTGGAGAAAGACGGGTGAAAATGACAAAAGAGGGGAGTTAAAACACATGCACAGAGAGTCGTTGCTATGGAGCTGTAACGGCGTCCAGTTCAGCTGCTTTGGTGTAAACTAGCATGTTTCAGAATGTTGCACACTTGGAAATTGTGAGTAGTTGCAAATTTGCAAAATCTTGACATGCGTCTTTGGTCTGAAGTGGCCTTCATGTTCAATGAGAAAAGGCTGGCCTATTAATTTACATCTGTGCAAAGCAGTAGACATTAATGAATGAATCATGTTTATTTGTTGTCGAAGCAGAACAGCCAAAGTCGATCAGGCATGTCAAGAAACCACAGTGACTTAAAGCTGAACCCACAGCTGCCTCCACGACACCAGTATGAGAAAACCCCGAGAGAAGATTCAGACCACAGACAACCAGAGGACCTCTATTTCAAAGACGACCACAGGAGAGGCTGGAACCAGCAGGAGCACATACCTGACGAGCGATCCCATGAATACCACCGCCCTCTTCGCGGGAAACCCAGACACCCAAACAGAGGCAGCTATGAAGGTAAAATGTATCACTTTGCACTTTGTTTACATTCATGTGAGTAATTCTCACCGAAAACCACGTAATAACGGGTTCGTTCACACATACAGTGGGCTTAAAAAGTATGTAGAAAATTTAGAAAGGTCACACAACCACACTTGTCCACCAAATATTCCTCAAAAACACGTTTGTTAGGTTTTAAATGATAAAACAATATATAGACGGTTGAAATAAAGACAAACCAAGTATGTGGACATCCAATAATGACCTCGCTAAAAATCACAGATTCAATAATAATAATAATAATTGCTGCTGTAAAAGTTTCCTTCATGTTCTAGCCAGCAAATCCACACCGGAACATCAACAAGCTCCGTGGGATTTGGGTCAGGACTCCAGCAAAGCCATTCTAAGACTTTGATTTTCTCAAAAATGAGCAGTTCTTAGGTCATTTACAGTGAATGTAGAAAGTCAATTACACTGAAGTTTACACTGGTGCTGCCAACAGAGTAACGGCATGTGTAGTTCATCATAATAACGACAGACATGTTGCACTAAATGTGACAGTCAGAGGGATGTATTCATGCTCTCAAGTGACAACATGATAAGTTTATTTTAACAGTCAAATTTTTCAGTGATTTTGAATGTGTTTTTGCAATAATATTTTTGATTAAAAGTATTATATGCGGACACTGTTTTGGTTGTGTTTATTGGGTGAAAACTAATTGGAATTTTGTTGTCTATTATGTGTAAGTTTATGTTGTGATAAATTAATATTGTGATGAACAAAGAGCTACATATTTTATTTTATTCAGAATAAATCTGCGTTTTTCCATTTTGTTTCATTTAAGTTCTTTTTGTTTGTCTTTCTTTTAGATGTTTTTGGGGCGCCACGCATGAACCATTTAGATGAGCCGTCGTGTTATCCTGAAAGGTTTCAAGGGCCCATGCGCCCTCACGAACACCATCCTGCTGGAGAGGGTTTTTTTGACTCTTCTGCTCGTCCACTCAATATGGAACATGGACCCAGGAATCAAAGAGGCCCACGATACTCAAACAATTTGGACAAAATCACCTCCACCCTCCTGGAACTGGTGGCAAGGAAATAATTGTCATCATCATTTCCATAATAGTCCTGTAAAATAAACAACCATACATTTAATGAAATATTTTGGTTTAAAAACATAGAAAGATATATCCTTTCCTCTTTATTTTCTTTAGGTTATTTGCTTAAGACATTTGTGAAAAATTTGGTACTTGAAATGTTCAAGTGTTAATGTTTATGTAAGCATCAAATGAAAATCAACTCTTTGACCTTGTTAATATGTCAATGTGGTGCTTTTATAGACTACAGGACATATCATGATCAAAATAAGCACTCCATTGCTGAACATTTCATAACTGCAGTGTGCTGCAATCCCAAAAGCACAGATTCCAATTTAGTGTTTTCTTCGTCACATACCAATTGAACCAGTCCTATCAAATTGTGGAGTGGGGCTTTCCATATCATCGAGCTGCAGTTGAATTACTGCATATTATTAGATCCGCACATACTGAATAAAGGCAAAGGTGTGAGTTACATTCAAGACATTAGTTTTTTTTCTTGGCAAAAAAATTCTAAATATATAATTTTGACAAATCTTAGGGGTTTAATCTTTGCCATATGAGGGACATTTGTCAAGTAGCTGTCATTTTTTTTCAATTTTTAAAAAATGACTAAAACGTACTTGCCAGCAAGAACAGTAAATATTGTTGTAGCCTTAAACTGTGCAGTATATGACTTGATTCAAGTGAACCCCGTTTTTGACTTTTACTGCAGACATTTGTTAATTGTGTGTTCAGGAGGCTATTAATGAAAACATTTTGTCACGTCAGTTACGACTTATATTATAGCAGCAGCGCCGTTCATATCTTACACTGTGATACAATGCAATTACCAGCTCACTTTTATACTATCTACCTATTAATATTCTGGGACTTTACGCATTGCTCACGATTGTTCCTATAGCCTGGATATCCCTTTGAAATAAGCAAATTCAACGAAGAATGGCCGGAGAATGACGCCGTTGCTCAGGAAACGTAACGTATACGTCATCACGTTCGTGCATTTGACTATTTCCGGTTCGAATAGCAGCCATCTTGTTTCCCCTTGCTAGCTAAATAAAATAAATAATACGCTGAGCCGGACTTCACTTCGAACCCGAAAAAGAAAGTAAGTAAGAAATAAAAAATCATTTGCGTGAAGAATGTTTCCATGAAAGCTGTCCATGTTGGGTGGAAGTAGGGGCAATTACTTGGCTCATTTTCATTTGCTGTTCTTGACCAATAGACGATTGTTTTGGAAGATGAACATAGGCGCCATTTCCCTCCCCGCTCTCTGAGGCGCTTATTGGTGGCCCGCTGAAAGGATCACGGGCGGTCAGGAAACTCGTGTCTTGCGTCCACCATTTTGGCTCTTTTGTGAGCGAATTTGAGACGAACTGGCTATTTCTGCCGGAGCCCGAATGGCGTCAGTTGCAGAACTAACTTAGCCCTAAAAACCTTGATTGGTGGAATCTAGTCCGAGGTTTGATTGGTCTGAAGGACAGATCCAAACGTTGTCTTTATTGGTTAGATTGTCTCTTCCTAGCTTTGCAAAGCTTTGCAAACTTTCACATGTTGGCCGGGCGCGTAGTCAAGCTGGTGATTAAAATCGCGCACAGTGCGGATAATCACCTGTGTTGTTCATCAGTCACCGCTGTGTATCTCCGGCAAGCTCGCATGAACTTCACTAACGTCAGCACGAAGACACGGTGACCATCCTGACGACAGCTTGTGTTGATAAACGCGTGTGCGTGTGTTGAGGCTGCTGTCTTTAACAGTCAAGATAAAAGTAACACCGTGCATTGTAATGGTCTACTATATGCCAGCGATCCTAGTGTTATTTGATAATTACATCCTGGTTTCCGACTGCGAGCCGGAGGTGCGGTCTCTGTGTCTTCCGCTAGTCACTTTGTTCAACCTTACTGGCCTGTGATGTATAGAGTAACGATCTAGTGTAACATCGTACTGAAGACTAAGGCTTTCCATTCAATTACATTTGTATTAATGGAGTGGCAAATAACAACACGAGCTATTTCAGGGCACTTAACACAGTGGAGTCTTTACAAAAATAACTACAATATTATAGAGAGGAATCCAGCTGTAATTCCCACATGAGTCGTGGCTGGAAGGAAATATATTCTCTTTTAACATGGAGGCATTCCTCTTCCAGAACCAGGCTCAGAGGTGGGTGCAGATCTGGGTGAAGGGACAATGGAGAGACAAAAGAAAAACGTTCAAGGAGAAATTCAGGAGATTTTAAATTGACTGTGGGGCCAGTAACCACAGACCCAGACAAATGCAGCTCCACGGTACCTGCAAAGTAAAAGCACAAAGCTAAACACGCAAGGAGAGGTTCATGGAGAAATAATAAACAATTAACACAACTCCAGTGATACATTATAAATTCATGGAGAGAGGAAAGGAGGGGGAGCTCAGTGCATCATTGACTCAAGGTCATCTGAGCTAGCCCTAACTGTAATCTTCGCACAAAAGAAAGATTTAAGGCTAACGAGAGTGCCTTCTTCCCAAACCCAAACTAGGAGCTGGTTCTACAGGAGACGGGCCTGATGGCTGAAGCATCTGCCTCCCATTTTACTTTTGGAAACTGGGAATCACGAGCAGGACAGCGTTCTGAGAGCAAAGCGCTTTATTGGGATGACATGGCACTTTGATGTCTTCGATAAGATGGAGCTTGGCCATCACGAGCTTCATAAATCAGCAGGAGAATTTTGAATTCAATAATAAAATTGCCTTCATCCCAGTGCAAATTTGGTGTGCAATGCTATTTACATGTGAATATTACTTGTTTTTGTTTTGATGCACGTCAGTGTAAGCAAAACTTTATGTTCAAACGTAACATATTTTATGATTAATTCATAAAATAATAGTTTTAAAAACACATGAATAGAAAATACATGCTTTTAACCTGAAAGACATTCACCTCATTCTTACAATGTACTTTGTATAGAAAACAATACAATCCCTCTGCTACATCCCCTGTGAATATAAGAACTTCAAAGTCGCTTCAGGATTTCCTATTCTTTGTTAGCGGGGGAGACAGAGTTTAGTTTAGTCTTGCAGCTTTTCCTACTGCGAAGTGTACTTCATTACCCTGCCTGTCCGTATAAAAATGCTCTTACTTGCGTGTTTTCTATGTATGTTTATCTATCAAGCAGTTACTTTTATATTTAAAATGACTGGGACATTTAGCTTTTGAGGCACCTTAATATGGGTCCTGTGTGAAAGTCAGTCAGCTAGCCATTTAGTTTTGCAGGTGGTCATGTGTTTTTGCACGTTTGTGGCTGAGTGCATGGCTTGGCCTGGCTACCGTGAGGGTGCTGTGTGTTTATGAAACCCAACGTCTGCTCTGTGCATGTTTATCTCTAAACAGCATCAGTGAGCGCAAACATGTCTCTGCTACGGGCAGCACATGTCATGGGAAGGTCTTATTCATACGGTGACCTTGCCAGATGTCATCACTGAGGCATTCTGGGTAACCAGAGTGCACCTACAGTGAGAATTGCTCTGGCGTGGCAGCCATGGTGGAGAGATTAATCTTTGTGCAGCTCCACTCTAATCATTAACTGGATGTCTGTAGTATCTGTTCTAGTCCCCGTGCTCCTCACAAAAATAGAAAAGGGAACATTTAGCTTTGTTTCTCTTGAGTCTCTATCTTGCTCTCTAGCCCTCCCTCCACTTGTTCTACCCCTCCCATCCGGTGACAACTCTCCTCTCTGTCCTTCTCCATCCTTCCGGTTCCCCTCCCCCCCCCCTAGGTTTTTCATTGATGGGGCAGGTTTGCTCTCTTTCCCTCTCTCTTAAGCTTGTTGTATTCCTCAGGACGGATTTGCAGTCATATGCAGCATAAGCTCCAGGCCACACTGTCATTCGTTCATTTCTCATCACTCTACCAAGCTTTCACGTGTCCTAATGAGTTTACACATTACACGTGGAATTATGTAGTCGGTGGTGCATTAAACCTCATGAGTTGTGCACATGAGCCGCAGTGTCCAGCCCTGGTGTTCCAAAGTAAAGGTCTCTGTGTAGAGAGTATGCACATTAAACCGGCGGTGAGTTAACAAGAAGGGCATTGTGTGACATTGCTGACGTGGTTTTTTTGATGACATTTTAATTGTGGAAGTTGCTGTGAGCATAGATTTTGGGGTCAAGACAACAATGTCTTTGTTTACAGACTTTCACCCATATCTCTTAAGTCTTGTTTATCCATAAATAGAAGGAGCATCAGATGCACTCCCCCCCCCCTCTCCTACCACAACTGCTACCCTGTCAGCTGACTCTTCTTTATTCTGCACAAGCCTCTGCAATGATCTGTGTTGCAGTGATTAGTATTTATTTGAGTTTGATTGACAGCCTAATTTTGGTTTCACGGGATTAATGTTGTGTTTGCAGCCAGTTGCATCAATTCAATGTTCCCATGTATCATACATTTGTTGAATAAAGTCTAATCCAGCTCATTTATATTCTTAACGAGTAGTGAAGGACCATGCATGTAGACAAATTTGTTCCTCTGTGAGCAAAACATTTGCAGCACAATGCATCTCATTATTGCAACTAGGCTGGTTAGAGGCTAGATGTTTGCGGTGTGTGTACCTGTGACTGTGAGCAAGGATAAATGGGAAAGCAAGGGCAAAATGTGCATGTGCATGTAAGACTGTGCACACGTATGAGAGACAGAGAGTCTGCCTAGTGTGCTTTTGTACTTTAAATCATGTGGATGCAACATGCGGCATCCATTCTGGCATTTGTTTTAGCCAGTGAGGGGCAGCGCCGCTGCCTGCATCACTGTGCCGTCAGCCTGTAGCGGTGGAGAGGAGGCGGGGCGGAGGGAGACATTTAGTTTGACATTGTAAATAAGCAGAGACCAGTTGTCAGAGAGCAGCGCGCGGAACCTTTGCTCATCCGTCCCGCAGCAGAAGAGGCGCGGACCGCTCGAGGACGAACGATGTCGAGGCAAGCCACCGCGAGCACACCCTCACGCTCTCCCCGAAGAGCTTTCCGCAACTTTATTTGCTCTTTTTTTTTTTTTTTTTTTTTTTTTTTTTTTACCTTTTCTCATCTCTACTCTCGCTTCCTCTTTTCTTTTCCCTGACCCCTATCCTGCAGCTCAAGGTAACTTAGAGCAGGAAGTTGGCTGTCGGTAAAAGGGGGTAGGGCAGAGGAAAGAGGAGGAGCAGGGGATGTGTCGCGACTGATTGGCGTGCGTGTCGTCCAATGGCGTAGGAGGACCCAGTTTTCTCATTGGCTGCGAGTGTCCGAGCGAAGTGGGAGCCGGGTGTGAGGCGGGGTTTGAGTATCATGTAGCATGCTAGATTGATTACTCCTGAACGTTAAAGGGGAAGGAGGCTCGAGATTTTTTTTTTGTCTGTGTGTCGGGAGTGCCGCTGTGCTGTTTGCCTGCTGTTGCGCTGTTGCCTGCTGTTGTGCTGCTCTCCTATGCCTTCTCACCCTCTACTCTGCGCCGGGCCAGGGGTCAGCTCAAAGACAAACATAATGGGCCACTGGCTGAAGAGAGGGAGAAGGGTCAGAGAGTGGAAAGGCAGAGAAAAAGAGAAGGTCAGCGAGTTGAGAGGACTTGGTGAGAAGAGAAATAGGAGAGACGGGGCTGTGTGTGTCTCGGTAGTAGGAGGACGTTGGAGGGGCTGTTGAAGGAGACGGGGCAATGTGTAAAGGGAGAGAGACGGGGGCGGGGGGGGGGAGGGGGGGAGGGAGAGCGAGAAGGGGGGGGGGGGGGGGTGCTCTTCGCTGTGTGTCCGGGCATAGAGCCTTTCTAAAGCCGTCCAGTGGAGCCAGAGTGCCTTTTGTCTGTTGATACGATCAGGGGAACTAGAGGAAGTGAAGGAGCATGAGAGTTTTTCTGTCAACCTCTGTGCTTGCTGCTGCTGCTCTCAAGGAGACTGGGACAGGGCTATCTGTTTCCTTGTATTCTGCTGTGCTCCAACAGGGCAGACCATGAAGGGCACAGGGGTAAGTCTGACAGCTGAAAACACACACTCAACAAGACAAGGCCTGTCAAGTTAAGTTGCTTTCAGTTTCTGAATGAATTGTTTATTTCTGCTCACTTTCCGAGGTCTCTCGCTCCATCACCCTCTGCAGCGATGAGACAGTGTCTGTCCTCTACAGCAGTCCTCAATCCCCCTCCCTTTCCTGTGTCCTGTAGTACTCTCCTTGTGTGTGTGTGTGTGTGTGTGTGTGTGTGTGTGTGTGTGTGTCTGTGTGTCTGTGTGTCTGTGTGTCGTGCTTATCCATGTCCTTCACTTGTCACTTCAGTGCACCACTGATGGTTTTACAGAAAGACCTGTGATTGTTTTTGTTGCGTGTTCTGTTGATTTTATTTCATCCTCACAGTAGCTATGTAAAGTCCGCCTTTAGATGTCACTTGTTTTGACTTTAGACCACCATGCACACAAACACGCACTTCAGCACTTACTCTGTGCCCTGTTATCGACTGCATCAAGGTGCATGGCTGCCAGATACTCTCTGTGCTCAGATGCACTTCGCTGTCTTGGTGGTGTTAATGTCCCGGGGGGGGGGGGGGGGGGGGGGGGGGGCTTAGACTCAGGGTGCAGGTCGCCACTTTTTTTTCCTTGTTAACATGTTTAGCAGCAGACAGTGACACAGAGCCGAGCAGCAAAAAAGGCATCCATGTTGAAATGAGATTTATTATATGTGAATAACTCTGAGAGGATAACTCTCAGTGTTGTTGTCACTGTTGGTGTCAGGAATCCCCAGGGGTGGAGGTGCAGCTGGTTGCAGTGACCTCAGGACCCCCCAACCCCTCCCCCTGCCCCGCCAGTGCCAGTGCCAGACGCCCAGATGGGACAGACTGTCAGCCTGTCAGCTTCAGGGGCAGAGGAGGCTAATAGTTTGATCTGATCTCTTCTGATGGAATCTTTGGAGGCTGCCTCTTCTCTCACTTGCCTCTGACTCTCTTTCTCTCTCTGCTCCCTTGCTCCCTAATTGAAAGTTTCCATTGGTGCCTTTGACAAAACAAAGTCCCGTTGGGGAAAGAGAGGGAGTGAGAGAGGGAGACTAAAAATAACTCTTAAGTTGAAGCCCTTGCTGCCAAATCCCAGGGTTGGCTGCTGTCTGCATGAGATTTGAATATCATTTGTGCCCTACGCTTTACCATAGGCACACCGGGGGAGGAAAAAGTAAACGAAACACACTCACACATAACTAGGCCTTTCAGCTTATCACTAAGGTAACCACTACCGCTGCACGTTCACTCTTTTGCCCTTGCCCCCGCTGTGTTTTTATGTGTACACTGTCACTAGAGGCAATGTGTGGGCAGCCAGGGGGAGGCGGCTGTGTCCCAGCTTGTAATATGCAGGTACCTTTAGCCCTGCCTACTTTGACGCCAGAGACTGGGCCTAGCACTGGATGAAGGTCACGGGAATGTGAGATTGACTCCTGCAGTCTCTCTGCCAGCTATGCGAAGGAAACATGTAGCAGGAGATGAGAGGATGCAGAGGAAGTGAAATTCAAAGGGGAATGCAGAACACAGTTAACATGTACAGTATGTGATGCTTTTATTAAGCTTCTTAGAAAGTACACCGCCTGAACCACTGGGGTCACTTAAGTGCTGCAGTAAAAGTTGAAAAACCTGTCCTTTTTTTATCCTCCCCCTCTCCCTCTCCTTCATCTCTCTCTCTCTGTCTCTCTCTCTCTCTCTCTCTCTCTCTCTCTCTCTCTCTCTCTCTCTCTCTCTCTCTCTCTCTCTCTCTCCCTCCCTCCTCCCTCTCTGGTTTCTCTCTCTCAGCTGTTGAATGACCTTGGGAGATCAGTGACTAGCACTTCCTGGAGTTGGCTTGAAGCAGAACCAAGGGCAAAGTTTGCAGAGCCGTTTGGCCAGCTAGCACGGCCCAGCCAGGCCAAAGGGATGTTGCCTGCAGGTCACAGGGAGCGAGACCATCATTAAAACCCTATCTGTTCATTTTTAATCACAAAACATTTAAACCAACAAATGTGAAAATGTAGTGCATATGAGAGTAATCTGTCAATCCTGGCTGGAAACTTCTTTTTTTGTTTTTTTGTTTTTTTGTTTTCTGTTTTGCCTGAGTAGATCATTTACCCTGCATGTTGTACCGCTGCCAATCTGTTTCTGTGTGGTATTTGTAATTTGTTTCATCAAGGTGAGTGCTTTAATCATTCAGGATTTTTAAATACACTTCCTTTATTTTATGGCCATGATTTAAAATGTCAGTATGACATTTGTTACATATGGCTGTGGACTGTAAATTACAATAAAACTATCCTATCAAACACTTAACATTAAACATTAGCCAGTTTCTCAGCTGTCCAATGATATATCCTGGTTAATGAAAATGTTGCATCAACATTGTTTGTTTTTCTGCTGAGGACACGAGTTAAAACTTCAACCTTTCATGACCTTCCTCCAGAACTGCTCAATCTGCATCATTGACAGCTTGACACAGCAGCACATGGAAAACTGACCTCTTGCTAAAGACATATCACAATGATCATTCCAAAGTTGGTAGCATACAAAAAAAAAATCTTGTCTTTAGCCAGTTTCATAATTTATTGTGAAATATTGCGATAACCAGTCCATATGTGTATTTGCTCTTTGTGCAGCTTCATGTTTGTAACTATAAAGAGAAGCAATGTGGAAGGTTACTTTTAGGTCATGATATGGGGAAAAGAAATCATTTATATATATATATATTTTTTTTTTACGCATTTATCCATGTACTCATTTCATTGTCTTTGGTGATTGAAATGGAGTTGTAAAATAACAAGTAAGTTTTATAACTGTGTTTTTGAAGACTAATCTCTGTCACTTTTATTTATTTATGTTTTTTATTTTAAATGTTAGAAAGGCAACTAGGAGGGATCGCTGAGATGTGGGATAGCATTTCTCTGAGGTTGAGGTTCCAAAATTACACTTCCTGCAAACTGTGTTACACTTGGGACACATGTACACTTTAATTTGGGGCACTATATACATCTTTATTTTTTTTTCGTGGCTCAGGTCCACTCAGTATCTGTCCTTCTTTTGGGAAAGGTCGGGAATGAGATGACTTTTTCTTCCACACTGTGGCAGTGATAGTGATGCTGAAACACCTCAGGGAACAGCTCACTCTTCAGCCTCATGCTTTACCTCATTCCCTTTCAACTACACTCGACAAAATTAAGCTCAATTTTCACCAGTTGTCAGGTCATAAAGGAGGCAATTAACGGCACAAAATTCCACTTTAAACAAAGACCAATTCATTAATTCAACTACCTCTTTTGAAGTCGTGCCAGTGTACAGAATATTATGCCGAAAGCTTGGCCTCTTTCTATTTTCCCCTTTTTCTCTTTCACCTATCTTAAAGAGCAAATGAATAGACATATGGCCAAGTGATACTATCTTGTTTTGTTCCAGTCTTCTGCCCTTCTGCCTGCACTGATCCAAGGTCCTATCGAGTTCATTTGGACAGGAATTGAAGGCTCATGTAAAGTGGTGTGATGTCAGAGTTGGAGCGAGTCACCAATGCTGCTGTGAGTGGCTACTTGGTGTGACGTGCCAGAAAGCAAGCGAGCGAACGAGGGAGGGGAGGGAGATAAGGACGAGATGGACAGAGCGAGAGGAGAGATGCAGGACCAGGCTCGCAGAACAACCTTAGCGCTGATTCAGCTGCTGCAAGCGGAGCAGCATTGACTTTCTCAAGAGAAGTTGGGAGAGGGGGATCAGGTGAAAGTGAGTAAGACGAAGGAAGAGAGAGAGAGAGAAACACATACCCGCATGTGACAAAGAGAGATGGGAAGTACCGGCGATGGAGACGAGAAGAGAGACGTAGAGCCACTGAAGGAGGAAGAGCAAGTTGCTGTGTTGGACGAAGTCGGCAAAGCACAGACATTTGTCCTCAAAGGCGCACACGTAGAGCGGAGTTCATAGGAAACCCAACACCAGCATTTCTCTGTTTCGGTGACCTGATGAAGGACAACAGAGCTGCAGAGGAGAGGAGAGGAGAGGAGAGGAGAGGAGAGGAGAGGAGAGGAGAGGAGAGGAGAGGAACAACACAGTGTACCTGAATATAGCACACAGAAGCAGCTAAGAACAACACAGCAGAGAGGAACTTGTCAGGTTCACTGCACAGTGCAACAGAATAATGCACAGTGTTTCCGAGAATAGCAAACAGTTGTGTTGGACACTTTCAAGACTTATAAAGCTTGCCATAAGTGGTAAAAAAGTGACCTGGACTTCCTTTATAGATGAGAGACCTGTAATTCAATATAGATGAGAGACCTGTAATGCAGATGCAAAAGGTGCTTATCACTGCATATGAAAAAAAGCTTTCTTTACACTTTTAGTTTCCAGACCTTTTACAACTTGTATTGTCTTTTTGGGGAGTTAACATTATTTTTTTATTTTTTTATTTTTTTCTAGCGCAGTGGATACACCCACTGAGTGTGACAAGGCTAGACCCAAGCCATAGAAGGTGTTGCACAAAGTCAGCAGAAAACTTGTGCATGAGACACTGACAGGCTTCCACGCAAACTTTCCACTGATGCAAAGCCTTGAGAAATATGTTCATATCGGTAAACTGTAGTTAGAACACACGAGCTTGCTGCAAAAGAAATGTTCCAGGGCAAGTTGATACTTAACCGTCCTTTTCTCTGTCACACACATGTTGTTCCAGAGCTTTTTTTTTTTTTTTTTACTCTCTCACGCTTCAGCCTGCCTCTTGTCACACTTGCTTTTTTTGTTGTTTTTCCTTTCTGTTCACATATAAACTTCCCGTCTGCCCCCACCACCTACCTCCCTGGCTGTGGTTAGTTCGTGGCTGTGTATTTACATTGAAGGTCACAGGGTCAGAGAGAGGGGGTTGGGGTGTACATGTGATTTAATAACGGCTCTCTCTGCTGTCTGTTTTGAAAGAAAAGTGAGGAGTTTAAGGGAAGTGAGAGCAGAAGAAATAGCTCGGGAGGCCTGTGAGTTTTGTCCGTTTTATCAATTGAATCATTAGCTATTTTAACTCGTCTATCCTCCTGCTTCCTCTGGGCCACAGCATTGTTATGGTTATTACCCTGATAGTCGTCTGTAATGTTAAGTGAATTGCCTAATTATTGTTTCTTATCAGGCTACCAGTTGGAGAGTGCCACACAAGCTGACAGAGAGCGCACGCACAGATCTCACAAGGTTGTCTTGTTCACAGTTATCACAAGATCAAATCAAGGGCTGATACACAGAATACAAATCCATTGAGCTGGAAAAACAAAATGCTCTCACTGCTCTTATGTCGTTCATCTTTTTTATGCGGTCACGTTTTTGCCAAAAACAGCACAAAAAAAATAAAATAAAAAAAACACTTGGCAGGTCAGTTCACCCTTCATGCAGAAGAGGAAAAACTACAATTCCCATCAGTCATTCCTGCCCTGTGGAATGCTGGGATTGTTCTGGAGACTGCAGGTTTTCAATCAACCTTGAAATGCAACTGGACACTGAAGCGTCAGACAGGGAAGGGGAGACACTGTCAAGGTCAATCACTAGCCTGGCATGCCATAGCTACAAGCGGCCTGATTGATTTATATAAAGCTCCCCTCTCGCCCGGCATTCTGTCTTATTGATTTAGGCTGCTGCCTGTCGAAAAGTAAACGACAGAACGGGACGCAGCATTGCTTCTTCTGTATTATTCAGTAACTTCTACAACCGGCAGAGAAGCGATCTTTCCTGTCCAAAGTCAATGAGGTAAAGTGCCTGCATTCTGTATCAATGATTTGCCCTTTTAAAATATTTGCTCTTAAGTGATATAAATTAAATGCAAAGTCAAAACAATCCCTTACAACGTAGCTGCAACACAACCTAGTGGGGGACACGGAGGATGGAGTGTTTGAAAGGCTGTCTTTTGTGTTGTATTGGTCTGTCAGCTGGACCAGGGATGGAGCCATTCATGCTTGTTAGCCCAGATTGAGAAAAGAAAGAGAAGATAAAGAGGAGAGGCCTCCCCCCCTTCTCCTAACACTTTTTCTTTGTAGTGTCATGTCTCCTTTTCTTTCTCTCTCTCTCTCTCTCTCTCTGTCTTGTTTGACCCACATAGCTGGTTTGCACAGCAGTCTGGCCGTGGCCCTGTCTGTCTCTTACCTCCCCCTGTTAAAGCCTTTGGCACTTTGTCTTAGCGCTGGATTAATGCTGAACTGGACAAGGCACTGCCCCTCCTTCAGCAACACGCACGGACACCGAGCACACATCCCGTCTCTCTTGAGTAGCTCAAAACACTCATCTCTTGTTCTGTTTCCCCACGTTTCTTTTTCTTTTCCCTCCTGCCACATCTTTTCACCGAGGCAGGGAGGAGGGGGAGAGAGTGAAAGAGTGCGATCAGGACACTCCAAGCTCGACATGCTCAGACAGGCTGGCCAATATTCCCCAAGCAGATTCCTGGCATGCCATAGTAACCCGCTGGATCCTTTTTCAAACTGTCAGACCCCCTTGTAGCAGCACTGGCTCATGCATATGTTAACATTTAGTTTATTTCACTTCAAAACTTTTGGATGTTCTCTGAGCATGTGTCTGTGTGCGAGTGTGTGACAATGCCACAAACTCAGCTGTGACTGTTATCCGTGGCTCCAGCATTGTCCTCGTTGCGTGGGGTCAACAGCAGCACATGACATGCTTATGTTTGAAAGAGGAGCTACAGCTATGTGCCGAAGGTGGTGGAGCCATTCATAATCAGAGAGCATGCAGCCAGCGTGGTGGTCGGCTCTTGGTCATGTCAATATCCCACGAGGACTAGAATAGACGCCCGCGGGGGCTCTATTTTAGACTTCTGTGTATAATAATTATAGGCTGTGATAGGATATGCGGTTCTGACACATGGGAAGTGCTGTGGGCAGCACAGGCCTGGCTTGGACTGACGTTGTATTCGGTGTCCTGGTGTCTTGTGTCCTTGACCGGTCTTTACTGTCTACGTATCTCCACATCACTCGTTTTTGTTTTGTTTTCAAACAATTAATCGTCTGCTCACACTTATTTCATCTTCTGCCAATCTTCCATACAGCTCTCTAGAAGATGTCTGCAGATGCGTTCGGAGCCGGGGGCAGCGATGCCCAGCAAACCTTGCAGTCCTTCTGGCCTCGTGTCATGGAAGAGATCAGGAACCTGACTGTGGTACGTGAACACTAAGATTTAAGCATTTCATATGGTCTCGCACTTCTCGAACATATCCACATCATCCACATCCACATCCAAACACAACTCCAGTGCTTTATTCTACGTTTAGCTGAACACATTTGTGTTTTTTTTCAGAAGGATTTCCGCGTGCAGGAGTTGCCGCTTGCTCGAATCAAGAAAATTATGAAGTTGGATGAGGATGTCAAGGTAAGAGGAAAACCTAAATAATGCGCCATTTTAAGACGTAATAGTAATTTGAAATAACTGAAAATAGGTGATGCATGACTTGATCTGGTTCCTCGAACTAGGTTTTTAAGATAGATGTCTGATTTTACTTCAGTTACTGACAAAATTTTAATATTTGTCATGTCTTAAAGTTTGATGGAAGTTATTCTTTAATGTGGTGCTGGCTCTCTATCAAGTTCTCAATCTATGAACTCTTGTGCTCAGACCACTCAATGACCACAAATGGGCTCAACAGCAAAGATCATTTTATAATTGGAAAAATTGTAACAGCTCTTTGCTTTCAGCTTTGTCTGATAATTTTTTTTTGTATTAAAATGTGTTTACATCAAAACAATAACCGTGTGCGTAAAAGATTATTGAAGCATCAAATTCCATCAATTAATTGTGTAGCAAGTAGCTGTTCATATACCTTTTTTGAAAACTTGTCATTGCAGCCATCAGAAGTACTGCTCAAGATAGCTTTAGATTCGAGCCACTTTTCGAAATATATCCCACATTTATGTTGAGCAGCAGTTGGGTAAAATAAACTGGCAGTGTTTATTTTATCGGACTTATGCTAGCTAAGTACACCTTGATACCAATATGAACCTTTCAGATCTACTCAGGTTATCCCTTTTTTTTATGGATGTGTTAACGAGCTCAATTCAGAGGAACCTACCCATTTGCATTCAATTAGTCAGATATGGCTCCTTTCAATTCAATTTCAATTCAATTTTATTTACATAGTGCTAAATCTCAACATTGCACTTAACAACATACACAGAGAAACCCAACAATTCAGCAATTGCCACATATCCATCATTTCCCCTCATTACAGCGAGGACTGTTTAAGAAACCTCTTGGACCGTGTGCGAGTGTTGCTTGAAAGTGTCGTGTCAAGAGCGCTATCCCCTTAGTTAAGCAGCAGCTTAAAGCGGTAAAGAGATCAGGAGATCACTAACATATCTGAAGAAAAGACCCTTCTGTCGGCCCTGACAGAGCACCTTTCACTGCATGTGCGCACATGACCTTTAAATGTATGTCCATATATTTAGTTAATCATCATATGAATTAATGTTAGAGATTAGTGTTACTGAGTAGAAAGAAGTAAAGCTGGAAGCTCTTCAGTTTGACTCTAGGGACTTGGAGAAGGGTGATTTCTCCTACTGAAAAGGTGCCGTAAGGCGGTAATAGGTTTGGCGGTAATTCACATCTGTTTTAAAAAGAATAGAAATGTTGGAAATGTTTTGAACAATAATGACACCCCTGTGCTTTGTACATCTAAAATAATATATTCTAATGTACGTCATTCTTGACAAATGAATGTATTTCCTGGGAATTTTGCAGCATCTCTGAATTTGATTTAGTCAACTCTTACTCGGGTCGTGGGTGATTGATAGTCTGTGGGTGTATTTAACCAGGTGTAACATACTTCTCTCCTGTCTACAGATGATCAGCGCAGAGGCTCCGGTACTGTTTGCCAAAGCCGCTCAGATCTTCATCACAGAGCTCACCCTTAGAGCGTGGATCCACACTGAGGACAACAAGAGACGTACTCTACAGGTCGGATACACATTTGAGCTGTGAACTCCTCTTCTTTCTTTTTTTTTTGTATGACATGCGTTTAACCTGAAACCTTTTTACCTCTCTCACCACTACTTCTGTACATTTCAATCCTTTTTTTCCTCTTTCTTTGTTACTCTTCTCCCACACCCTTGCATCAACTGGCTGTTTTTTAATTTTTTATTTGTTGGTCTCTGTTCACTAAGTGCCTGTGTCTGTGTGTGTGTGTTCAAGCAGAGGCCCCATACTAGCATCCCCTTGAGGACTATCTCCATGTAAAGTCCCCCCCCCCCCCCATTGATTTTAAAAGCAAAGCCAGGCGGGTGCCGGTGACCCACTTTTCCCACCGGTGCCATTTTGCCTGCTCGGCTGTCCCATAGTTGAATAAGATGGGCTCTGGAAAGAAACGAGAGAGACAGGAAGCAGAGAGCATGAAAGTGCTGAAAGAAACAGTCGGGAAAATGAACCCAGAGCTCGTCTCACCTGGATGTCAAGAGGGAAAACTCTAGCAGAACATGAAAGCCCTTAAGTCCACTTTATCCATTCACATACCTCTGAGAGATTAGCAGTCCATGGATATGCTTGTGTATGCCAAAGCAGGTAGAAAAAGACACTGGAAAAAAGACGATGTAATCTGTCTTATCGCAGTTAGTCTTGGAGGAGTCCTGCATTGAAGGCCTACTTTGGAAGCATGCTCACTCATCTGTTGTCTTGGCCCATCACTATCTCTGGTGATAGTCCTATTTTTTGTATGACCCTGAATGTTGTTATAACTCGAGACTGGATGCTTTAAATAGAAACTTCATCCGCTGTGAATTTGTACATGTTAATTACATTTTACACCACAGATGATGCATTCAGCAGGCATGGCGCTTCACCTCATGAATGTGTGATTTTTCTTTTGCCTAAGTGGGGGAAAACGGGGCCCTGCATTACCAGAGACACACACACACACACACACACACACACACACACACACACACACACACACACACACACACACACACACACACACACACACACACACACACAGCCTGAATCCTATTGTGAAGAGGCCACGCCAATTGGGGTCACCATAGCAACGCTCATCAATAGAACAAGTGTAGATGTGACCTGATGTTACCAGATATTAATCAAGCTACTATAAATAGCCTGTAGTGCAGGGAGGGCCACAATGGGGGTCCTGACAGCCAATATCCTGTGGAAAATTCCACAGAGACAGCACACTGCTGTGGATATAGGAAGGAGTATAGAAGCAGAGCCATGCGCTCATGAGGACAGGAAAATGCAGGTGCTCGGGTGGTTGTTTTTATTAATCTGTTTGTCTTTAGTGACCCTGTGTTAAAAATAGAACGTCATTGAACTTAAAGTACCAACAAACCCTCACACTTAAGAAACTGTAATGAGCAAATATTGGGCATTTCTACTTGAAATAATTCCAAATTCATTTTCTTTTGACTAATCAATTCATATCTAAACTTCCCCCCTGTTCTTTTGAGCTTCATTATCAAAGCAAACACCTGTTTCAGTACTACTGGGAACTGCATTTCAGTCCCACAGCAGTCGCCCGTGTGGCTGTTTTGGGAGCGATGACCTCAGACCTCGCGGCATGTTTATATATAGGTAGCTGCATATATGGAATAAGCATAATTAAACTGTGACTTCTTAACTTGACCTTCTGTGTTTGTTACGTTCACAGAGGAACGATATTGCCATGGCGATAACAAAGTTTGACCAGTTTGACTTCCTGATTGACATCGTGCCCCGGGACGACCTAAAGCCCCCTAAACGACAGGTAGGAAAGCAAACACTGCTCCCTTCACAGTGACAGGAAAACAGAACCTGCTCATTTCATTACACGTTAAAGTTACCACAGGACAAAGAGCTGATCATTTGGATATTCATCACTTTTCCATTGTTGGCAACCTGGAGGTGCTGTAAACATCCTTGACTGGAAGCTGGAGTTTTGACAGCAAGGGCTTTCAGTCGGATGTTTGCAGCATCTTATTGCCCCAGACAGCCAACAGTAAGTCCAGCGATGAAACTAGTGTCAACCAGTTAGTATCTTATAGCAACTCGTAGTATCACGTTTTAAAAAACACATTTTTTTTTTACCAGGAAGTAATTCAATAAGAATAGTGGGAGAAAACAGCATCTCCTGTTGAAGCCGGTGATTGATGGAGACTTAGGATAGCAGATGGAGGAGAGAGAGAGGGATATTTAAATCTGTTGTCAAGTAGACTGTCTCCAGGCATGTAAACATCCTACACTCTCAGCTGTGTTGTCATGGAGCTGGGAGAGGGATGTTTACGCTTCTGGTGATGGAGAAACCTCATTGCGGTGAAGCCCTGCTCATTAGTCAGTTCTGAAACAGAGGTCAGTGTTTCCCGATCATTTAACGTGGGATAATTGTACAATCTGTTTTCGAGTCCTCCTGTATGGCAGCAGGCACCTAACCTGCTGACCTGTGCTGCCGAGGGAAGTGAATCCCGATAACGTTACATTTCTGTGGCTGACCTCAGAGAAGAATGGACAGAGAGGGCATGTCCATACATAAATCAATAATTATCACATTATTTATTTCATTATACATATTGAGTCACAGATGGCTATGGATACGGTTTATAAAGTAGAGTTTTAACACCTACATATCACCATGATGAGCCTAGCACGCCTACAGACCGGCAGTGTATGTTTTTGACCAGTATGTAGCTTGTAATTGATCTTGCATCCAGATTGCATTACTCTTCCTGAGCCACATCCCATCAGTTATTTATCAGAGCTGCTCTCCTCTACCCTTACACCGGCAAAAATAATTCATGGAGATGTAATGGACTGATAGGCCTCCTGTGTGTGTGTGTGTGTGTGTGTGCGTGTGCGTGTGTGTGTGTGTGTTTTGCATGCGTATGTGTGTGTGTGCGTGTGTGTGTGTGTTTTGCATGCGTATGTGTGTGTGTGCGTGTGTGTGTGCCGCGTCTTTAGGAGGAGATGCGTCAGTCCGTCGCTCCAGCAGAGCCGGTGCAGTACTACTTCACCTTGGCCCAGCAGCCTGGAGCTGTACAGGTGCAGGGAACACAGCAGGGCCAGCAGCCGGGCACGCAGGCTACAACCATCCAGCCCGGACAGATCATCATCGCGCAGCCACAACAAGGACAGGTACGAATAACTTCGTGTTTTAAGAGACCTTTACCAGGTTTGTCACAAAGCAAAGTGAAGAGGACAAACAACAAAATGTAAAGAAGCTACGAGCACATTAAACCGAACTGTCCCAAAGAATATACTGTGAACATTTGCACCCGTACTTATTCTTGTAAAATGTAATGTATACACAACGCTTCCTTTGTGGTTGTTTTTTCTCTTGCGTTTTAGTTTTCGATTGTTTTGCGGCACAATGCCAAGACACATTTTTGACATGTGAAAACTTACTTGGCCATAAGTCAAATTCAAATTCTAATAAAAGCACACAAATGACCTGTTAATTAGTCATGCACTGTACTTTGTAGCAAAAATAAATCTTGTTAGTGAGTGTGTGTCCATGTAACAATCCAAAGATGACCTCTCCCAAGACGTAGAAGTAGCACATTGTGACTCCACCCAGTCCTGGGAATCCTGCTGCAAAACGCTTGTTACTTTGGCCATCCTGCCTGGTTTTATTGATATTAGTCTTAGCTCACATTTAGGAGCTGACCACTCTCCCACCAGCAGAAATAACAGGACCTTGAAACACACCCAGCACATATGTCTACACACAGACACCCCCTTATTGAAGTCCTGCAGAGGAAACATCGCAACTCAAACACAACTCGGTGTTAAACAAAATATTCTCTGATCTCTTGTTTACTTATTCAAGTCATCGATGCCAAAAGCTGATCTGTACAGTCATTGATTTAAATTGTGCTTTCAGAGTCAATGTAATGGTGACTCCTGAATTTACACAGATCACACAGCTGTATTATGGTCTAGTTTCTGGAATCATACAGTAAGCAGAAGATGTGTTGATCTGTAATTAAAGTAAAAAAGTAAAAAAAAAAAAACTCTTTGTACACCTTTTTCCTTGTTTGACATTCTCAGAAGTGCTTTTGTCGTTCAGCCACACAAAAACAAGAAACGACAAACGGTGACGCAGGAGCTTTCTTAAGGAACACACACTCTGCATAGAGTATTGGGAAGAGCTCATTCCTCCTCAGGGTTATTGTGTTTTCACAACAAACATGCATACTTAGGGACACCATTCAATTTCCCTCTCCTAATTATGTCACTCCTACTTTTTCTATGGAGCACTCCTTCTCTCCAGTTTGCTCTCTGCGTGTCATGTAGCGGAGCTGCTGTGGTGCTTCATGCTGCTTCAGCAGACTGCTTTTAGCTGAGCTGTCATACTCGTTCAGACGCGGTGTGATTCACCGTGCTGCTGCTGCTGCTGCTGCTGCTGCAGTCCCGAGTCACACTTTGACACTCACCTTATGTACACTCCATCGTAGGCTGCTTACAATGTAGCACTTCAATAGATGGGACTTTGACGTAATTGGCAAAAGGTTTCAAATTAAATCCCCATAAAATGATTCGGTTTTATGTGCTTTTCAGATTGTATTGATCATAGAAATATTTAAAGCTTCACCTCAACTATCTGTCACTGCATCCTCGTATGTGTTGTTGTGTAACGTTTTTCCCCCTCAGACATGATGGAGGTAGAGGCTCATCAGTTTGTTGTCTACCAGCTTTGTCATAGTGTATCTTTGCATCCAAGCTATACCTCTTCACTGTATTCAAATTACAACAGATTTGGTCTGTGGAGTGAAGCGTTCGCAGGAAGTCCTAAAGAATGAAGAAAATACAAAGTAGAGAAATGGAGAGGGTTATATTTGTGTGCGCCCGTGTGCAGAGCTTTCAGTGTCACCAGTTGTCACTGTTGGACCGGTTCTCTCTGAAGTCAACCAGTCTTTCATAAGATATTTTAAAACAGCAGTTGGCCTTCCTTAAGCTGCTGTAAATGTAACTGTGATGCTTTTTGTATATTTTATTTGACTGTTTTTGTCATTTCACTGCAGCTTCTTTATCATTTACCCGGGTTTACTTGCATATTTCATAAACGCGCTCCTAAATGTCATTTGCTGCTTATATTTTACTGTTTGCCGCTCTAACGTTGAAGCTTTTCTATGCACACACGCCACTCATGCTTACATCTGTGTGTTGAGTTGTTGCGATCGCTGCTTTCTCACTGTGTCTTTCTCTCATTTTCTCATTCTACTCTGTCGGCCATCAGATGTTGCAAGGTGCCACCATGCAGCAGTTACAGCAAGTGCAGGTGCAATCACAGGGCACACCCATCACGGTAAACACTCATTGACCACACGCACACACGGGCTGCCACTTGGTGTCACAGCCTTATAGGTGACCACTCTGTCCTGCTCAGATGACTGAGGTCTGTCGGGGCGAACGCAGCATGAGATCAGATGGCCTTTCCTGGATAATGTGACAGACAGAGGAGAAAGAGAGGACTTGAAACCTGCATTGTCACCTTTTGTCCTCATATCTTTTGTGCCTGCTTGATGATCTTTTAATACACTTTTAGAATTTAAGGAATAGATTCAAATTGTACTCCAGGGAAGTTAGTGACTACCTTTCTCTTTGCTTTGCGTCAGTTAGAAACTACATGCCTGCACCAGTTGTTGTTCAACAACTAATGTGTTTCTGTAACGTATCTCCCATGTTTTTTTTGTCCCCCCTTCTTCTCTCCATTAGAGTGCACCTGTTGCCATGCAGGTGGGTGAGGGCCAGCAGGTGCAGATTGTCCAGGCTACTGCAGCCCAGGGTCAAGCTCAGACAGCTCAGGCCCAAGGCCAGACCATGCAGGTCATGCAGCAGATCATCACTAACACAGGAGAGATCCAGCAAATCCCGGTAAGAAATTGCATCAGCCTGGAAAGGACAAATAATGGGCATTTAAAGGAGGTAGAAGGTGGGGCTGCTGAAGGAGAGGAGGCGGCAGGCCCAGGTTACGAAAGAGAAGATGGTCAAGGTCATCTGTGTTTGCTGCGTGATGTGCTGTTTGACATTATGCTTCTGGACAAACATGTTGTGAATTTCCCATCCTTCACTGTTTTAAGGCAGACATGAAACAGTAGTTTTAGAAGTTAAATCACTGGAGGAAACAGGGATTCTCGTTGATGTCGTCCAGAGCAGCAAAATGGCTGTGACCTCTGTGTTACAATGACCTTTGCTCTAAACCAAACTTTGTCTCCCCCTTGTGTTGCTTGACTGCAGGTGCAACTTAATACGGGCCAGCTACAATACATCCGTCTAGCCCAGCCTGTCTCTGGAGCACAAGTTGTCCAAGGACAGATTCAGACCCTTGCAAACACTCAGCAGGTAATCACTGCAGCGGCAAAAGTACCATCTTTAGACAACAAATCTGCCTGATATGCGAGTTTATACATCACAGCCCTGCATGTGGTGTGTCAAAATGGCAGGATGGGTTATGTTTCTGTGTTACAGGGAAGCTTCTTGTTGAATACAGTCAATGAATAACTTGTTTTATTTTCAGATTACACAAACAGAGGTACAGCAAGGACAACAGCAATTCAACCAGTTTACTGATGGACAGGTAACAAATGCAGTATAAAAATGATTGTTGTTAATTTTGTGGGTTTTTTTTCGGTCAGGTGCCATCTGGCACACAATTTATATTTCGAACTTGTTCACTTTTTTTTTTTTTTAGCAGGTCTTACTATAACTACACTGCCAGTTAGCTGGCCAGCAGTTTACATTTGCACTTTGAAAATGCCATTAATTTAACATTTATTTATCTAGAAAAGCCTCAGTGAGATTAAATGTTCTGGCAGTAAGCAACTAACAAATAAAAAATAAAATACATGCAACAAGTCAGCATTAGAGTGAAAAGTGATTATAGAATCATTAATAAATTGTGTAATACAGTCAGATGAAAGATGTTCTCCTTGAAACAACCTAAATAGCATCTTGAAACAAACCCAGAGCTTTTTAAACATTCACCAACACGCACAACCTTCAACCTCTCTGTCTCTCCGTTTCTCCGTCTTTCAGCAGTTGTATCAGATACAGCAGGTGACGATGCCGGCAGGACAGGAGCTGACCCAACCAATGTTCATCCAGACCACCAACCAGACAGCTGACGCACAGGTCACGCAGGTCAGCACTGACTGAACCAACCAGGAACCTTTCTCCACACACACACACACACGCAAACACAAACACACACAAACACAAACACACACACACACACACACACACACACACCACCAGCCAATGTGATGCCGACAGATGCCATCAGCGTCGACAGAAGACGCTTGATAACTGAGATTTTTAAGCACCGCTCACTAGAACAAGGGACCTGAAATCTGGTAACACTCATTTTTGTAAAAAGACAAATTCACTGGATCACGAACCTGAACACTGATCAACTATTTCACAATCATATGTTATATTGCATTCATGGTTAGACATTGTGTACTTTTTGTAATTCTGCCCACATCACATTGGGAAAATATGCATCCACTTCCACAGTCCCCGATGACAGTTTTCCACAGGTCAACTCTATTCTTCCTCTCATCACATTTAATAAGAGAGTATTGTTTTAGTTCTGGCAACTTATTTTCAGCCCTTCATTTGGAAATAAACTGGGAAAGCTTTCATCTTTGTCTACGTGACGGATCTGTGGTTAATGGGATCTGTCCCACAGGATTCTTCGCCTCCTGCTTCTCATCTTTGAATAAATGAATTACACCCTTTTCACTGTTTGTCAAGTAGCTGATGGAAGAAATGAAGCCATATACCTCAGATATCACTTTTTACAGTGCGTCAATCTAAGGGATCCCGAGGAGAGAATATAGGGTTCAGTAATAATTTTCATGTAGTTTCTCTGTTGTTTTCTTCTTTAATGATGAAGCATGACTTTACGTTGTAAGGGCTTCAATCTGTATAGGTTTACTGTGTGTCTGTCTGTCTCTCTCTCTGTGTGTGTGTGTGTGTGTGTGTGTGTGTGTGTGTGTGTGTGTGTGTGCTTGCGTGTGTGTGCTTGTGTTTGAAGCACCCACATTTGTCTTTACTTTTCCCTTTTGGTTCCTTGCTTCACTTTTCTTCCTCATCCCTGTGTCTTTAGAGCGGGGAATGTCTTCCCTGCCTCTATGCAGTTTCACACAGGCCTCTCTACCCAGGTGGTTTTGGAGTCCTGGGTCTTGTGCCCTGGTTTAAGCCTGATGTACAAACACATGACTCCGTCTGGAGAAGAAAAAAAAAAAAGAAAAAAAATAGCCCTTTTTACAGACTTTTGTTTTTTTTCAGTACAAGTGTTTTATTTTGGTTTTGAAATTATGTTTGGCCTGAGATCTTTCCCATCATTTTTTGTACAGTAATGATTATTATCAATGTTCTTATTCTTGTTGATTTTGCATGTAGTTCAAACTGCCAGCATGACATGCAATAGATAGGTACAATTTTATTTTTGACGTTCCTTTTTGTAAACAAACTTTGTTTGTGAAAAAAATTAAAAACCATAACTTGTCTAAAAACCTTGTTTTTCTGGTATTTTGACTGTGTGGCATCAAGCACTAATCTTTGCCTTCATTGTTTTGTTTTAGGTGAGGTAAGCACCTTGCTAGTGTGTGGCCTGTAGACAGGAGAGAATTTCAGCAGCACACCAAAAGATAGGACTTGAACCATCCCAGGCATCATCACACACTGTATTTCCAGGTAGACACATCCCACCCACAGAGCCCAGAATATGATTTCCTCTGTCATTTTCTGTTGTTATGAAATAGAAACGCTCATTGTGTTAATGAGCACAGGAAATAAGTAGTGGGTTTAAAAAACCATGCAAGATTAAAACTTGCTGTTTTTCCAAATGGCCATAGGAGGGCAGCACTGATCTAACAAACTGTAAATACTACGTTATACGGTTATACTGCAATAGGGCACCTGATGTTTTCCCAGATACACTTTCAGTAGGAAGATTGTTTTAGCAGCAGAACTGCATCTTAAGTGCACTTTTGTCTGTCTGAAATATAAAATCAGTATTTACCCATGTTGCACCCAAACCAGACTCCATAAACTCCACTAATCTCCTTTCCGCTGCCCTCCCGGAGTGGTGGAAAAGCTTCATGTGCCACAAAGGGCCACCGGTTAACAATAGAGTCACGAGTTATTTGGCTAGAGACTGCTCAGCTCCTAAGAGATCAGACTACATTCCTTGACTGACCTAAATCTTAAAAGAAAGAAGTAATTATGGTGCAAAAAAAAAATTGGTAGGGAGAGGTTGCTGATAATGTCCCACTTTGCTAATATAAAATGTCACACATTAAACATCATGTCAAGGTTCAAAAGTTGCAAGTGTCACTTTGAAGTCCTTTCCTATCCAGCTGTGGGGAAAAAAAAGTTCCCCGCACTTACAGTGACCACTCACTGTGCAATTGTCTGGTGAAGCCACGGCAGTCCGAGCCACAAGTAAACATTACTCAAACCGGAGGGCCCTTTCTTAATCAACTTAATCACTGAACAATAACTGCATTAATGAGTGCAGACTCAGGCTCGGCTCTTTGTAATAAGAGCAACGGGGATTGTGAGAATGTTTGAGCTTAAGTCGAGCGTGAAAGGGATTGTCTGGTGGTATTTTTCTTGGCTGGCTCGTCCAGTCAGATCAAGGCAGCTTTGGCCCTATGAACTGGAGCTGACTGCCTTGACTGTGGTCTGGACCTTGTGATTGGGCCACCGCAGCAGCTGGTTTCACAGAGCTGACATCAGTAGACTTTCACTTAGATGGGCTTTGCGTTTGAGGCGTCAAGAGATTTTCTTTAAATCATCATCAAACTGTAATGTTAGCTGTTCCCAGGTCCTGGCGTTTCGCTGTTGTATAAGAATAATGTGACCGTTCATGTAGTGAAATTCTCTTACTGCTTATACCTCTTCATAAATAGCTCGGTGCAGGGTCAGTACTGAAATAATCTGCATTAAAAATCGGGAACATTATCACATCAAATGATAAACTAGTTGTATCAAAAAGCCTATAGTTTATTTCTGAGGGTATTAAAAGATTTTTCCCATATTGAACGAGAGATACATTTTTACCAACTAACTAACTAACTGATTAACTAACGGATAGTACATTTTAGAGCCCGACCTATTTGGGAGTAAACATTTTATATCGACTAAAATAAGGTTATTAAACATTATGACAAAGATACGTCATGGAGGCAGGATATTTTACAGTTTAATGAAAAAGTGACATCAGTGCAATGAATCAATGGACTTCACAGGGAATTTAATCATTTTAGATAACTACAGATTAAAGCCACTCAAATAGAACAATTTCTAAATGAACCCAAGCATCTTTTTTCTGCGATATATTCTGCATAGAAAAAAATCAATCAGAAATACAAAATGAACATACAGATACCAATGTATCTGAGAAAAATTGGTCTGGTTTGAAGAACTTCCCAAACTGTTTACACGTTATACTGCAAGTTATACCGCGTCCTCTGCTCTCAAACACACGCATTTTGTTATTTCATATTTGTTAAGTCAAATGTATTGTATACCCGCTGACATGGAGCTGGGAAGGTAGAGGCAAGAGTTCAGATGAATTCAGGGCTGTTGAGA